>NC_092721.1:132868014-133179304 GCF_047496885.1 Scyliorhinus torazame
CAGGAAACTATCCCGGACACATTCCAAAAATTCACTACCTTTCTGACAGGTGCTTGTCTGCCTCTCCCAATCCATGTGTAAGTGAATTCCCCATTAATACTTCTCTGCCTTTGTTACACACTTGCCTACTTTCTGCCTTTATACAATCTAACACCTCAGAACTGCTATCAGGGGGTCGATACACAACACCCATTGTAGTTTTAGATCCTTTTGTTCCTCAGTTCCACCCATTTGGTCTCCACTGAATGTTTTCCCTTCATTATATCTTTCCTCACCATTGAAGTGATAGTATTTCTAATCAGTAAGATTACTCCACCACCTCTGCCATCTTCCCTATCCTTCCTGTAAACTATATAACCGGGTCTATTTAGTTCCCAGTCCCAACCATCCTGCAGCAATGTCTCTGCAATAGCTACTACATCATAATCTGCAATTTGCATTTGCGCCTGCAGGTCATCTAGGTTATTCTTTACACTCCATACATTAGTATATAGAACTCTTACTTGGGCTATACCCCCTAACCTGTCATTCAGACTGATGTTATATTTGTCTGTTGATATATTTCACTTTTGGTTTAATAAGTGTACTTCTTGTAGTTTTGCCATTAGTTGCAGTTCCTGAAGTTGGGTTCCTAACTATTTCTTTACTCTCTGCCCTGGTACTTGTTTTTGGAACTGCATTGATTTTGCCTGAGGCCTCTCCCACCCCTCATTTACTAGTTTGAAGTCCTTATGACCACCTTATTTATCCTTTCCGCTAGGACACTGGTCGCAGATCGATTCAAGGTGGAGTCCCTCCTAATGGTACTGTTCCCTCCTGTCCCAATAATGATACCAGTACCCCAGGAAATGGAACCCCTCTTTCCTGCACCACTCCTTTAGTCAAGTGTTTACTGCCCTAATTTTCTTAACCCTATGCCAATTTGCACATGGCTCGGGTAATAATCCAGAGATTATAACCATTGATGACCTATTCTTTCATTTTGTTCCTAGTTTCTGATATTCCCCACACCTCTTTCCTAGTCTTGCCTATGTTGTTTGTCCTAACATGGGCCACGACAACTGGATCCTCCCCCTCCCACTCCAATATCCTTTCAATCTGTTTAGAGATGTCCCTCACCCTGGCTCCAGGTAGGCAACATTCCATGCAGGACTCCCGGTCCTACTTACAAAGGATGCTATCAGTTCCACTAATTATAGAATCTCCTATCACTTGTCTTTTTGTTCCCCCACTTGAAGCCCCCTGTACCACGGTGCAGTGGTCAGCCAGCTCATCCTCCCTACAGTCCCTTTCTTCATCCACACAGGGAGAACATATTTCGTACCTGTTGGACAAGGTCAGGAGCTAAGGCTCCTCCATGTCTGAATTTAGGATCCCTCTACCTGCTGTCCCAGACCTCTGGCTGAATGTGAGGTACTTAATCTACGGGTTGTGACTGCATCCTGAAACACAGCATCCAAGTAACACTCCCCCTCCCGGATAAGCCGCAGTGTCCGAAGCTCAGACTCCAGCTCATCAACTCAGAGCAGAAATTCCTCAAGAAACAAACACTTGCTGCAGATGTGGTCACTGCAGCTCGCAATGGGATCTGTTGTGTTTGGTGTTTGATATCTAGCAAGGAACCTACCAAACAACTTGAGTCTTGTCCAAACAAGGATCTTTAATGAATCACACATGGTAAGATAGCGATCTGTTTCAGAGCATGTTTCTATGTACTCCTGTGGAACTACACCAAGCACGACTGTTCTCTTGTGCATCTTATAACCATCTCCCTGTGACCGGCTGTGTCCCCACTTATATTGGATCAAATGATCACTGTCTTGAGACCGCATGGTGTGTCTGTACTGCCACCTGCTGGTTGGAGGTTGTACCACCAGCCATCTATGATATTGCTTACAGGCATGTCACCACAGCATCTGCCCACCCCCACATCATGCAGCTACAGCACATCACTGCCCAGCCATCTCTACTTAGTTAATTAATTCCATTTGATTGGCTCCTGCATAGATAGTAAAAAAATACATTTGGATTCAGAAAAAGCATCCACTTGGAAAATAAATTTTGAAAAAACCAAGAACGCTGAATAAAGAAGAGACAGTTGGTTCCTCCTCACCTAGTCGTAACAATAGTAATTGTAGAAATATAACAGCGAAGTATGAAGTGGCTAAATTTGGTAGGAGGAATGAAGAGAACCATTATAAGCTAAATTATACAATTGGAGATCGGGTGGGGGTGGAACAGAGAGTTGGGGATGTAATAATAATAATCTTTATTGTCACAAGTAGGCTGATATTAACACTGCAATGAAGTTACTGTGAAAAGCCCCAAGTCACCCCATTCCGGCGTCTGTTCGGGTGCACAGAGGGAGAACTCAGAATCTCCAATTCACCTTACGGCATGTCTTTCGGGACTTGTGGGAGGAAACCGGAGCACCCAGAGGAAACCCACGCAGACACAGGGAGAATGTGCAGACTCCACACAGACAATGACCTATGTATACAAGTCCTTAAAGATGGCAGGTTGTGGTGAACCACTGTAATAGGAGATGTAAGGTAGGACCTGCACTACAGGTTCGCCGGTAGCTCCTGCCGGCTGGCTCGCCCACAGAGAACTGTATAAATATGCACGACCTCCAGTGCCCTGCCATTTCGCCAGCTGAAGCAGGAGGCCTCACATCTGACTGTAATAAAGCCACAGTTGTACCCAACTTTAGTCTTTGTGCAATTGATCGTACATCAATTTATTACAGTCAGATTTTCCACAGAATGGATATCAGAATTAAGCCCGATCGCCTGCAGCTGGATCCGCACTCGCCCGACGCCAGAAAAGACTTTACTCACTGGCTGGCATGCTTTGAGGCCTACATCAAGGCTGCGGACCCGGAGCCAACGGAGGCTCAGAAGATAAACGTCCTGTACTCCAGACTGAGCCACAGCGTGTTCCCGTTGATCCAAGACGGCACAAATTACACAAAAGCAATGGAACTCCTTAAGGAACACTACGCGCAGAAGGCGAACACGCTCTTCGCCAGGCATGTACTCGCCACCTTCTTGCAACTACCTGGTGAGTCCATCGAAGACTTCTGGCGGGCCCTAATTCCACTCGTCCGGGAATGTGACTGTCAGGTCGTTACGGCCGCTGAACATGCGAATCTCCTCATGCGCGATGCCTTCGTGACGGGGATTACATTGGACCACATCCGAGAACAATTACTGGAAGGGGCCACGCTCGAACTGGCGGAGACGAAAACCTTGGCGCTCTCCATGACGGTCACATCCCGTAACGTACAATCGTACCTTTCCCGCCGTGCTGCCCACCCTTCTACTCCTTACTACCCCTCCGGGACCCCGCCGACGACCTCCACTGCTGGGGCCCTGCCTTCCCAATACACCTGCGCCGCACGCCAATCCGCGCACCCCGGGGGTCCCCGCTGCTACTTCTGCAGTCAGCAGAAGCACCCCCGCCAACACTGCCCGGCCCACACTGCAGTTTGTAAAGCCTGCAGTAAAAAGGGCCACTTCGCGGTGGTGTGCCAGGCCTGCGCAGTCAATGCGATTGCGCCCACTATTGCCCCATCCCCCACGCCAGACTCACAATGGGAGCCACCACCTTGTCCCCCTTCGGCCACGTGCGCCCCATGGCCGCCGCCATCTTGTCCCGACCCCGCAATGTGCGCACCATGGGTGCCGCCATCTTGTCCCCCACAGGGTCTCCGGACATCCCGACATCGGAACCGCACATGCTCGCCACCCGAAGCATCCGATGGCTATCCGCAGCTTGCTTTGATGACGCTGGACCAATCTCGCCCGCACAACCTGGCCACCGCATCGACGGCGGTTAAAATCAACGGCCACGCGACCTCGTGCCTGCTGCACTCCGGGAGCACCGAAAGCTTCATTCACCCAGATACGGTAAGGCGCTGCTCCCTCGCGGTCCACCCTGCCAATCAAAGGATCTCCCTTGCCTCCGGATCCCACTCCGTCCCGATCCGAGGCTTTTGTACAGTCACCCTCACGGTCCAGGGCGTAGAACTTAGTAACTTCCGCTTCTATGTCCTTCCTAATCTCTGCGCTGCACTCCTGTTGGGCCTGGACTTCCAGTGCAACCTCCAGAGCCTCACCCTCAAATTCGGCGGGCCATTACCCCCCCTTACCGTTTGCGGCCTCGCGACCCTCAAGGTCAATCCCCCGTCCCTTTTTGCCAATCTAACTGCGGATTGCAAGCCCGTTGCCACTAGGAGCAGACATACAGCACCCAGGACAAGACATTCATCAGGTCCGAAGTCCAGCGGCTGCTTAAGGAGGGTATTATCGAGGCCAGCAACAGCCCCTGGAGAGCCCAAGTGGTAGTGGTTAAAACTGGAGAGAAACACAGGATGGTTGTGGACTACAGCCAGACCATCAATCGGTACACGCAGCTCAACGCATACCCCCTCCCACCCATATCTGATATGGTCAATCAGATTGCGCAGTACCGGGTCTTCTCAACAATTGACCTGAAATCCGCCTACCACCAGCTCCCCATCTGGAAGTCGGACCGGCCATACACTGCCTTCGAGGCAGACAGTCGCCTCTACCTTAGGGTCCCTTTTGGTGTCACAAATGGGGTCTCGGTCTTCCAAAGAGAGATAGACCGAATGATCGACCAGTACGGTTTGCAGGCCACCTTTCCGTACTTAGATAATGTCACCATCTGCGGCCATGACCAGCAGGACCACGATGCCAACCTCGATAAATTCCTCCGCACTGCCATCTTCTCATCCTGACCTATAACAAAGAGAAGTGTGTGTTCAGGACGACTCGGTTAGCCATTCTCGGCTATATAGTCCAAAACGGACTTCTCGGGGCCAACCCCAACCGCATGCACCCCCTCATGGAACTTCCCCTCCCCCACTGCCCCAAGACCCTCAAACGCTGCCTGGGGTTCTTTTCCTACTATGCTCAGTGGGTCCCAAACTATGCGGACAAGGCCCGCCCACTCAATCAGTCCACCCAATTCCTCCTTGCGGCCGAGGCACAACATGCTTTCGCCCGCATCAGAGCAGACATTGCCAAGGCCGGGATGCGCGCAGTGGACGAGTCACTGCATTTCCAAGTAGAAAGCAGCGCTTCAGACGTCACCCTTGCCGCCACCCGAAACCAGGCAGGCAGACCCGTGGCATTCTTTTCCCGCACCCTTCATGCCTCTGAAATTCGACACTCATCCGTCGAAAAGGAGGCCCAAGCTATCGTTGAAGCTGTGCGGCATTGGAGGCATTACCTGGCCGGTAAGAGATTCACTCTCCTTACGGACCAACGGTCGATAGCCTTCATGTTCAATAACACACAGCGGGGCAAGATCAAAAATGTTAAAATCTTGTGGTGGAGAATCGAGCTCTCCACCTGTAATTACGAGATTTTGTATCGCCCCGGTAAACTCAACGAGCCCCCAGACGCCCTCTCCCGAGGTACATGTGCCAGCGCACAAGTGCACCAACTCCGGGCCCTACACGACAGCCTTGTCACCCGGGGGTCACTCGATTGTACCATCTGGTCAAAGCTCGCAATCTGCCCTACTCCGTCGAGGAAGTAAGGACAGTCACCAGGGACTGCCAGGTCTGTGCGGAGTGCAAACCGCACTTCTACCGGCCGGACCGTGCGCGCCTGGTGAAGGCTTCCCACCCCTTTGAAAGCCTCAGCGAGGATTTCAAAGGGCCCCTCCCCTCCACCGACCATAACACGTACATTCTCAGTGTGGTCGATGAGTACTCCAGATTCCCCTTCGCCATCCCATGCCCCGATATGACGTCTGCCACCGTCATCAAGGCCTTCAGCACCATCTTCGCTCTGTTCAGTTTCCGCGCCTACATCCACAGTGACAGGGGACCCCCCTGGGCGCCACCACCTTGTTCCGACCCCGCAATGTGCGCACCATGGGTGCCGCCATCTTGTCCCCCACAGGGTCTCCAGACACCCCGACATCGGAACCGCACATGCTCGCCACCCGAAGCATCCGATGGCTACCCGCAGCTTGCTTTGATGACGCTGGACCAATCGCGCCCGCACAACCTGGCCACCGCGTCGACGACGGTTAAAATCAACGGCCACGCGACCTCGTGCCTGCTGCACTCCAGGAGCACCGAAAGCTTCATTCACCCAGATACGGTAAGGCGCTGCTCCCTCGCGGTCCACCCTGCCAATCAAAGGATCTCCCTTGCCTCCGGATCCCACTCCGTCCCGATCCGAGGCTTTTGTACAGTCACCCTCACGGTCCAGGGCGTAGAACTTAGTAACATCCGCTTCTATGTCCTTCCTAATCTCTGTGCTGCACTCCTGTTGGGCCTGGACTTCCAGTGCAACCTCCAGAGCCTCACCCTCAAATGTGGCGTGCCCCTACCCCCCCTTACCGTTTGCGGCCTCGCGACCCTCAAGGTCGATCCCCCGTCCCTTTTTGCCAATCTAACTGCGGATTGCAAGCCCGTTGCCACTAGGAGCAGACATACAGCACCCAGGACAAGACCTTCATCAGGCCCGAAGTCCAGCGGCTGCTTAAGGAGGGTATTATCGAGGCCAGCAACAGCCCCTGGAGAGCCCAAGTGGTAGTGGTTAAAACTGGGGAGAAACACAGGATGGTTGTGGACTACAGCCAGACCATCAATCGATACACGCAGCTCAACGCATACCCCCTCCCACCCATATCTGATATGGTCAATCAGATTGCGCAGTACCGGGTCTTCTCAACAATTGACCTGAAATCCGCCTACCACCAGCTCCCCATCCGGAAGTCGGACCGGCCGTACACTGCCTTCGAGGCAGACAGTCGCCTCTACCTTAGGGTCCCTTTTGGTGTCACAAATGGGGTCTCGGTCTTCCAAAGAGAGATAGACCGAATGATCGACCAGTACGGTTTGCGGGCCACCTTTCCGTACTTAGATAATGTCACCATCTGCGGCCATGACCAGCAGGACCACGATGCCAACCTCGATAAATTCCTCCGCACTGCCATCTTCTCATCCTGACCTATAACAAAGAGAAGTGTGTGTTCAGGATGACTCGGTTAGCCATTCATGTCTATATAGTCCAAAACAGACTTCTCGGGGCCAACCCCAACCGCATGCACCCCCTCATGGAACTTCCCCTCCCCCACTGCCCCAAGACCCTCAAACGCTGCCTGGGGTTCTTTTCCTACTATGCTCAGTGGGTCCCAAACTATGCGGACAAGGCCCGCCCACTCATTCAGTCCACCCAATTCCTCCTTGCAGCCGAGGCACAACATGCTTTCGCCCGCATCAGAGCAGACATTGCCAAGGCCGGGATGCGCGCAGTGGACGAGTCACTGCATTTCCAAGTAGAAAGCGACGCTTCAGACGTCACCCTTGCCGCCACTCTAAACCAGGCAGGCAGACCCGTGGCATTCTTTTCCCGCACCCTTCATGCCTCTGAAATTCGACACTCATCCGTCGAAAAGGAGGCCCAAGCTATCGTTGAAGCTATGCGGCATTGGAGGCATTACCTGGCCGGTAAGAGATTCACTCTCCTTACGGACCAACGGTCGATAGCCTTCATGTTCAATAACACACAGCGAGGCAAGATCAAAAATGATAAAATCTTGTGGTGGAGAATCGAGCTCTCCACCTATAATTACGAGATTTTGTATCGCCCCGGTAAACTCAACAAGCCCCCAGACGCCCTCTCCCGAGGTACATGTGCCAGCGCACAAGTGGACCAACTCCGGGCCCTACACGACAGCCTTGTCACACGGGGGTCACTCGATTGTACCATCTGGTCAAAGCTTGCAATCTGCCCTACTCCGTCGAGGAAGTAAGGACAGTCACCAGGGACTGCCAGGTCTGTGCGGAGTGCAAACCGCACTCCTACCGGCCGGACTGTGCGCGCCTGGTGAAGGCTTCCCACCCCTTTGAAAGCCTCAGCGAGGATTTCAAAGGGCCCCTCCCCTCCACCGACCATAACACGTACATTCTCAGTGTGGTCGATGAGTACTCCAGATTCCCCTTCGCCATCCCATGCCCCGATATGACGTCTGCCACCGTCATCAAGGCCTTCAGCACCATCTTCGCTCTGTTCAGTTTCCCCGCCTACATCCACAGTGACAGGGGATCCTCATTCATGAGCGATGAGCTGCGTCGGTTCCTGCTCAGCAGGGGTACAGCCTCCAGCAGGACGACCAGCTACAACCCCCGGGGAAACGGGCAAGTAGAACGGGAGAATGGGCCTGTTTGGAGGGCTGCCCAGCTGGCCCTAATGTCCAGGAACCTCCCAGCCTCGCGCTGGCAGGAGGTCCTCCCTGACCCTCTGCACTCCATCCGGTCACTATCGTGCACCGCCACTAATAACACACCCCACAAACGTGTTTTTACCTTCCCCAGGAAGTCCACATCCGGGGTGTCGCTCCCGACTTGGCTCGCTGCTCCAGGACCGGTCCTTCTCCTGAGGCACATCCGACTCCACAAGGCGGACCCCTTGGTGGACAGGGTTCACCTGCTTCACGCCAACCCTCAATATGCCTACGTTGAGTTCCACGACGGCCGCCAAGATACTGTCTCACTCAGGGACCTGGCACCGTCAGGTTCCACCCCAACACACACCCCCACCAATGCGCCCCCCCCCCCCACCTCCCACCGCGCCACCAATATTGACCCCACCAGACCCCCCCCCCTTTTCCGCACAAGAGGACAAAGAGGACTTCTGCACGCTCCCGGAGTTCCCCGATGACTGGCCAGCATCAGCACCGCCACCACCGCCATCGGTGCCACCTCCCCCACCGCCAGCACCGACTTCGCCGCCACCGTTATGCCGCTCCCAACGAAGCACCAAAGCACCGGACCGGCTGAACCTTTGACGGACTCCGGACCGTCAACATGGACTTTTCTTTCCCTACCAAAGTACATAATTGCATTAATTGTATATAGTTTCATGTCACCCCCGCCGGACTCATTTATAACAGGGGGTGAATGTGGTGAACCACCGTAATAGGAGATATAAGGTAGGACCTGCACTACAGGTTTGCCGGTAGCTCCTGCCGGCTGGCTCCGCCCATGGAGAATTGTATAAATATGCATGACCTCCAGTGCCCTGCCATTTCGCCAGCTGCAGCAGGAGGCCACGCATCTGACTGTAATAAAGCCACAGTTGTACCCAACTTTAGTCTTTGTGCAATTGATCGTGCATCACATGTCATGTGAAATTGTTAATGAAAAAAGCTTACTGGATCCTTGGCATTACAGAGGCTGAGAGTACAAAAACAATGGGCGGGATTCTCCACTCCGACGCCGGATTGGCCGCACCGTTGTGAACGCTGTCAAGGTTCACGACGGCGCAGAACGGCCCCGGTCCCGACCGATTCAGGCCCTGACAATGGGCCAGTATCGGGGCCGCGTCATCTACCTGCGCCAGGCCTTGTCGCCCGCGTAAAAGGGGCGCCGAATAGATGACGCGGCCGGCGCCGCATAACGGACGTCATCCGCGCATATGCGGGTTGGCCGGCGCCAACCCGCGCATGCGTGGTTGCCGTCCTGTCCAAATCTGCCCCGCAAGAAGATGGGGGACGGACCTTGCGGGGCCGCGCAAGGAAGGAGGTCCTCCTTCAGAGAGGACGGCCCGACGATCGGTGGGCACCGATCGCGGGCCATGCCACATTCAAGGTGAAGCCCGGTGCAGGATCCCCCCTCGCCCCCCCACAGGCCGCCCCCCCAGCGTTCACGCACCGCCCACGACTGCAGCAACCAGGTGTGGACGGCGCCGGGGGGAACCCGCCGTTTTGGCCTGGCCGCTCGGCCCATCCGGGCCTCAGAATAGCGGGGGTGCCGGAGAATCGCCATTTTGTGTATCTCCAGAGATTCTCCGGCCTGCGGCCCACGAAACTCGACCGGGCCGTTCCCGCCGCTTGGGAGAATCGTGGGAGGGCATCGGACCAGCGTCCCCGGAAATTTCGGCGGCCCAGGCGATTCTCCCAATCGGCGTGGGAGTGGAGAATCGCGCCTGATTTATATACAATGTGTTCTGATCTGCCTGAAAGGGTATTGGAAGGACATGCAAAAGAAATTTCAAAAGGGATTTGGATAAATACTACAAAAGGAAAGAGCAGGTGAATGGCATTTCTTTGATAGCTTTTTAGCAGAGATGTACAGGCACAATGCCTGGAGTGTCTCCTTCTGTGCTGTATGATTCCATATCTAGATTCAGCCTCCTGTTAGAATCACAAACATCATCTCTTGCCTTCTAAAAGGTACAGCTGCTGCTCGGCATCCCCACATTGTTGCTCCACCCAAGTGAAATGTGCAATAATAGAACCCATCCTCAGCAGATAGAGTAACAAAGGGACAAAAAGTCAGAGAGAAGTCATCTGGTAATTGGAAAACCTCCCAGCAATCCACCAAGGCTGTTCCACACAAATCCTCTGATTACAGTTAGCTACAGCTGAGTACCCCTTTAGATAGGAGTGCAATAAGAGGTTAATATGCAAGGTAAGATCACATGGGTTTGGGGTAATTTAGTAGCTTGGATAGAAGACTGGCTAACAAACAGAAATTAGGAAACCCGGATAAATGGGTCTTTTTCTGGTTGGCAAGATGTAACTAATGGGGTGCTCCACGGTTCGGTCCTCGGGCCCCAACTCTTTACAATCTATATTAATAACTTGGATGCAGGGATAGAAGGTTCTGTAGCCAAATTTGCTGATGACACTAAAATAGGTGGGACAGTAAGTTGCAATAAAGAAATAAGAAATTTACAAATGGATATGGATAAGTTAGGTGAGTGGGCCAAAATCTGGCAAAATGGGTTTAATGTGAGGCGTGACTCAGCGGAAATAAACAAAGTCCGCTTTTGGCGGGGTGTTTCTTGGCGGGCGGCTGCAGCACCAAGATTCCCCCACCTTTTCGGCCTCGGGGAGTTTCTCCCCATCAAGGTCACAGTTAGGCTCTTTTCCTGCACTGATGAGCTAAACTCATCAGCAGGACCTGCTCCCCGCAAATCTGGGCACAATTTTTAATGGCTGCCGCGATCTCTACAGCAACGCACCCCTGCATTTTCAGGAGCCACCACCTTCAACCCCCTAACATTTTTTTGGTTTCTGGAAACCCTCTCACCCCTACTCTCATGGGAAAGCACCACCCACCTCCCCAGGCCCAGGCCTGACACCTGGCAGTGTCAACTGGCACCCAAGCACCTTGGTACTACTGGCCCAGCACCCTGGCAATGCCTTTGGGGCCCTGACAGTGCCATCCCTGCCAGGATAGCAGTGCCAAGGTGCCCAGATGCCAGGGAGAATGTCAAAGTACCAGCCTGCCCTGTCCCCGACCCCCTGGGGTCTCTAATGGCCTGCAAGACCTCCAGAGGTGTCATCACGCCTGGTCCACATTTCTGGAAACCAGTGCTAAACAGCGCCTGGTTGAAGTCTCGCAGGTGCCGCCATTGACTCTCAGCCGCCGGATGAAAGCAGCATCCGGGTATTTAAATGAGTCCAATGGCTCATTTAAATATTCTGATCTGAATCACGGCCAGTGAGTCCGATTACTGGCGATCAGCCCTGTGCCCATCAAGGAGTCCGATTTGGGGCTCTCGCAGGTTTCACCCATTGCACCTGACACTGCGCCGGGTGGAACACAGTAGCTGAATCACACCCATGGATAAGTGTGCGGTTGTCCATTTTGGTCAGAAAAATAGAAAGGCGACTTATTATCTAAATGGAGAGAAACTTCAGGGTGCTTCGGTGCAGAGGGATCTGGGTGTCCTTGTGTATGAGTCACAGAAAACTAGCATGCAGGTACAGCAGACAATAAGGAAAGTAAATTCAATTTTGGCGAAAGGAATAAAGCATAAAAATAAGGAAGTGTTGCTGCATCTGCACAAGGCATTAGTGAGACTGCACACGGAGTATCATGTACAGTTTTGTTACTCTAACTTGAGGAGGGATCCAGCTGCATTCGAGGCAGGTCAGAGGAGGCTCACTAGATTGATTCCAGGTATGAACGGTGGAATTCTCCATTCCTGAGACTAAGTGTTGACGCCGGGGCAGGATTCGTGGAGTTCCACCACAGCAAATCTGGCGCCGCACCTGCACCAATTCAGCTATCATTGAGGGGGTAGTACCAGTGCCATGTGGAACACAATCGACTCCAATGAGAAATGGTGCTGGATTTGCCAACTTTGCGATTGACACTCAGGTGGCTAACAAGTTGCAACCGCATATACACTTTACTCCCCATACACACCATCCCAGCCAACAAGATGGCACCACTTGCGCTGGAGCACGCCCATCCAGTTGATGGGGTGGCTGAGGCCAGAGGGGGGTGGCCTGGGGGATGTGGTGATATGCATCACTGTATATGCACAAGGTGTTAATGTAAATACACTACAACTAAGTAAACACTAGAGGGAGCACCGGAGATGTCATGACATGCAGACATACAGCTAATGAACACATAGAATAGGACACAACCAATGGGCAGTAAAGACACTCAGAGGTGACACTACCACAAGGGGGCATTACACAACCCATATAAAAGGACAGGGCACACATGCTTTGTCTCTTTCCACAGGCGACACTTAGAGAGTAGGACAAGGGCAGGTCAGAAGCATCACACCCACCACATGGCTTAGAGCAGATTGGTTAGTAAGACTGAGTTACTGTAGCAAGATTAGCAGGAGAGTCAAACTCATAGAGAACGGTGCTAATGGTTCAATAAATCACATTGAACTTACTTCAAAGCCTAGAGTATCTTTTGGTCAAAGCTGCATCGAGTTGCAGCCTGTGTTATCCCAGAGTACATAACACATCATGGTACCAGTAGTGCCTGTTGAATCTATATAGTTCAACTCAGCAAGATCCGTGACTACCAGCAACAGCACCATGCAAGATGATGGAGATTCCGGTTCCTCAGCAGTTCAGTTACCGTGGCAATCTCAGTGCCAACTGGCGTGCATTCAAGCAGAGATTTGAGATTTACATGGTAGCATCCGACCTAGATGGCATGGCCGATGCTGAGAAGTTAGATCTTCTACTCACCACTGCGGGTGAAAGTGCAACAGAAATCTTCAACTCCTTCAAGTACTCCAAAGGGCAGGACAAGAGAGACTTCCAGACAGTCCTGGACAAGTTTGAAAATTACTGTGAGGTGAACACAAAAGAAAATCGGTAAAACTGGTGCCTATACTCACCACGAGGCAAAGGTAGGCTTGCAGCAGAGGCGATCAACTGGATGGGCACGCTCCAGTGCAAGTGGTGCCATCTTGTTGGCTGGGATGGTGTGTATGGGAAGTAAAGTGTGTATATGCGGCTGCAACTTGTTAGTCACCTGAGTGTCAATCACAAATTCGGCAAATCCGGCACCGTTTCTCATTGGAGTCGATTGTGTTCCACGTGGCACTGGTACTAGCCCCTCAATGATAGCTGAATCGGTGCAGGTGCGGCGCCAGTTTTGCTGTGGTGGAACTCCACGAATCCTGTCCCGGCGTCAACACTTAGTCTCAGGAATGGAGAATTCCACCGTTCATACCTGGAATCAATCTAGTGAGCCTCCTCTGACCTGCCTCGAATGCAGCTGGATCCCTCCTCAAGTTAGAGTAACAAAACTGTACATGATACTCCGTGTGCAGTCTCACTAATGCCTTGTGCAGATGCAGCAACACTTCCTTATTTTTATGCTCTATTCCTTTAGCCAAAATTGAATCAGTTTTGATTGGCAGCCATCTTGCGCAAGGAGCCGCACATGTGCAGTTCCCCAGAAGACGCAAACCGGCAAAACAGTGTTCTGCGCATGCGCGAGAAGCCACGCACGTGCAGTTGCGCAAAGAGCGCACAGTAAAGGGAAAGTGATATGCGCATGCGCAATCCATTCCTACACTCTACATCACAAGCGTCATGACATCAGAGGCCCCAAACCACGCCCACTTAAAGGGGAAATGTCCGAAAATAGTGAAAACAAATTTTAAAGCCAGAAAACACAATTCTTTCACCTGGAACGACAGCACAATGCCTGAACTTCGACCAGTAACTGAAAGTAACCTCCGCAGAACCCTGGAACAAGCAGTTAGCACCGTACTAAGAGATGATTTAGTCCTTGAAGACTGCGACTCAGACGATGATTTAATCATTGGACGTGGCGACCTCAGTACCAAATCCGAACCGCAACGAGATGTGTTGTACATTGCGGGATAACATAGGCTGCAACTCGATGCAGCTTTGACCAAAAGATACTCCAGACTTTGAAGTAGGTTCAATGTGATTTATTGAACCATTAACACTGTTCTCTATGAGGTTGACTCTCCTGCTAATCTTGCTATAGTAACTCAGTCTAACTAACCAGTCTGCTCTAAGCCATGTGGTGGGTGTGATGCTTCTGATCTGCACCCGTCCTACTCTCTAAGTGTCGCCTGTGGAAAGAGACAGAGCATGTGCGCCCTGTCCTTTTATATGGGTTGTGTAATGCCCCCTTGTGGTAGTGTCACCTCTGGGTGTCTTGACTGCCCATTGGTTGTGTCCTGTTCTATGTGTTCATTAGCTGTATGTCTGCATGTCATGACATCTCCGGTGCTCCCTCTAGTGTTTCCTTAGTTGTAGTGTATTTACATTAACCCCTTGTGTATTTACAGTGATGCATATCATCACAGGGGACACCCATAAGACCCGTGGCCCTATGTTCACAGTGGACAGTCAGTGGCGTGCACAGCTGCATGGCTGCCTTGCCGGCTGCGGCAATGGGTCTCTATGCCCGTCCACCCCAACCCCATAGCCCACCTCCTGGCCAACCCCACTACTCACCATGCCCTGGCAGAAGCCACCCGGCCAACAGCAAACTGTCAGCAAACTATAGCGATGTTGGGCACTTTCCATACCCCCTCTTGCACCCTCAGCAGCCACGGCACCGCTTTCACAATTTTTAAAGGCACAAGTGAACATCGCCACTGGGAACTCCTCCAGCCGGGTCAGGACCGCTAATGTTATGCAAACGCCATTTACTGTACGTGCGGAGTGGAACGTATTGACACCGCGTTGAGGCCATGGAGAATCGCGGTTTGGCGTGAAACCGGTGCCGCCACAATTTCAATGTCAGAACCGATACTCCGCCCAATCACGTGTCCCGATTCTTGGGACAGCTGACAGAGGGGTTTGTCTTATGAAGTGTGATTGAGCTGTGTCAGCTTACACTCTTTAATAATAATCTGTATTGTCACAAGTAGGCTTACATTAATACTGCAATGAAGTTACTGTGAAAAGCCCCTAGTCGCCACATTCGGCTACACAGAGGGAGAATTCAGAATGTCCAAATTACCTAACACATGTCTTTCGGGACTTGTGGGAGGAAACCCATGCAGACACTGGGAGAACGTGCAGACTCCACACAGACAGAGACCCAAGCCGCGAATCGAACCTGGGACCCTGGAATTGTGAAGCAACTGTGCTAACCACTGTGCTACCGTGCTGCCCGACACTCTAGAGTTTAGAAGAATGAAAGGAGATCTAATTGAGGTATGTAAGATGATCAAGGGGATTGAAAAAGTAGAGGTAGAGAGGATTTTCCTCTTGTGGAGCAATCTGGAATGAGAGGTCATAAATTAGGATACGAGGTAGCAGATTTAACACAGAGATGAGGAGAAATTATTTATCTGAAAGGGTTGTGAATCTGTGGAATTCATTACCCCAGAGTACGGTGGATGCTGGGACGTTGAGAAAATTCAAGGGAGGAGATAGTTAAATGTTTAATTAGTAGTGGGTTGAAGGAGGAGAGTCAAAAAAGGTTTATTTCCATCTTTTGGTTGAGGAAATATATAGACAAACAACAGTCCATGTCCCAGCTGGAACTGTTCAACCAGGCTGGCTCCTGCCTGAGCGGGTTTTCTGTGGGATTAATGAGCCTGCCAAAGGGCCTCCACCTCTCAGCAGGGGAACTCATACTCCACTAGGCTCACGGGGAGATTAATCGGGTCGTCCCCACGGGTCTCGTGGGGGTTATAACATCACTCCCCTCCCCAGGTCTGTATGACCCTCTGAAGTGGGGAGTGTAGGAGGTAGTCTTCTCCTTGTTACCTGTGGCTGAACGTCCAGTGGCTGTGGGACTGGGTCAGGAGGTGTGTAGCATGTCGGGGATCATCATTTCTGCTATGACCATCTGGGGGTACTGCTCTCTGGCAAGGTCGCCGTCGGAAAACCCAGATGCCTGGGTCTCCATCTCAGAATCCAAGTCCACCACTTCTCGCATCTCGGTGTCGGGGCCCCCAGAGGGTTACATCCCCAGGCCCCCATGTGCCGGACTAATGTGGCTGGAAGATGGTTCCTCTGGTGCGGCATGTCTTAATACTTTCTCCCTGCTCCTGAGGCAATCAAGGTGTTTCCGCTCTGTCCACTCATGAGTCTTTACTTGGCACGAGACTGATCCAGTCTGTTGTGCCACAGTCTCTGGAATCTAATCCATTCGGGGAATGGTGATATGGGACCCACCGGATGTGTCTCACCCCATTTGTCTTCATAAAGTTTGTGAACTCATCTCTGGTGAACGGGATACCATTGTCCATAACTCGCACCTCCGGAATACCGTGGGCGCTGAAGGAGAGTCATAGCTTCTCCGCGGTGGTCTTCGACATGGTGGATGACAGCCGATGGACATCCAGCAACTTGAGGTGGGGGTCTACCATGAGTAAAAATAAGGAACCTTGAGAAGGCCGACTAAATCGGCGTGGAGGCACACCCAAGACCAGCCTGGTCATTCCAAGGACAGCCTGGCCATTCCAAGGCTAGCCTGGCCATTCCAAGACCAGCCTGGCCATTCGAAGACCAATGAGTGGTGCAGCTGGCAGAAGCGTCTGATGCTCCTGGCATGTGGGACACTGTTGGGACAGTCGTTCGATCTCACCATCCAGGCCTGGCCATAACACATACCTCTGGCCAGCATCTTCATTTTCGATGCCCCTGGGTGTCCATTGTGCAGGTCCTGAAATATGGCCTGCCTGTCCTGGTGTGGGATCACGACGCGAGCCCTCCCACAGGAAGATGTCATCTTCTACACTGAGCACCCACATCTTGGTTTCAAAGGCCTGTCGTTCCTCGGCAAATTCCCTTGCTCACCCCCAAGACGATGTGACATATTTTTGCCAATACGGAGTCCTATTGCATCCAGTCCCGTATCTGGGCGCTGGTGACCTGCAAAGTGTCCATGAAGTGCAGCATTGAAACAACCTCGTCAGCCCTTGGTGGGAATGGGGGGCGGGGGGGCTTGTTGGTAATGGGAGCTCGTTCAACGCGTTCACATTCGGCATCTGTATGCCTTGGCAATGCTTGAATGCGTACTTGTATGCCGCCAACAGTAGGACCCATCGCTGTATCCGGGCAGACGCTATTGGCGGGATCGCCTTGTCCTCTTTAAAAAGACCTATTTTCAACATTTTCACAGCAAATAAACCCAAACCCCTGCCCCCGAATTGCAGCGCCCCCCCCCCCCCCCCCCCCGCCCCCCGCACCTCTTGACGGCAACCTGATCCTGAAAATGTAAGACAAACAAACCCCATCTCCAGTGGAATCCCTCATGTGCAGATTTCACCTTCTCCAAATGCAGGAACTCCATTAGTTCCTCCAGCCATGCCGAGATACAGGGGGGAGAAGCTGACCTTCACCCCAACAGAATCCACCGACGAGTGATGGCTAAAACATCTGCCCCGCAGCCGCCTGCAGCTCTGGCAGGAAAAACACCCTGAATATGGCCTCCAGGGTACCCGGCTCCAAATCCATGTGCAGAACCTCAAACATGGTGCTGAAAAACGTCCCCCGAAATTCCTCCAACTTCAGAGAGGACCAGAACATTTGATTTGATTTGATTTATTGTCACATGTACCGAAGTACAGTGACAAGTATTTTTCTGCGGCCAAGGGAACGAACACAGTACATACATAGTAGACAAAAAAGAATAATCGACAAAGTACATTGACAAATGGTACATCGACAAACAGTGATTGGTTACAGTGCAGAACAAGGGGCCAAACAAAGCAAATACATGAGCAAGAGCAGCATAGGGCATCGTGAATAGTGTTCTTACAGGGAACAGATCAGTCCAAGGGAAAGTCGTTGAGGAGTCTAGTAGCTGTGGGGAAGAAGCTGTTCCTATGTCTGGATGTGCGGGTCTTCAGACTTCTGTATCTTCTGCCTGATGGAAGGGTCTGGAAGAAGGCAAAGCCTGGGTGGGAGGGGTCTCTGATAATGCTGTCTGCCTTCCTGAGGCAGCGAGAGGTGTAGACAGAATCAATGTGGGGGTGGCAAGCTTGTGTGATGCGCTGGGCTGAGTTCACCACACTCTGTAGTTTCTTGCGATCTTGGGCTGAGCAGTTGCCATACGAAGCTGTGATGCAGCCGGGTAGGATGCTCTCTATGGCACATCTGTAGACGTTTATGAGAGTCAATGCAGACATGCTGAATTTCTTTAGCTTCCGTAGGAAGTAGAGGCATTGTTGGGTTTTCCAGACTGTTGCATCAACGTGAGTGTACCACGTTGTATGGACGTGACTGGGTGGGGTGGGGTGGGATGGGCTGCGGTGGGGCCCCCCTCCCACTCCCAACTTCTCAAACAGCCGGCTCATCCTTGCTTTCATTAAGTGTGCCCTTGCACACTTTTAATTGAATCAACCCCAGCCTCGCCCACAAGGTTGAAGCATTGACCTTTCGCAACACGTTGCACCATAATCCGTCCTCCAACACCATCCACAACAGTGGTCGCCAGATTAGGAATACAATTCCCGTAATAGTTTACGAGACCTAAATGTCACGTTTTCAGGAGTGGGTGCTTGTCTTATCGTTCGCACCTTCTCCTCAACTGGGCCACGATCAGCTGAATGCACTTTCCCCTCTTGGGGCGGATGCGCACCCCAGAAATCTGGTGGAGGACTTCCTCCAGATCCCATGGTCGGGGGCTAGGTCAGGCGTTCCAACGGCCGGGTCAGGTGCTCCGGGGAAGGGCATCGCTTCCCAGGCCGGGTTGTGCGCGCCGAGAGCTGGGTCGGGTCCTACACGAGGTCGGGTCCTACGTGAAGTCGGTGTCGGATATCTAGGTCGGGCCTCACCCACTTCCAGGTCGAGGCCAGGGTCGGGTCATTGGAGGAGTCCTGCCCGGTTGGGTCGGGTCGGTTCAAGTCATGTGGGCCAGCCCACGGATGTTAGAGGATCTTCAGAACTGCAAGGGAACATAAAAGAGAAAGGTTAGAGGTGGTATTAGTGTTAGTATTAAATTTTAATTTGATTTAAGATCTGTTGCCAGTCCAACCGGAGGAATTGTAGTTAATCGCTACAGACTCAGTCTAGGACCCCACATTATTGTTAATGATGGCCTAACGGACAGCTATCCATAGGTGACTGGGGTCATAGTCGTGCCTGCTATGGCTAGGGGTTCCCCCATGTAGGTTGCTAGGCTTGCCTCGGTGTCCCAGAAACCCAACTTTTGAAACCTCATCCTCATTTTCTCGAATGTCTGTCTCCCTATTATTGAAATCCAGGCCCTCGTGTCCAGCTCCATATCCAATGGGTGGTCGTTTACCTGGGCAGTTATTTGGATAGGGGCAACCTGCTGTGCGACAATGCAATTTAATTGCATGCACGCATCTTCAGCAGCTGTCCCAGGTGGAGAGGCCTGGCTCTGGGCTGCGTCTCCATCAAGTAGGGCGGCAGGTTTGCTGGCTGACTTGTGGTTTCCTATCTCTGCAGCTTCGACAGCCACAAGTGCCACACCACTGCAGATCATCCTTTATTGATTCCGGGGAGGTGTCTTGCCTGGTTACGGCGGCCCTCACCAATGGGCCTTGTCCCAACGGTGTTCGGGACAGGGTAGGATTCTAGGGTGCTGTGCATTTGAATGGGGGCTGCCAAATGCTGTTTACCTCCGTCCCTGACATTCCCTGAAGTTCCTGGACTCCCTCTCTGCCCACTCCCATGAGAGGGAATCCTCAACAGCATTTTTTAGGTCCAGCAATGGCTCAGCCAGCAATTTACTCTGGGTCACCATATTATTTACCCCGCATGCAAGGCGGTCCCATAGCATTTCGGGCAAGAATGACCCATAGTCACAATACTCTACCAGTTTGCACAGTTGCACCAGAAATTCTGTCACAAACTTCCCTGGGGTTTTCTCGGCCGTGTTAAATCGGTATCTTTGCACAATGACTGCTGGCTTGGGGTCATACTGGTTTGTCACAAGCGCCACCAGCTCTTTGAACATCTTGGCGTCTCAGGCTGTGGGGCATGTTATGTTCTTTATGATGCTGAATGAGGGAGCCCCATAGGCAGTCAGAAGAATTATCGTCTGGCAGTCATTCGCTAAGATCGTATTCTCCTTAAAATAATAGTGTATCGACTTTGCATACTGAGTCTAGTCCTCCACCCCTGCATTGAATGCATCGAGTCTGCCAAAGAGCAGCATTTTCAAAATGATGCAAACCTTATTCCTTCGCGGAGAGAGATGGCTGTACTCCAAATGGCTAGCAGCGCCAACTGTAGTTTTGCTTCATCCTCATCGCCAATATGGTAGTCGAAGAGGGGCCCAGAAAGAAGAGTCAAAAAAGGTTTATTTCTAACTCTTGGTTTCGGAAATATATACACAAGCCCAAGTCCCAGCCTGGATTATTCAGCCTCCCTGTCTACTACCTGTGCAGGGTTTTACTTTATGGAATTAATGAGCCCAATGATGGGCCTCCGCCCCTCAATGGGGGAGCTCATACTCCACGAAGCTGACGGGGAGATTAATCGGGTTATTCCCATGGGTCTTGTGGGGATTATAACAAAGGGTTATGGAGAATGAGCAGGAGACTGGAGTTGAGGCCGAGAGGAGATCAGCCATGATTGTATTGAATGGCGGAGAGGGCTCGAGGGGCTGAATTGCCTACTGCTGCTCTTAGTTCTTATGTTCTAATTTAAATAAGGCCTGTAAATCAAGGCCTCTAACAAAGACTTCTGCAAGAATTGCTGTTTGCACCTGCTTGCTTCCTGCAGTGAGTTAAAATCAGCCCAAATATGTTGCTTTCTTAGAATTGTCAAACAAACAAATGTTTGAGAAAGGTAATTAAAATAACCAAATTTAAATTCAAGGCTGTGGCATTAAAATGAACTCAAGTTAATTTCATAAGTAGTCTATCAATTGTTAATCTCCACTCAGGTGCTTAAACCTACAATACCGTTCCCACATAGATGTGCTGTTTTCCATCACACTTTTCGCCCGCTCCCCCCACCCTCCCCAACTAAAATGACAGAGAGGATCTTGCCCAGGAGAAACACGGCTGCTCTGCTGTCATTTAACAACCAAATGGCCATGAATAGAATAGAATAGAACAGAAATGAATAGAGTTTAATTGTACACGCAGATGTGGAAATGTGTCTTTGGCTCCACCTCTGATACAACATATAATCATACAGCCATTAGTTGAAAACAGTAAATATTTCATGCACACCTACATTCCTATATTTGTGCATCGATAACATACATCTGTACCATACAAACACTGCACTCTGCCATTAAAACCCTTGCTTCAGTTAAAATTAATACATATAGCAAGTTAAATTTACATGATGCCATTTAGTAAGCTTATGGCATGGTGAACAAAAGAACTCTTGAACAGATTTTTCCTAGCAATAGGCATTATAAAGCTTTGGCTCAAAGCGAGCCTTTCAAATTGATGATATAAAGAGTGAGAGGAATCGTCGATGATGGTCTGAGTTTCCCTCTTAACTGCGTTGTTAAATAAATTATCGAGCTGTGTCTGCCATCGACCAATGATTTTACCTGCAGTGTGGACAATTCGGGCCAGTTTACTTTTACATTTCACATTTAGGTTGCCACACCAGTCTGTCATGTTGAATGTTAAAACACTCTCTATCAGACTTTTGACTACTTTCTCCAGAACATCTTGGCTCACTCCAAACCTTTCAGTTTCCTAATTAAAAACAGACGTTGACTTTTTAAAGATACAGTCATAGAATTTATTTTCATAGAAATCATAGAATTTACAGTGCAGAAGGAGGCCATTCGGCCCATTGAGTCTACACAGGCCCCTGAAACAGCATCCTACCTAAGTCCACACCTCCACCCTATCCCCATAACCCAGAAATCCCACCGAACTTTTGGACACTATGGGCAATTTAGCATGGCCAATCCACCTAACCCGCACATCTTTGGACTGTGGGGGGAAACCGGAGCAAACCCACGCAGCCACGGGAAGAACATGCAGACTCCACACAGATAGTGACCCAAGTCGGCAGGTATTCTCTGTGAGGATTAGCTTCTGGCCCATATACATTCCCCAATACATTTTTTGGTAAATATATTTATTGAGGGTTAACATTTTAGAGAATAACCCAACAAAGTTACAAAATAATACTTCACCATGAGAAAACAGCTTAACGTACACGAGTACAGAATGGAGCAGGAGAACATCACAACAAGCTCAAGATAATTATTAGACAAAACTAGATACTCCCGTGGCCCGATCAAAGACCGAAGGAGGAGCAGGATAAAGTTATAAAGACATGATAAAACAGTGCACACCTTCCCAAGCTGCAAAAGAAATTAGGATAAACTTCTCGCTGTGTAATCGAGCGCACACCAATGTACCGCTCCTTCCACCTCAGCAGCACCAAAGGCCCATCACAGCCTCCTCTACTCGGATACCAAACACATCCACATACGTACAGGAACCAAGAATGGATTCATCACACCCATCTTTATAAACAAAAACAAAAGAAAATACACAAAAAAAAACAGTTTTAGGGGGAGTTACATACATGTCACAATACAACTTAACCCCGAATCCAGGCCCAGAGCAGAGCTAAATCATTCCATACAATTGTAAAGAGAGGATCACCAATAGCGTATTCAGATTACAATCGAACATCCAGGGTCTCACATCGGAGGAGACAAAGAAGGAAAGAAGGGTTAGAACTAGGAGGGAGATAGAGAACCTAGTGGAGCGGTGCAGCAACAGCAATCTCTCCCTCAATGCTATGATATTCAAGTGAACATCACAGCACATACATAGTGATGGACAGATCAACGGACCAATTAGCACACACAACACGACAGCCAATCACAGACAAGAGCATACACAGTACAAAACAAGGAACACGACACTTCCTGGGCAGTCCAGCAGGAGACGGCTCAGGGCAAGGACCTCCAAGCCAGACACTCAGACAGTCACCATGTGCTGAGTACTAAGTTTGTTATATAAATAGTTAAAAGAAATAAAACTGCGTTGTACCAATCGCAACCGTGTTGGTTCGTCTGTGTCTCAGAGTACTAACACATCAAATGCCAGCAAAACTAAAGAGCTGGTCATTGACTTCAGGAAGCAAAGTACTGTACACACCCCTGTCAGCATCAATGGGGCCGAGGTGGAGATGGTTAGCAGTTTCAAATTCCTAGGGGTGCACATCTCCAAAAATCTGTCCTGGTCCACCCACGTCGACGCTACCACCAAGAAAGCACAACAGCGCCTATACTTCCTCAGGAAACTAAGGAAATTCAGCATGTCCACATCAACCCTGACCAACTTTTACAGATGCACCATAGAAAGCATCGTATCGGGCTGAATCACAGCCTGGTATGGCAACTGCCCGGCCCAGGACCGCAAGAAACTTCAGAGAGTCGTGAACACCACCCAGTCCATCACACGAACCTGCCTCCCATCCATTGACTCCATTTACACCTCCCGATGCCTGGGGAAAGTGGGCAGCATAATCAAAGACCCCTCCCACCCGACTTACTCACTCTTCCAACTTCTTCCATCGGGCAGGAGATATAAAAGTCTGAGAACACGCACGAACAGACTCAAAAACAGCTTCTTCCCCGCTGTTACCAGACTCCTAAATGACCCTCTTATGGACTGACCTCATTAACACTACACCCTGTGTGCTTCATCCGATGCCAGTGCTTATGTAGTTACATTGCATACCTTGGCCGGGATTCTTCCCTACCCGGGGGGGCGGGGGGTCCCAGCGGGATGGAGTGGCGGGAACCACTCCGGCATCGGACTGCCCCAAAAGTGCAGATTTCTCCGCACCTTTAGGGGCAAGCCCTCACCTTGAAGGGCTAGGCCTGCGCCGGAGTGGTTGGCGCACCGCCGACTGGCAGGAAAGGCCTTTGGTGCTACGCCAGCCAGGGCCGAAAGGACTTAACCAGACGGCGGAAGTCCGCGCATGCGCGGGAGCGTCAGCGGCTGCTGACGTCATCCCTGCGCATGCGCAGGGGGGGGGGGGGTCTCTTACGCATTGGTAATGGTGAAGGCTGTGGCCGAGGCGGAGGGAAAAGAGTGCCCCCACGGCACAGGCCTGCCCACGGATTGGTGGGCCCCGATCGCGGGCAAGGCCACCATGGCGCACCCCCCGGGGCCAAATCGCCCCGCGCCCCCCCCCCAGGACCCCGGAGCCCGCTCGCGCCGCCTAGTCCCGCCGGTAAGAGAGGTGGTTTGATTCTCGCCGGTGGGACAGGCATTCCAGCAGCGGACTTCGGCCCATCGCGGGTAGGAGAATCGCCGGGGGGGCCCCGCCGACCGGCGCGATTCCCACCCCCGCCAAATATCCGGTGCCATGAATTCGGCAACCGGCGGGTGCGGGATTCACGCCAGCCCCCGGCGATTCTCCGACCCCGCAGGGGGTCGGAGAATCCCGCTCCTTGTGTTGCCCTATTGTGTATTTTCTGATATTCCCTTTTCTTCCCATGTACTTAAAGATCTGTTGAGCTGCTCGCAGAAAAATACTTTTCACTGTACCTCGGTACACGTGACAATAAACAAATCCAATCCATTCCAACTACCAGAACTAACCCACTGGATCACGTGCTAGTATCATAAAGAACAAGTAAGGAGAGAGAGAGACCCAATGAAGGATCAGGCCTCCCAAAAGAAAAGAAAGGAACAAAGGGCAAGAACTACCAGAATTAACCCACTGGATACCAATAGGGTCAGTACCCATCCATTACCCTATCCTTTCCTGGCATCCACCAAGCACCCACCAACGAAGAGAACAGACAGCTCAATCGACAAGTAGGCGCCCCACCCCCCCAGGGGGAGAACAGGATCCACCAAGCACTGAATCCGGCCCCATTCCCAGGTCTCCATGCACCCGGGAAGCAACACACAGTCTCCCAGGATACCCCTTGCAGGCACTCCCAAAAAGGAACACCCCAGGCCTTCACAGGCATCAGGATACTAGCAACGGCACCGGGCCTAGCCTATCCCAGCACCACCCAAAACACAAGAAACTATACTCCCAACACACACAAAAAATCTTACACCCCAGTCGAGCCCGTACCCTTCTAACCCCATCCAAGACAATGCACTGCCTCCACTCACACTAAAATAGCCAGGATAATTACTCTAGCCCTAGCCAAAGGGGCTCTAACCCGGGGAGATGAAGAACTATCAAGACACCCAACAATTGGGCATCCTGGGAGGGAAGGCTGATTCCCTCCTCACTAGAAAACCCGTCCATCCCCAAACCACTAGGCCAGAACTGAATAAGAACCAGCACAATGCTCCCAAATGAAGAAAAGAAGAGAAAAAGAACTCCCAAGGAGGGAATGCCCAGACTCGGCCAGTTCAGCCACCTCAACCCTTCATGACCAGCATCGAGAACAGGACAACACAGGACCAGTGATCGGTGGACCCTGTAGAACCCTAGCCTCAAATACACGATGCACTGTCCTCCGTCAAATCTGACACACCCAGCCTCCAAATCCACATTACCAAATCATGACAACCAGGAGCACGCCTTCCACCTTTCCCAAGGACCAGGCTCAGGGGCACACCCTGCCCAGCCTCCATCTCCTGAATCCGTCAGGATAGATGATACACCATGCAGCAGGAGTTTGACAACCAGGAGGTGGGCCCTCACCAAGGAAAGTGCTCTTTTTATAATAAGAACCTTCTTATGCGCCTCCACTGCCCTCTTAAAAAAAAACACGACTCTTCGAAATGAGCTCTGACGACCTGATTTTCAAAGACAGCATTCCCGGTGGAGGCCATCATCGGAGGTCAGTACCACCGAGGTGAGAGCCCACTCAGAAGGAACTGTGACATTGCAAGCTGGCCCTACCCCAGCCCATACCAATCGCCACGAACAAACTTTCCATCTCAACCCTTCCTGACAAAAAATCAAATCTGGGTCTTCCAGGGTCCCAGCATGTATCCCAAACAAAGACAAATATTAAATGTGCACCAGGATGAAATAACAGATTAAAAGATGACCAGAGCCGGAGATCGCAAAAATGTGGCCGCTCTCGTCATGTGACCCCTCATATTCCCAGATACACTCTGCAACCTCTATCGATTGCTCATTAAGATACAGAGATCAATACATGCAGGTCATTGCTATATAAAAGTAGCTCCACGGACTTTCTAAATATGTTCAAAGTAATTTCCTTCAGTTGTCATTTTATCTTTTAAAAATAATCTCACCAAAGCCATACCATCTACATACTTATTGTTCCCTTGATTCTCATCTCGTGGGTGTGTGTGAAAAATAACAGAGGTGACAGGACACAGCTCTGGGGAGCACCTGTGTTTAAAATAAGTTCATCAGGTAAAAAGCCATTCATAAAAACATGCTGAGGGTGATCAGTAAGAAAATGTCTGATCCAATGAATTTGGTCCCCTTCACGTTTAAAGTAAACAACCTTTGTAACAGGATGTGAATTGTATTGAATGCTGAACTAAAATCAATAAATAAGACACGCACACAAGATTTTGGCTGTTGGAGGTGATTAGTTATCAGGTTCACTAGAGAAAGGGTAGCATCCTCAGTTCCCCTGTGTGCTTTATAAACAAATTGTAGGGAATGAAGATAATCTGAAAGGAGAGGTGGTTACTAACAACTCCCTCCATACATTTAGCCAATAAAGAAGTATAAAAAATGATTTGGCTCCTGCTTAGCACTGCTGCCTCACATCACCAGGACCCGGGTTCGATTCCAGCCTTGGGTCACTGTCTGTGTAGAGTTTGCACTTTCTCCCCGTGTGTGCGTGGGTTTCCTAAGCATACTCCGGTTTCCTCTCAGTCCAAAGATGTGCAGGTTAGGTGGATTGGCCATGATCAATGCGCAGGGTTACGGGGATAGGGTGGGGGAGTCGGTCGAGGTCGGGTATTCTTTCAGGGTGTCAGTGCAGATTTGATGGGCCCAATGGCCTCCTTCTGTACTGCAGAGATTCTATGGATTCTTAGGCACAGCGTAGACGGTTGATGCTTTCCAAGTATTTGGAACGGTACATACATCCAGTAAAACTTGAAATGACTGTGTAAGCTGATAAGGGAGCAGTCAGGACATTCAGAGGGAAATATCTGCAACTCCAGCAGATCCATGGTCGATGGAGGAGTCCCAGAGACTACGGGCACAGGAGATGGCGCCGGCAATGCGGGGCACCAAGGCCAACACTGCTCGGGTGGTGACCGCAGTGGAGAGCCTGGTGCACAACATCGGCACCATTAGTGAAGGTGTCCAAGGTGTCAGGAAGTTGGTGACAACCATGGCTGAAGGTCTCGGCCAAATGTCCGTCCCATTGGGGGATGTTACCCAGTACCAGGTTGACCTTGATGAGGGAATGGAACCCCTTTCTGGCAGGCGTCCTCTGGGGGCTCTGGGTCCAGAGATGGAGCTGGTGGCCACTGTCACCACCCCATGGGATGGGTCTGGGTTGGCACTCAGAACCCCCTCCTACCTTTCGGTGCCCATAGGGCCCTGAGGTTCACCTTGGGAAGGAGGGGCAGCTGGTTCAAGCCCCGGCTGCCCCTGCACCATCTGGCTCTGCCAGCGGCTCCCCATTGTCTGCACTATCGTGTCAACGCCCTCGGCAATGCTCCTCAGTAACTGGGACATGCTCTACAGCGCCTCGACAATGCCCACCTGTGACTGGGACAAGCTTTGCAGTGCCTCGGCCATTCTCATCTGAGAGCAGGACATGTCCCGCAGAATCCCATCAAGGCCGGCCTGGTGCTGGGTGACATTCCCCAGTGAGGCAGACATTCTGTCAAGACTCTCAGCCATGGCCGTCACCGACTGCGTGACGCCTTGGACACCTTCACTCACAGTGCCAACATTGTGCATCAGGCTCGCCACTACGATTACCACCCCAGCAGTGTGGCCTCAATGCCACACATTGCCGGCACTATCCCCTGTGCCCTTAGCCTCTGGGACTCCTCCAATCGGCTATGGATGTGCTGGTGTGACGCTGACATCTCCCTCTGAACGTCCAGGTTGGTCCCTATCGTTCCCCATCGGCCACGGGTAACTGTTCCAGAGGTTCAGCATCAGGCTGGGACCCAGCTGTGTCCAGGGATCCAGCAGACCTCCAACTGCAGCAGTGTGATGCTCAGCAGATTGTGACCCAGAAGCCTGACCACTAACATGTCTCACCGAGGTGTGTGTATCTGCACTGGTGGAGGGTGGGGATGGCAGCTGTGCCTCGACTATAACAGTTCCATCCTCGGAGCTCTCCTCCAAGGTGTTCTCCCTGGAGTCAGGCGAGGGGGCCGCCCGGAAAGGGCCGGCGCCGTCGGCTGTAGGACCTGCGGAGAATGGATATGTGGTCAGTGGGAGGGGGGATGGGTTGGTCAGTAAGGCAATCAATACTCACGTTTGACAGATCCTCCAGGTGAAGCCTGGTGGTCCCTCACCTCTGCGAAGTCCGCCAGCCACGTTGGTAACCGCCCTGTCCTCGGCCACACCAGTCACCTCCAGGGCACGCTCCTCGAAGGAGGTGAGGATTCTCCGTCCGGCACATCACCGCCAGTTTGGACCCTCTTCCGCTGATTATGCGAGAGCTTTTCCTGAGGGGACACAGAGAGAGCATCGTTAGCCACATACATGGTTCACAGTTGTGGGGGCGGGTGTGAAGGGAGGGTTGGAGTGGAGGGAGTGCTGAAGGGGGAGGGGGACACTCCCTTGGTGTGTTGGATGTTGGTGTCTATTTACTCGTGATGCCCGATGTAGATCATTGACCTTCCGACACTGGAGGCCAGTCTCCCTGGTCACAATGCCCGAGCTGACTGCTGCCGCCACCTCATCCCAGGCAGCACTGGCTGCCTTGTGGCTCACCCTCCAGGACCCTCTGGGGAACAGGACATCCCTCCTGGCCTCCACCGCGTCCAAGAGCCTCCCCAGGTCAGCATCCCCGAATCTTGGGACTGATCTCCTCGACGCCATTGCTGCGAACTGGATGGGGTTGGCTGAGCAAATGCAGCTTAAGTACTGCTCAAACCTGTTAGTGGGGGGCTGGCGAGCGCGGTCCCGGCGAATCAGCTGGTGAGCCGGCATTCGGAGCGAGAAGCCCATGAGGCCTGGTTAAGTGGACCAATTAACGTTGAATAGTGTTGCGGGCCTCGCTGGGCCGAGCGCCGGGTAACTCCCGGCAATTCCTGCTCGCTACAGCACTTGGAAAGTTTTCCGGAGAATCGCGCCCACTGAGTACAAGTGGACTGCAGCCAGACCAGGGGAAAGAATAGCCCATGTGTCTGTTCTCCAGAGGGTGTAGTTGCAGACAAGTTCGCGCAGCACTCAGATGAGACCTTCAATGAGGCCGCATTGCAGGAGGATGCTGATGAACATGGACATTCAGATGCTTGGTGCAGTGGCAGGCCTGCCAGGCAAACCTCCCGTCACTATCAAGGAGCATGGTATAGTCCAACTCCAAATGGCACATTCACTGTGTGTACTAATAATGAACAATTCAAACACTTGAATAGCTTGTGAGGAAATGATGTTGTAGGTGTATGTACTGTGTACTCTCAGACGGTAGGGTTGGCTCCTGTTGCATTGCTCATCCTGCTAATAATAATAATGATGTTTTATTTAAGAAATACATTCACAGCCCAAAGACTTGATCACAGTCTGACTTACATCAATAAATTCATATATAGACAAAGTAATCAGGTTAAAAACAGGCAACAATCACATAGTAACAAAAATAGACAAACAAGTTCAGCAGGTAACAGGTCAGTATGTAGACAGCGTATTAAAGGTTATTAATGTTTAATATTAAAGTCATAGATGTTTTTCCAGCAGGGGTTGTTGGCATTAGCAATGGCAGCACTGTTACCTTCCTTTACTGCTCCATGTCATAATATACACCAGTATATCATGGTGCAGACACACACACACTGATGGACACACAGCAAGACCAATCAACACACACAACACCGCAGCCAATCACCAGTTAGAGCACACTCACTATATAGACAGAGGGTATCAGAGTTCCCGCTCATTCGGGAGGCAGCTTCTCAGAAGGACAGAGCTTACACCTTACAGCACAGATCTTCACCATGTGCTGAGTGCATAGACTGGTTCTGACAGGCATAGGTCTTTAGTTTAATCTAACATCATGTTAACCCACAGTGAAAGCATATTCACCAGTTTCTCACTTAATAAAATAGTGTTGCACTATTTTAAGTGTTGGTGGCCTGTATGTGTTCCACGGATCCAGAGCACCCAACACATCATGGTACCAGTAGTTTAGGGATTTTAGAACTTCTTAGACCTACCTGCAAGTGATCTGTCTTCCACCAGCATACAGTCATCCTGCAAAATGGACAGCGTCCGCCCGCCGCCGCCGCTCCGCATCACCGGTAACCTGGGGGCCAACTGGAAGATATTCAAACAACGCTTCCAGCTCTACCTTGAAGCCACAGACCGGGAAGCTGCCTCAGACACCAGGAAGATCGCTCTCTTCCTATCCACGGCCGGAGAACATGCCATCCACATTTTCAATTCTCTCACCTTTGCTGATGATGAAGATAAATCAAAATTCAAGACGGTCCTCCTCAAGTTTGACACTCACTGCAACATCGAGGTGAATGAAAGTTTTGAGCGCTATGTATTCCAACAGTGTTTGCAGGGTAAGGATGAACATTTCCAGTCCTTTCTCACCCACCTGCGCATCCTTGCGCAGTCCTGTAATTACGGGCCCACCTCCGACTCCATGATACGCGACCAGATCGTTTTCGCTGTTCAGTCGGACCCCCTATGCCAGCAGCTCCTCAAGGTAAAGCAGCTCACCCTAGTGATTGCCATCGAGACCTGCGTGCTACACGAACACGCCATTCGTCGGTATTCCCACATCTAAACGATTGAAACGGCGCGGCAAGGTCCCCACGAGGCAGAACGGGTCCAAGCAACCGAGCAACTCCAGGGACTCAGCCTAGATGAGGGCGGCCATTTTGCACGCTTTTTGCGGACTCCCGCGCTTGTGCACACCGAACGAGGGGATGGCGACGTCGACGAACGTACTGCGCAGGCGCGCACCATGTACGACCGCACCACGCATGTGCGGTGGCGCAGCGAACGTACTGACGCGACAACGTGCGGCAACTGTGGCTCCGCCCACTTAAAGCAGCAATATCCTGCCAAATCCCAACGATGCCTGAGATGTGGCAATCTTGGCCACAATGCTGCTTTATGCAGATCAGCTCAGCCTGCCAACTCTTGTCGCTCCAGCCAGCCTCGCAGGAATGTCCGGCCCATTCAACCCACGGTCACCGAGTCCGATTCGGACCTGCTACCCGATATTCACACCGAGGACCCGAAGGCGCCTTTTCGAGTCGGTATCATGACAAAAAACAGGGTGTCCCCGAAGCAAAGAATCCAGCCTCTGTCAGTATACAGCATCGATCCAGACGATGAGTGGTGTGCCACCCTTACGGTCAACCGGTCCCAAATACGATTCCGCCTGGACACTGGTGCCTCCGCCAATCTCATTGTGCGGTCTGACCTCCAAAGCCTTTGTGTCAAACCAGCCATCCTGCCATCAGCCTGCCAGCTATTAGATTATAATGGCAATGCCATTGCTGCCAGCGGCTCATGCCAACTTGAAGGGACGCACAGGTCACGCAAAGCCATCCTTCCCTTTGAAATCGTGGGCTCCTCGAAAGCCTCCCTGCTTGGCGCGCAAGCATGCAAGCTGTTGAACCTAGTTCAAAGAGTTCACTCTCTCTCCCGCTGACGCGTCTGCCTTTCAGGACACTGACTTCAGGGCGCAGCTCAACGCCATTATCAACCAATACCACGACGTCTTCGAGGGCATGGGCACGCTTCCGTACACCTACAAGATTTTATTTAAACCGAATGCCACGCCTGTGGTGCACGCACCTCGCAGGGTCCCAGCATCCCTTAAGGACCGCCTCAAGCAGCAGCTGCAGGACCTCCAGAACCAAGGAATAATTTCCAAAGTCACGGAACCGACCGACTGGGTCAGTTCCATGGTATGTGTAAAAAAGCCTTCCTGCGAATTGAGAATTTGCATGATCCCAAGGATCGAAATCGCAATATTATGAGAGAGCACTATCCAATTCCCAAGCGCGAAGAGCTCACATGTGAGATGGCTCGCGCCAAGCTATTTACCAAACTCGACGCCTCAAAAGGATTCTGGCAAATCTAGCTCGATAAATCCAGCAGGAAACTCTGGACATTTAACAACCCCTTTGGCAGATATTGTTACAACAGGATGCCGTTTGGGATCATCTCTGCATCAGAAGTGTTCCATAGGATTATGGAACAAATGATGGAAGGCATTGAAGGTGTTCGCGTCTATGTCGATGACATAACCATTTGGTCCACCACCCCGCAGGAGCATGTTAGTCGCCTCCAACGCGTATTCAGACGTATACATGAGCATGGCCTCCGCCTCAACAGGCCCAAATGCTCTTTTGGTCAGACGGAACTCAAGTTCCTCGGGGACCACATCTCCCAATTGGGTGTGCAGCCGGATGCGGACAAGGTAGCTGCCATCACAGCTATGAAAACACCAGAGGACAAGAAGGCGGTCCTCCGACTTCTGGGCATGGTCAATTTGTTTAGGGAAATTCATCCCTAACCTCGCCTCTCATACCACGGCTCTCAGGAACCTGGTCAGGAAGATGACAGATTTCCAATGGCTGCCTGCCCACGAGCGCGAATGGAGAGAACTCAAGGCAAAACCAACCACGGCCCCGGTCTTAGCTTTCTTTGATCCAGCAAAGGAGACCAAAATTTCGACCGATGCCAGCCAATCCGGCATTGGGGAAGTGCTCCTTCAACGTGATGAGGCCTCATAATGGGCTCCCATTGCATATGCATCACGTGCGATGACCCCCACGGAGCAGCGCTACGCGCAGATAGAAAAGGAATGCCTGGGCCTTCTGACTGGTGTTGTTAAGTTTCACGATTATGTCTACGGACTTCCTCAATTCACCGTCGAGACCGACCATCGCCCGCTGGTCAATATAATACAGAAAGACTTGAACGACATGACGCCTCGCCTCCAGCATATTCTTCTCAAGCTCCGGCGATATGACTTCCAGCTGGTATACACCCCAGGCAAAGACCTCATCATTGCTGATGCTCTCTCCAGGGCAGTGAACACTCCATGTGACCCAACGGGATTTGTCTGCCAGGTTGACGCCCATGTGGCATTCGCGGCCTCCAATCTACCTGCCTCGGATGAACACTTCGTCCAAATTCACCGCGAGACGGCGGCTGACCCCTTGCTACAGCGTGTCATGCGCCACCTAATGGACGGGTGGCTCAAGGGCCAATGCCCTCCATTCTATAATGTCAGAGACGATCTGGCGGTAGTAGACGGGGTTCTTCTAAAACTGGACCGCATTGTCATCCCGCATAGCATGCATTAGCTTGTCCTGGAACAACTATACGAGGGCCACCTTGGCGTGGAAATGTGCCCCCGACGGGCCCGAGAGGCAGTGTACTGGCCCGGCATTAATGAGGACATAGCCAACACAGTGCTCAACTGCCCCACTTGTCAGCACTTCCAGCCGGCCCAACCACGTGAGACCCTGCAGCCCCATGAGTTGGTCACGTCACCATGGACCAAGGTGGGCATCGACCTGTTCCACGTGCTGGGTAGAGACTATATCCTGATCGTGGACTACTTTTCGAATTACCCGGAGGTGATACGGTTGCACGACCTCACCTCGTCTGCAGTCATTCGTGCATGTAAAGAAACCTTTGCTCAACACGGCATCCCGCTCACGGTTATGTCGGATAATGGCCCCTGCTTGCCAGCCAAGAATGGTCCAACTTTGCCAGGCGGTACAATTTTGCCCATGTGACATCCAGTCCCCTGTACCCCCAATCCAACGGCAAAGCGGAGAAGGGAGTACATATCGTCAAACGGCTCCTATGCAAGGCTGCCGATGCTGGGTCCGATTTCTACCTTGTCTTGCTGGCCTATCGCTCCGCCCCACTGTCCACTGGCCTGTCGCCAGCCCAGTTACTCATGGGTTGCACCCCGAGGACGACGGTGCCATCCATCCATGTCGCAGACCTCAACCTCGTTCCGGTCCTTCGCCGGATGCAGCTGTCTCGTGCACAGCAGAAAGGGGCTCATGACTCCCATGCAGTTGATCTCCCTGCTCTGGCTCCAGATGACAATATCCGCGTCCATCCTCCGGATGGTGGCTGGTCTGCAACCGCTGTTGTCCGTCGTCAGGTGCCCCCCCCCCCCCCCCGCCCCCCGTTTGTTCCTGGTTCCTCTACCGGATGGCTCTATTCAGCCGCAATCAATGCGCCCTTTGTCTCGTTCCACGCTCGCCACGTGATCCTCCAGTGTCGCCTCGCCCTCCTGCTGACCCTGCCACGGAGTATGCAGAGCTCCCGGTCACTCTGCCTCCCCCTGACTTTGACGCAGTCCAGCCTGCTTCTGAACCGGCGGCTCTCGACCCACCCTTGAGGTGGTCAACCAGAATTCGTCGCCCACCTCAGAGACTAAATTTATGAACTTTTCGAACTTATGGGTTCTCTGAATTGTTTTGTTGATTTGTTTGATCGTTTCCCTGGTTTGTATATAGTGTTGATCTCGTTATTCTTGTTGCATACTGCTTCTCTGCACCAGGCACCTTCCCATGTAAATAGCTTAGTTCTCATGTACGTAGTCCTGTAAATATGTCTTCGCACCCCACACGTAGTTAGGAACATTCTCACCATACATTATTTATTGCCACACACATACATTCTTTTATAAAAGGGGGATGTCATAATATACACCAGTATATCATGGTGCAGATACACACACACTGATGGACACACAGCAAGACCAATCAACACACACAACACCGCAGCCAATCACCAGTTAGAGCACACGCACTATAAAGACAGGGGGCATCAGAGTTCCCGCTCATTCAGGATGCAGCTACTCAGAAGGACAGAACTTACAGCTTACAGCACAGATCTTCACCATGTGCTGAGTGCATAGACTGGTTAGGACAGGCATAGGTCTTTAGTTTAATCTAACATCGTGTTAACCCACAGTGAAAGTATGTTCAACAGTTTCTAACTTAATAAAATAGTGTTGTCCTATTTTAAGTGTTGGTGGCCTGTATGTGTTCCACGGATCCCGAGCACCCAACACATCACTCCTGATCAACTTTCCTTGCGAGGTATTTAACAATGCCTCCCGCTTCAAACACAAAGCAAAGTACTGAAGATGTTGAAAATCTAAAATAAAAACAGGAAAAGCTGGAAATACTCAGCAGGTCAAGCAGCATCTGTGGAAAGAAACAGTGTTAATGTTTCAGGTCAATGATCTTCCATCATAGAGCACAGAATCATAGCACCCTACGGAAGGAATCCATTTGGCCCAACGAGTCTGCACTGACCCTTCGAAAGACCATCCTACCTAGGCCCAATCCCCCACCCTATTCCTGCAATCCCACCCGAAGTGGCAATTTAGCATGACCAAATCACCTAACCTGCACATCTTTTGGACTGTGGGAGGAAACCGGAGCACCCAGAGGAAACCCATGCAGACACGGGGAGAATGTGCAAACTCCACATAGACAGTTACCCGAGGTCAGAATTGAACCCAGGTCCCTGGCACTGTGAGGCAGCAATGCTAACCCCTGTGCCACCATGCCACCCCTCAGAACTGGGAAAAGCTAGAAATGTTCATAGAACCATAGAATCATACAGTGCAGAAGGAGGCCATTCGTCCCATCGAGTCTGCACCGGCCCTTGGAAAGAACACCCCAGCCAAGCCCACACCTCCACTCTATCCTCGTAACCCAGTAACCCCACCCAACCCTTTTGGACACTAAGAGAAATTTATCATTGTCAATCCACCTAACCTGCACATGTTTGGAATGTGGGAGGAAACCGGAGCACCCCCACACAGACACGGGGAGAACGTGCAGACCCCGCACAGACAGTGACCCAAGCCGGGAATCAAAGATGGGACCCTGGAGCTGTGAAGCAACTGTGCTAACCGCTGTGGTACCGTGCTGCCCCAATGTTATAGGGAGGGTGAGAGAAAGTTCAGGGGACGATCTGGTAGAAGATGGAGTCAGGAAAAGTTCAGTGACAAAGGGGATCATGGTGTAAATCCAAGGGAATGGAACAAGTCAAGAAACAAAAGATGGGTCCAGAGGTGTAAATTATGAATGAAGCAGTGCTTTCTGAAAGCTAGTAGCTGCAGGAAGTGAGATTGGCTGAAAATAACAGGTTAATAATAATAATTATTATTAATAATAATCTTTATTATTGTCACAAATAGGCTTACATTAACACTGTAATGAAGTTACTGTGAAAAGCCCCTAGTCGCCACATTCCGGCACCTTTTCGGATACATAGAGGGAGAATTCAGAATGTCCAAATTACCTAACTATTAGTGCCAAGAACATAGAAATACAAACAAGGTGGATTGTTAAATCATAATTCCCCAATATTTGACTCAATGAATATATATTTTTTTAATTCTTGCCTTCCATTTTCCTATCCCTTTCCTATTCCTCTGTTCCCAAATGGAGTGGTGCCAAAGAAACTTATTGGGAGAAGTCACCAATATCCCAGGGTTTAGGGACTGTTAGGTTTGAGTTGTTGAATGAAAATACAACAGGTGGAATTCTCCCTCCCCACGCCGGGTGGGAGAATCGCCCGGGCGCCGCGCGAGTCCAGCCACGCCGCCCCGGCACCCGCACGCGATTCTCCCCCCCCCCAACCCCCTAAACCGGCGCGGCGAGAATCACGGCTGGCCGCTGGGAGAATCGGCGCTTGCCATTTGTAACGGGTGAGCGGTGATTCTCTGGCCCGGATGGGCCGAGCGGCCTGCCCAAGACGACAGGTTGCCGCTGGCGCCGTCCACACCTGGTCGCTGCTGGCGGGAACAGCGCGGGAACGCTGGGGGGGTGGGGGGGGGGGTTCCTGCACCGGGGGGGCCTCAAAAGGGGTCTGGCCCGCGATCGGTACCCAACGATTGGCAGGCCGGCCTCTCTGAAGGAGGACCTCCTTTCCTCCGCTGCCTCGCAAAATCCATCCGACATCTTCCTGTGGGGCGGCCCGGGGTGGACGGCAACCGCGCATGCGCGGATGACGTCTTTTATGCGGGGCCAGCCGCGTCTTTTATGCTGCGCCGCTTTTATGCGGCTCCAAGGCCCGGCGCGCATAAATGACGCGGCGCGGCTCCTAGCCCCCCGGGGGTGGGAGAATAGGGGGCTGGGGGCAGACTCCGACGCCGGAGTGAGACACTTCGGTTTTCACTCCGGCGTCGGCACTTACTCTCCCGATGGGAGAATTGCGCCCTACTATTTCACACTTACCTTCTGTGTTGGACATTGCTTTTTAAAATTCATTCATGGGTGTCGCTGGATAGGCCTGCATTCATTGCCCATTTCCAATTGCCCTTGAGAACGGCAGCTTGCTTACTTGAATTCAAGTTAGCTATTGCCATACATTCTGAACCTATCAATAGTTCTAACAGTCAGGAGCCTGGAGGTTTCAGAACGTGGAGAGGTTGGTAAACATTATTTCCTCAATAACTCTTAAGAATGTACATTTTGGTTCATACATTAATTTAGGAAGGAAGACAGACTTAATGATAATAATAATCTTTATTATTGTCACAAGTAGGCTTACATGAACACTGCAATGAAGTTACTGTGAAAATCCCCTAGTCACCACATTCCAGCGCCTGTTCGGGTACACAGAGGGAGAATTCAGAATGTCCAATTGACCTAACATCACGTCTTTCAGGACTTGTAGCAGGTTAAGTGCCTTTCCAGCTCTGCTTGTGGGCCTAGGGGAACAGGGGTGCTCCCCCTACCTCTCTCTCCCTGCAACACAAATCCCCATGACTCACAATGCAAAGCCCCCAGTGCCTGTGTTCTCCCCATAACCTGCCATCTTTTCACCCCTTCCCTCCTCATTTTCCACATTCCGTTTACCGCAGCCATCCATCACAAACCTTCTCATCCAACACTCAGACAGACATATCTACCGGCTGACTGCCAGCCAGAAAATGAAGAAATAAAATTCAACACAATCCCATCATTTATTTTGGCAAGACATTTGCAGTAGCCACATTTCCCTCCTCTATGAGCACAGCCCACAGTTCCCTCTCAGACTAAATAGCTGGACCATTGTTTCCTATTTGATAATTGGAGGGGCAATGAGAGTCCATCAGCAAATGGAACAAAGGCAGATGATGAAGTGCTTGGCAGAAGTAAAAGAAAACAAAAAGGATGAGAACATCTGAGAAATAATCTTTTAGTTGTAGCCAGACTTTCAATCTAGATCCTTTAAATTCTCTTTCCTCTTCGCTATGACAGCCAGCAATTCTAGATATGTCAATAAAACCGCATGAATATGAAAATATTAAAGTGAGGCAGAAGTGATGCTGTGTTGTGACAACCCATCAGGCCTAGTTTTGAGCCCGATTAAAAATTGGATATTTTAAATTAAAGAATTGGACACTTGAAATTAAACTGCAGTCAGCTCCAACGAATGGCCTGCTGGGAATTCAGACTTGGCTAAGTTTGAACACACAAACTCAGACAGGCTGACTTGGCATGTCTGGACCTGTCAAGAGATCATTGCACCCTATTGATATGCGCAGTTCTATTGTCCACAGCTTAGATTGAGCCTGACTCCCGGGTGCCCAGGGTTCCCGCCGTTACCTTATTTGGTAAGGGGGTACGTGCAGTTGCAGCACCAGAGATGGACACCTGGGGTGGGCGGGCTCAGGTGCCCTGTCAACAGGGCAGCAACTGGATCATTGTGTGCTGAGACCCCCGCCTGAGGCCTCATTGGCAAGAGGCCAGGGGAAATGGCAAAAGGGCGGGAAGAAAAGGGGGATAAAAAAAGACACTCGGGGCACATCAGCAGCGAAGACTCGATGTGGGATGTGACCTTGACCATCTGAAGACTGACCAAGGAAGGAAGGAAGAAGCTGCCAGTGAGATCCACCTTCGTGACATAGGATCAGAGCGACTCAGGAATCAGACCCATCATTCAATCAAGCCACCTTTGTGGGTAGTATAATCAAATCTGAGTGTTTCTAGCATATATTTTGAGTTAATTTACGGGTTAAATTGTGTGTTTAATAAAGATTGTTGAACTCATATTTGTGTTGTCCTTTGTTCTCCTCGCTATTAAAAGGCACCTAGGTAAACCCGTAAGTAAGCTGGTCGAAAGTATTTGAGTTGGGCAGATACAACAGTACAATGTCACATTATTCTTACGTCATCTGCACAACACTTACACAAAGATGGACAATTGCTTCCCACAGTTCCTGGAACTAAAAGCAGTAAATAGGTCAGGTGATTATCTAGGCAATGATTCATCATTATGGAGCGTGATCCCATTTCCTGCTGCTGCCTCCCACTCAGGGTCACAAAATTGGGCAGTCTCTGTAGTTTTCGGTGTTGCGCTGTAACACTGACTGCAATAGGATTGTAGTAACAGTACGTTTATTTCACCAGCTCTGTAGCTGTAAGAAAACTCTTGTGCGCTGCCAGAGGCTTGAGGAAATCTGGAACACTCCCACCACATAATGTTAGACGTGACCGCAGCACCACGTAGTCACGTGATGTCCCGGTCTACAATGAGCAATTTTGCCTCTGAAACACAATGGAAAGTGTTAGAAATGCTCAGTAAATGAATCAGCATCTATTAAGAGAAAAGAAAGTCAGCATTTCATGGAGATATCTTTTATTAAAACAGGAATTTGTCTTAAAATCTATATTTTGTTCCAATTCAGAATGCATCAAAAATGACACAAATCTTCTAAACGTGATTAAAATGCAACACCTTCATCCTAGTATTTTCAGACATTTCATAATTTGCGTGAAAGCTGGATTGAGGATGTGGTCGGGTTGTCAGGGGGTAGTCAGTGGGTTGAGATGGTAGTTGGACAGTGGGGGATAGTTGGGTTGGTTTGTCTTGGGACTTGGTGATGGGGTAGTCTGGGTTGAGTGGTCGGGGAAGTGGTCAGATGGACGGGGAGGTTCTGGGTGTAGGTGATAGACGGAGAGAGTGGGGTAGTTGGGTGGTCAAGTGGGTAGGCGGAGGTGTCGGGTGGGTCAGTAGTACAGTTTTCCAGGAGTTGGATCTGGTTTTAATCCTTCTAACTTTTCCTGGGTAACTATTCTGCTCAGTAGGGACATTAACTCTAGTTTCAGAGATTTCCAGACACAGTGTAATTGTCGAATGGAAGTTGAAACTTCCCAAGCAATTTTAATGCAGGTTATGCATGGGGACCTCTGAGAGGACCTCGAGTGCATCTTCCATGGTACCTCCAGGGTACAACCCTCTGGAGAACAAAAGATCTAGGTCATAATCCTGTTCTTCATTGATGCTTATTCCTCCACAGAAACAGAATCCAATTTACATACACGGGAATTACCATCACCAAGACCACCTATTTCCATCTGTGTAACAACGCCTAACTTCCCTCGTGGGAAGTGCTGTTCAAACATCTCATTCTTGCCTTTATTACCTCTACACTTTGACTATTCCAATGCATTTAGAACCATAGAATCCCGAGAGTGCAGAAAGAGGCCATTTGGCCCATCGAGTCAAATGCCCTATACCCATAACCCCACCTAACCTGCACATCCCTGGATACTAACATGGTTATCCACCTAACCTGCACATCTCTTGACTGTGGGAGGAAACCAGAGCACCCAAAGGAAACCCACACAGACATGGGGAGAACGTGCAGACTCCGCACAAACAGTCTCCCAAGGTCAGAATTGAACCGGGGTCCCTGGCGCTGTGAGGCAACAGTGCTAACCACTGTGCTACTGTGGCTTTGTCTCCCACATTCTACACTCCGTAAACTTGAGGTCATTAAAACTCTGCTGTTTGTGCTTTAACTTGCACTAAGTCCCAATCACCTTTAACCCCTGTGTTCACTGACCAAATTGACCCCCAATCAAGCAACATCTTGATTTAAAAATTCTCAGTCCTCATCAGAGAGAGGAAGTTGGAGCTGATGTGAAGAGGGGTGGGAGTTTGTGTAGTGTCCTTGTGCTTTGGGTGTTATGTATTTTTGGCTCTGTTGGGGTAATAAAAACAAAGACCCTGCCTGGAGCGACTTTTCATGCATCCTGCTCCTACATGATGTCACCATGAGCCCCCTCATTCTGGTCTATTGTGCATTCCTTTTCTAATTGCCCCAACATTGGCAGCTGTACCTTCAGTTGCCTAGGCATCGAGCGCATGAATAACTACCCCTACACCTCTGTACTTCTCTACCTCATTTTCGGTATTTAAAACACCCCTTAAAACCTCTGATTAAGCTTTTTGTCATTCGACCTAATGCTCAGGTGGCTTGGTGGCATATTTTGTTTTATAATGTTCCTGTGAAGCACCTTGTGACATTTTTGTTTTAAAGTTGTGAAATAAATAAGTTGTTCTTGTTGTTGAATAAACCACAAATTAATGGAATTAATATATTAGTTCCAATTGATGTCATTCTATTTAGGTATTGTAGCTATTAGTTACTTAGACGACGGTTTTCCCCAGATACTTTAGGGACTGTGACCAAGATGGGTTCTTAAGCAGAAACATCAATCTATCACACATTTAGCACACATCTTAGTGAAAGAGTTGAAGCTTGCACTAAAATTGGCCACCTGGAGGATTGTTAAGCAACTTAAATTGCCTCTTAATGCTCACTAAATAGACTGCACAGCATTTTGGAGGCCAGCTGACTTGAATTCATGCCAATTTCTAATAGTGCCAGCTGACAGGGAGTAATGTTGTAAAAGATTGCATGCTCAACGACACTTTTAAAGCACATCAGGAGACTTTCTGGAACAGTTTGTCAAGTTATTACCAACATTTGAGCAATATTTATTCCGGAAATTTTCAGAGGACTTCATCTAAAAAGAACCAAGTGCTGTGTTACTCCAGCTTAGGGGGTCACCAGGAGAAAGGGAGTGCTCTGGCATCAGAAACAGCAAGGAGAATTTATAATTTCTTTAAAAGTATCTGTGGAAATTATAATTGGTTTTAAGAATGTTTGAAAAGGACTTTTAAGGGGCGAAATTCTCCCCCAACGGCGGGATGCCCGCCGACTGGCGCCAAAGCCGGCGCAAATCAGACGGGCATCGCGCCGGCAAAAAGGTGCGGAAGTCTCCGCATCTTTGGCGGCCTAGCCCCAACATTGAGGGGCTAGGCCGACGCCGGAGGGATTTCCGCCCCGCCAGCTGGCGGAAATGGCGTTTGTTGCCCCGCCAGCTGGCGCGGAAATGCGGCGCATGCGCGGGAGCGTCAGCGGCCGCTGTCAGTTTCCCCGCGCATGCGCGGGAGCGTCAGCGGCCGCCGAAAGTTTCCCGCGCATGCGCAGTGGGGAGAGTCTCTTCCGCCTCCGCCATGGTGGAGGCCGTAGCGGAGGCGGAAGGGAAAGAGTGCCCCCACGGCACAGGCCCGCCCGCGGATCGGTGGGCCCCGATCGCGGGCCAGGCCACCGTGGGGGCACCCCCCGGGGTCAGATCGCCCCGCGCCCCCCCCCCAGGACCCCGGAGCCCGCCCACGCTGCCTGGTCCCGCCGGTAAATACCAGGTTTGATTTACGTCGGCGGGACAAGCAATTCCTGGGCGGGACTTCGGCCCATCCGGGCCGGAGAATCCAGCGGGGGGTCCCGCCAACCGGCGCGGCTGGATTCCCGCCCCCGCCCAATCTCCGGGAGCGGAGACTTCGGCGGGGGCGGGGGCGGGATTCACGGCGGCCAACGGCCATTCTCCGACCCGGCGGGGGGTCGGAGAATGACGCCCAAGGTTTGCATCAATTGTAAATTTCCTTAAATAATTTGAAATACTGGTCTCATTAGAACGGAGAAGGATGAGGGGCGACTTGATAGAGGTTTATAAGATGATCAGGGGAATAGATAGAGTAGACAGTCAGAAACTTTTTCCCCAGGTAGAACAAACCATTACAAGGGGACATAAATTTAAGGTGAATGGTGGAAGATATAGGGGGATGTCAGAGGTAGGTTCTTTACCCAGAGAGTAGTGGGGGCATGGAATGCACTGCCTGTGGAAGTAGTTGAGTCGGAAACATTAGGGACCTTCAAGTGGCTATTGGATAGGTACATGGATTACGGTAGAATGATGGGGTGTAGATTAATTTGTTCTCAAACTAGGACAAAAGTTTGGCACAACATCGTGGGCCGAAGGGCCTGTTCTGTGCTGTATTTTCTATATTCTATGTGACTTAATGAACCTTGATTTGGAAGCAGTAGCAGCAGGAAGTAAGGTAACATTTGAAAGCTAAGTGGCTGGAGACACAAAGGAGAGCTGCAGATAAAGGAGAACTATAACTGGGGAAGCCACGTACATTTACAAGAAGCTGTGTGTCTAACACACTTAAAAAGACAGCTGAAAGCAATCTTAGAGCAGAGATTGTGAATTGGACAATTCTGCAGCTATGCTTCAGCGTGCATGCAGTTAATATCTGCTGTAAATATGCAGGACAAGCAAATCATAACTTTCAATCAGCATTCAACACTGATTTGATACCAACACTACAATCTTGGAGCTCTGCATTCCAACAAATCTCCTCAGGCTGTCATAAAAAAAAACATCTCGTTCACTAATGTCCTTTATGGGAGGAAATCTGTTGTCCTTACCTGGTCTGGCCTACATGTGACTCCAGACCCACAGCCATGTGATTGACTCTTAAATACCCTCCGGGATTGGCAATAAATGCACAGTTGAACGCCCATTCAACGGCTTGGCGGACCTGGCCTCCAAGCTTTACTTAAAGACTTGATTGCTGGTTGATTTATCCTGGCTATTGTTTAAATTCTACATGGTTTGTGATGCTTTCTATTGTTGATTCAAGTTAGATGTTCATAAGGAGTGATGTGGCAGGTTCTGAATTACTTTATCTTGATTTCAAGGTTTCTGCAAAAATCAGTTGTTCCCATAAGTGGGTGCACAAGTAGGTATTCCTCTTATGGATACAATATAACTTGAAGAATAAGGAGGTCACACCAGAGCAGAACAAGCTGTTGGGGGAAGGGGCGGCTCAGCCAGAAGCTGTATGTGCTCAGTAAGTGATTTTCTTACCTGAATATCAATGATGACAAATATTTGAGATGCCGAGGCTTCATTAAAATCAGGTACTGAAATCTGCCAACTACTCCACTGCTGCTGAAATCTTCCAACTCCCCACTGCCGCTCCAACACTCAAGCCAAGAAACCATCACTTTGTAGCTGCTATCTAGGTGACCATAGCCATGACATATCATACAACTGAATTTTTCCAGACTGGTGTTAGAGATAAGAGCAATATCTGGGTAGTTTACTAGCCAGTATTCCACAAGACAAATCACTGAGGCTTTCTATTCAAAAAGGGAAATTCATTTCATTCTCGATTCCCAGAGTCAAGTACGCAGAGCAAGCATAAAGATTTGGAATATTTGTAGGCTCCCCCATGATGCGGAAGGTCATTAATTACACACGTTGCTTTGCAAGATCGTATGTCATTTATGAAATCCACAGAACTCAAGAGCAACCTCGCCTTCTTACATGCTGGCACCTGCGTTGCTCTTGCCCCCTGCTCTGGCTGCATTCTCACCAAATATCTTCCTCCTTGGTCTTCCTCTACTGTCTGGCCAGGTAGCATTTTTTGGGCATCTGAAAGGAAAAAGGTACAAGGCTGTGGTGAAGGTAGGAAGGAAACTAAGTACACCATCCGCAGCTTCAATCAGAAAATTATGGGATGAGAGGAGGTGGGTTGTGAAAAGAGGAATACGTGTGCAGGGAACAATTTCAAAGTTTGCGGATGGCTCAAAACATGAAAACTACACTGCGAGGAGGACCTTGTAAAACGTCAAAAAGGCATAATAGATACATTTGTGGAATGAGCAGATAGGTGGGAGATGACCTTAATGCAGAGTAGTGTAGGGTGAAATGAAGAATATGGAGAGCCTATAAAAAAGAAAAAGTCTACAACTATTGGGTCCGAGTCTATAAATTGAATTTTATGAGCCTAGCCTGGTGTGCAGTGTAAAGGCTGATTTGTTCAGGTGGGACAGCCTCCCCTTATCAATTGGCAGGCTGGGTGCAGGCGATAAAGATAAATGTTTTGCCACTGTTTTTATTTTCATTGCAGTGTTTACCGGTCTTCTTGCCAAAAGCGTTTTTTTTATGGGGGTGGAACGGGTGATTTTGTCATTTGTCTGGGCAGGTAAGGTAGCGAGGATTCCGAAAACGGTGCTTCAGAGTCCGAGCCAGAGTCCGAGTCAGTCAGGGGTTTGGCTCTGCCAAATCTGATATTATTGGGCGGCGAATGCCGAGAAGGTGTGGGGTTGTGGTAGGGAGCCGCAATGTGAGTAAGGATGGAGGGAGGTTCATGTAGGGGGTTGGGGTTGTACTCTGTGCTGGTTGCACTGAGGTCCTCTGATTTTAACTCTGTCTCAGTTGTTTCAGGAACTGGCTGAAACCAGACTACCCGTTAGCCCCAGTCAACCTTTCAAGGTCCAGCAGCCCCACCCACAAGGAGAGAATATTTTTCACTCTCCTCAGCCCTAAAGACACTTAACTTTAGAATTAAAACCCAGGCAGCAGAGCAGAGCAGTGGTTAGCACTGCTGCCTCACGGCACCGAGGTCCCAGGTTCAATCCTGGCTCTGGGTCACTGCTCATGCGGAGTTTGCATATTTTCCCCATGTTTGCGCGGATTTTTCGCCCACAACCCAAAGATGTGCAGGGTAGGTGCATTGGCCACGCTAAATTGCCGCTTAATTGGAAAAAATTAATTGGGTACTCTAAATGTATTTTTAAAAAAGAATTTAAACCCTACAGTGGATGCTATCGAAGAACTAGCAGCAATTAGTACTAGATTCTAAGACAAGAGATTACCCCTTAAACTACGGGGCAATTTATATCATGGCCAATCCATCTAATGTGTATGAGGGTGCAGTGAACCCCGTGTCTATGTTTCTTCCGGGTGCTCCAGTTTCCTCCCACAGCCCAAAGAAGTGCACATTAGATGGATTGGCCATGATATAAATTGCCCCTTAGTGTCCAGGATGTGCAGGTTAGTTGGGGGAGTTGGTCTTTTAGAGGGTCGGTACAGACTTCATGGGCCGAATGGCATCCTTCTGCACAATAGGGATTCTATGAATGATATGAGTGTCAGATATAAGTACGAATCGATAGTGAGTGATGGGGTGTGGTGGATTTGAGAGTGGCTGAGGCAAATGATGCCGTCATTAGGATAGAGCATTTGAAGATGCATTTACTGACCTTGGTCCTTTGTGCAAACTTCTTCCATTACTGCATCCAGGTCCTTGGGGCTACACTCCTGGTATTGACCTCCACAGCTGCCTGCTCTCACTGTCTTCTGAACATATGTCAGGAGAGCTTCCTGTCCCCTGCATTTACAAGAGGCGGGATTCTCAGCCCACACCAGTGTGGAGAATCGCTGGGCTGGGTGCAAATCGTGCAACTCTGCCCCATTGGCGCCGGCGCGGCACCGGTCGGGGACCACTCTACGCAGCCCCCCTGGTGATTCTCTGCCCGGGATGGGCCGAGTGGCCACCAAAAAAAGCCAGAGTCCCGCCGGCGCCGTTCACATTTGGTCTTACCCAGCGGGACCTCGGCGTCCATCCTGTCGGGGATGGCCTGGTGAGGGGAAGATGGGGAGTCCGAACCCGGGGGGGGGGGGTGTCTCCACCGAGGCCTGGCCCGCGATCGGCCTACCGATTGGCGAGCCGGCCTCTTGTGGTGGGGGCCTCTTTTGCTCCATGCCGGCTCCTGTAGCCCTATGCCATGTTACATTGGGGCCGGCGCAGAGATGGAAGCTACCGCGCATGCGAGCATTCGCGCCGGTCGCAGTGCGCATGCGCAGTTACGACGGCGTCAATACTCTGCCGTCAGGTGGGAGAATCCCGCCCAGGATGTCTCTACGCCTTTCCATCTCCCCCACCAAGGCTTCCAGTGCAGCACCGGAAAATCTTGCTGTCCATACTGCCCCCTATTCAGTCATTTTTCCTCTTTCTTAAATCAGATTTAACTGAGCATCTGCTCTAGCCACAATATACCTGCCGGTTAAGCTGTGCTGACATACAGAACCAATCAACAGTGCAGTTCATGTGGGTGCACGAAAAAAGAATCATGGTAACAAGCGGGCATCACAAACATGCTGTGCTGCCTGCAGTACATTGAATGAACACAGGCTAAGTGCATATCGTGATTTTTGCACCTGTTTTCTGGGATTATATAATTTAACTTCCAATGAGTGACGGCCACACAGGCTTCACAACAATGGTGTCTAATCAGTACATGAATGATAATTTGCAAATGTGCCTCGGTTTTCTGCACCTCCTGGCAAGTTCAAATTATGATAATCATCAATGAGGACTAAAATTGCATTCTGAAGCCAAACTTTCAAAAAGACTTTTCTTTTACCTCAGCACCCATTTAGCACTCATCTTTTTCACCAAAATAATTCTTAACTGATGGGCGCCTCACCTGAGGCTCCCTCTAGGTAAGTCCTCATTATCCAAAGGTTGTCTCAATGGCTCAAATGTGGCAAATGGAAAAATGAAGCCCCAAAAACCACCACAGCCAGTCCAGGGATTGAACACATGCCATCAGCATTATCAAATACCATGCCCGACTGAACTAAGCAGCCCTACCTTATGTGAGATGGATGGTGTTAAATTATAGAAATCTCTGGGACACTGCCAGGAGGTATAGTAAACTTCCTTTAACCAGTTAAATAGGCACCTTTTTTGAAACAAATTAGTGCTATTTTTCTGCAGCATTCTAAATCTATTCCTAAACATTTGAGATGTCATAAATTGTGTTCAAACTTGTTGCAGAGCCTATATTCACATGCTGCTGAATTTAGTTAGTTCCCATGGAAACTGACCTTGAAGGGCTGCTTAAGTGTGTTAGCTTATTTGCGTTAGCAACATTTATTTTCTCATTAAAATTCTTATCCAAGGAATTGGATGGCGAAAAGAATTGTAAGCCAATAGGCAGACTATTCTGAGACATTATCAAAGGATTATCAAACACATTTTGTACAGAAATTAGTATTTAGAATTCTCCGATAACATTTACAGTTTATCTTGTTGAATAAACTGGGACTTCGGTAATTTGCTTCTTGTTAATTTTCCCTTTCCTTTCTGAAGGATTCATCGTACATGCAATTTCTCTCATGGAAAAGACTGACTGCTAACACCCGAGGTGGCTGAGTCTTTTTGCCCATGCAAAATGTATGACCTCTACTAGAAACACCTGTCATCAGCCAGCAATTGGATGGTTTGAGAATGGAAATTCACCACACAGAGACATGAAATTGTGAATTGCATTTGAGCTGCAACCTGTGTAAATGTCTCTTGTAAGATATCTGGTTATTTAATTTCTCCTTGTTCCCCAGCTTAGTTCTTTCTTTGTAATTGACTGTTGACCAAAGATTAAATATCTAAGACTGTGAAACCACTACTGACTGCCTGCACAAGAACCTACTGAGGTCACTCTCCCTTTGATTTATCCAATTTCTTGTTTAGAGAATTCTTTGGTGGCTGTTCACTGGTTCCCCATGGTTGCCCAGTTGATTAAGGACTCGGCCTTTAATTACGCTTAGTATTCAATTGTACTAATTGTGTTTTACATTTAAATTGAATATGTTCAATCATAGTCAACATTTAATCATGTTAACATTCTATTTGGAACGACTGAGATCACTAAGAGACCTCAGGGTGATTAATTTTATATTTTAAACTGTTCATGTCAGTACAACTGAGGGACAAATCACTCGTATTGACCACAATTGCTGAAGTATGATTGCAAAGCTCGTTAACTCCTCATCTTATTTGTAACAGCAAGAAGCTACATGGCTTTTGCTTGAAACATAATCTTCAGATACCCAGGATTGCTAAAACAGGAGAAGAGGTTGAATTGTGCTTGGGACCATGAAATGGAAAAAATGAAATGAAATGAAAATCGCTTATTGTCATAAGTAGGCTTCAAATGAAGTTACTGTGAAAAGCCCCTAGTCGCCACATTCCGGCGCCGGTTCGGGGAGGCTGGTACGGGAATGGAACCGTGCTGCTGGCCTGCCTTGGTCTGCTTTAAAAGCTAGCTATTTAGCCCTGTGCTAAACCAGCCCATATATGTTAACAATATCAAGGTACCTTGTAAGATAATGGAATGCGAGTGTTCACATGGAGAGAGCTAAAACAACCTGCACCAACCCAGAACTATTATTCGGCTCAACCAATCATTAGTAAGAACAGATAATGTACAAGAGCCCTCACTCACAAATCAGGATAAAGGAGCACAGCTAATAGACGAGGCTTCATGATCACAGTGAACAGCTTCAACACCACATAAAGATGTCAGAGCAACACAAAGAGAAGCTACAAGGTCCAAGATGAGTATTTGGCTCTGCATCCAATGTTAACGCAGAAGTAAAATCTGTAACGACCTGTAAACTACTGCCTGGTTTGCTAGGTTTTATGCATTTTTATACTTAAATTCTCCCAAATTGCCATAAATAGACTGACTTTTTTTCTCAATTGCAAATATAGGTTAGGATTTTCTGGCCATGCTGTTGCTGCGGGGAACATGGCGGTCCCACCAAAAGTTAATTTTGGAGGGGCCCAATGATCCCGGCAATGGGCGGGGAAACAATACTGCCCACATTATGATGTAGAGACCCACATGGAGTAGTAAGTAGAAATCAGCAAGAAGATAGTGTCATAATATACACCAGTACATCATGGTGCAGATACACACACACTGATGGACACACAGCAAGACCAATCAACATACACAACACCGCAGCCAATCACCAGTTAGAGCACACGCACTATAAAGACTGGGGGCATCAGAGTTCCCGCTCATTCGGGATGCAGCCTCCTACAAGGACAGAGCTTACAGCACAAATCTTCACCATCTGCTGAGTGCATAGACTGGTTAGGATAAGGCATAGGTCTTTAGTTTAATCTAATACCGTGTTAACCAACAGTGAAAGTATGTTCAACAGTTTCTGACTTAATAAAATAGTGTTGCACTATTTTAAGTGTTGGTGGCCTGTATGTGTTCCATGGATCCCAAGCACCCAACACATCAGATAGCACCTAGTCAGGAGCGTACCCTTTGTGTGTGTGCGCGCACGCGCATGTGTGTGTGTGTGTGTGTATATATATATATATCTACTTGATCCATTCTTAATGGATTTAATTGTTCTTTTGGTAATTGTTTGTGGAAAAATGTGATACAAATATTTTTGCACCCCGTGTCAGCATTAAACAGTCGTAGCTCAGATGTAGACTAGATGCAAGCAGAGTGAAGCTTCTCTGTTCCATAATTCTGTTCCCATCCATTATTTGTGTTGACACCTGGAGCACCGTGCCAGCTCAAACTCTTCCAAGGTCTTGTTATCCACAACAGACAGGGAACAGGTATACTTCTTGGCACAACAGGGGTATTTCCTACTCGAAGCATTACATTTTGCAGTTTTTATGACATTGTTCACTTACACTCGGACTTCCAGGCAATTGTTATTTGAACTCTGAGGTCTCTCTGTTCATCCACAACCTTCAGTATTGTACACGCTCACTCTTTAGTTTCCTTCAAAATTGTGTTGCATCATTAGAACAATATTAAATTGGAATATGACAAAACTTGCTATTTCTCTATCTGAAAAAAGGAATGTCAGTTTCCAAGTGCAGTTATCTCTTTAAACATGATTACCAATTGTCACATGGGAGAACACATCAGTGAGATATAATCGGTGAACCTTATGACACAACCTACAGCACACCTCCACCTTCCCCAGGGCAAATAGTGATGGGTAGTTAATGCTGACCTAGCCAATGCTGCTCACATCTCAGCAATGTGTATATGCCATTAAAATTATATAGAAATGGATGAAACAAATGCATTAGCTGCAGACAATCTTTCAAACACATTGCTGTTCAATGCAGCCTTTTATTTCACATCACATAACTACACATGTCCAAATGAACATAAGCTGATAATTTACAAGAAATCCAAATGGTTACAAAATCTTTTGAGATGTCACGAAGAGTTGTAAACTATGGGCATTAGAGCATTACCATACATACAAGCTCCGACTTCATCTAGATGATGACAAAAATTTAGTTTTTTGAAATAGTTTAATTGTACATTATAAATACAAGTGCTCAGTTACACTTATTACATATACTTATTCATACCAATAGTATGCCCTTGCAGTTTTATACACCATCAGTATCTTTGGTACTAAAGTGGCATTACAAATCTTAAACAAAGGTTCCATACAGCATGATTATATTGCCTGCAGGAATTTCATCATCTAGCATTCAGTCTCCCGGTCTAGCTCTAATTAAGAGTGTGTTCTCACTGAGAGCCTGTGATTAGTTACTTGTCCTCTTCAATTATACCTACTTTCCTTCATCCATCTAAATGGCAAGTGCTGTCACTCTAATTCCACACATGGCATCCAATATCCTGATCAAGGAACTGTTCACTGTGATGGAAATAACGCAATTTGTAGAGTTCAATGCAAGCACTGGGATGTAATTCTCATCATTTACCCATTATTACAACTTGCCATTTAGTTTGAATGTTCTTCTCGTCCCTAACCTAATTTCTTTTTAAAATAAATTTAGAGTATCCAATTATTTTTTTCCAATTAAGGGGCAATTTAGCAAGGCCAATCCACCTAACCTGCACATCTTTGAGTTGTGGGGGCGAAGCCCACGCAAACACGGGGAGAATGTGCAAACTCCACATGGACAGTGACCCGGAGCCGGGATCGAACCTGGGACCTTGGCGCCGTGAGGCAGCAGGGCTAACCCACTGCGCCACAGTGCTGCTATGTCCCCAGCCTAATTTAATTATCCACCATTCTTCACATCTTATTGGCTTGAAAAGCATGTTAGAAAACTATTCACAAACAAAGGCTTATTGAAGGAAATATATATTTATAGACAGTATACAGAAGTATATAAGGAATTATGAAAACTTTGTACACAATATATGTTAAATGGAAAGTATTATTCCATTTGGTGAGTTACAAAAACATGCATTACAGTTTTTTGTGAATATTACATATACATTCTATATATGTAATATCGTCATGTGAAGGTTTTCTCCAAGTTAAACCATTTATTACTGGAGTATCCTCCATTAGATATTGCTATTATTATTTAGAAAGCAATACTTTGCTGATATGTCTCCTAATTATTCAAAAACTCCACAATATGCTTAACTGCAATAATCTTTTTGGTAGCTATTATAACGCCTCTCACCCAACTTCCTTTTATGTATTAAAACAGCCAGAATGTCTATAGAATAGCTTGCTATAAAACTGGAATTTCATTCTACTTGTGAGAATCCTACTTGTGAGAAAGCCCAATTAAACTCCGTTGATTCTGAAGTTCAGCCTTCCTGTGTAGTAACCTGCAATATATCGGGCCAGAACTTTCCACAACAGCATTGAGTAAATGGTGTCAAAAGCTTACAATTTCACTTTCCAATAGGCTTTCTATTGACTATGCACTGGAAGTTCCTAGCAGCCAATTACAAGTCCAGCATCCTCCAGAGGGATTTTGCGACCTGTGTGAACAGTACACGTGTTTTTTTTTATCTCCTCAACTAAGTAATCATTACTAAGCATTGCAGAATCTTAACTAGGTTAGTTAGAATATTGAATTCAATGAAAAATCAGATACAAACATTGAAATAAAATGAAGGAAAAAAAATCGGATTGAGACTATAAAAGAGAAGAAAGAAAAAGTTGAAGAAATTTTCTAAAATGTAATATTTTTTAAAACTCCAATAATTTAAATCTGAATTAGACTTCACGCTTGCAAACATTAATTTTCAGGGCTGGAGAGATTGTTTGACAGTAATTAAGACTTATCACACCCTTAAAATGGTACTTATGCAAAGTCCTAACTTTTTAATACTTATTTTAGTCATTCCTATGAGGCAAGTGCAGGAAATAAACATTACTCAATGTATTTCAATGGTGTGTCTCCCTGCAAGATGGGCCATAACTTCCAACTAGCAGTGTAAAGTTCTGGCCCGCTGGAATTACAAGAGTTTAAAGCGCACTGACCTGCTTTGGAAAACTTTGTTGAAACCTCCACTGGCTGGAGCTGCTTGGGATATGCAGCGAAAACAGTTCTCAAACTCCAGTGCAATGCAACATCGGCAAGCTCGGCGAGGTCTTTTCCTGCGCTGGCTACCAGAAAGCAGGTAGTTTTAAAGGGCCAGTAAAATTGACAGGACATGGAGAGTTAATTTTCCAGGTAAGTGGATGGGATTTGGCTGGTCAGGGGTTAGATCTGGAAGGGGACTTAGAGTAGGGCCGCAGGTTCGGGAAGGGGGGTGGGGGAATCCCATCGGGGATGGTTTGGGAATGAATACCTTGGGGGTGATTAGTCGGACGTTGTGGGTTGTGGAATATGGGGGTAGTCCTGTGCGAGGCTCATTGGGTGTTTAAAATAGTTATGCTAAACTTAGAAGTGGTTTCATTTCTTCTTATGCTTTCAGGGTAACTAATAGTGTAAAATGGTGTAAACCTGGCAGAACCATCCAAAGTTAGCATTTTAAATCGCTCTTTCAGATGATTTACAGTCCAGAACAATTGTCCAGGGGAAGATGGTCCTTCTGGACAATTGCGGTACAAGCCCTTACTTGGGAACTTCCCAGAGGGATTCCCCTGCACATCTTTCGGGTAGCCCCCAAATCCGACACTGGGGAGCCAGAAAGTTATGTGCCATTTTGTGGAGCCTCAAGAGCAGCACGGCATCTTGGCCGACAGCTTCCTGATTCTGTGTTTAATTGGCCATGTGAGGCTGCTGTATGTTGTTGTCCAAAATCCAGATAAATGGCGGAGAGCGCCATTAGCCTGTTATTTCTACCACAAATTCAGATAATTAAAAAAAAAATTTAAAGTGCTCAATTCATTTTTCCAATTAAGGGGCAATTTAGCGTGGCCAATCCACCTGGCCTGCACACCTTTGAGTTGTGGGGGCGAAACCCCCGCAAACATGGGGAGAATGTGCAAACTCCACACGGACAGTGACCCAGAGCCGGGACCGAACCTGGGACAATTTCGCCCTCACAACTCAATTGTCCCAGGTTCGATCCCAGCTCTGTTCTGGGTCACTGTCCGTGTGGAGTTTGCACATTGGATTTTTGAAGAGGCTATTAGAATGGTGGATATGCATCGTCTATTGGTATTATCAACAGGGACCCGAGAAAGGCGTTTGATAGGGTTCACACAAGAAAAAAAGATGAAAGACTAAGGAACCTTTTGACATAGGTTAGTAATTAGTTGTGAGCCAATGATCTACATCAATGACTTAGGTGAAGGAATAGGGTTGTATATCCAAGTTGATAGATGCCCTTAGGTTAGGAAGCACAGTAAATTATATACACAGAAGAAGGAGATTACAGTGGGATGTAGATAAATTAATCAAGTAGTCAAAATTATGGCAGACAGAGCTCAATATGGGTAAAGAGTGTTGTCATCCACTTTGCAACTGAGAAAGATAAATGGGAATATTTTCTTAATATTGAGAGATTCACAGTTGTTGGAAGCAAAGGATTGAGATTTCATGTTTACAAATTGTTAAATGATAGTCCACAAGGACTAATGGAATGTTGACCTTTCTCTCAAGTGGATTGGAAGTTTCTGTTAAAGTGTTGCTTCAGTTGTATAGAGCCTTGGCTAGACTCCACCTGGAGTACAATGTTCAGTTTTAGACACTGAGCATTAGGAAAGCGTTAAAGGGGGTACAGTGTAGATTCACCAGAATTATATAAGTAAAGTAATCTTTATTGTCCCAAGTAGGCTTACACGTTACTGTAAAAAGCCCCTAGTCGCCACATTCCGCGCCTGTTCGGGTACACAGAGGGAGAATTCAGAATGTCCAAATTACCTAACAGCACGGGCGAGATTCTCTGACCCTCCGCCGGGTCGGAGAATCGCCGGGGGCTGGCGTGCATCCCGCCCCCGCCGGTTGCCGAATTCTCCACCACCGGATATTCGGCGGGGGGTGGGAATCGCGCCGCGCCAGTTGGTGGGCCCCCCCCCGCGATTCTCCGGCTCGAATGGGCCGAAGTCCCGCCGCTAAAATGCCTGTCCCGCCGGAGTAGATTAAACCACCTACCTTAGCAGCGGGACAAGGCGGTGCGGGCGGGCTCCGGGGTCCTGGGGGGGGCGTGGGGCGATTTGGCCCCGGGGGGTGCCCTCACGGTGGCCTGGCCCGCGATTGGGGCCCACCGATCCGCGGGCGGGCCTGTGCCGTGGGGACACTCTTCCCTTCCGCCTTCACCACGGTCTCCACCATGGCGGAGGCGGAAGAGACTCCCTCCACTGCGCATGCGTGGGAATGCCGTCAGCGGCCGCTGACGCTCCCGCGCATGCGCCGCCCGGAGATGTCATTTCCGCGCCAGCTGGCGCGGCACCAAAGGCCTTTTCCGCCAGCTGGCGGGGCGGAAATTCGTCCGGCGCGGGCCTAGCCCCTTAAGGTTGGGGCTCGGCCCCCAAAGATGCGGAGCATTCCGCACCTTTGGGGCGGCGCGATGCCCGACTGATTTGCGCCGTTTTGGGCGCCAGTCGGCGGACATCGCGCGTTTCCGGAGAATTTCGGCCCACGTCTTTCGTGACCCTTGGGAGGAAACCGACGCAGACACGGTGAGAATGTGCAAACTCCACACAGACAGTGACCCAAGCCGGGAATCGACCCTGGGACCCTGGAGCTGTGAAACAACAGTGCTATCCACTGTGCTACCGTGCTGCCCATATCAGGGCATAAAAGGTTAAATTATGTTACACAAACTTGGTGCATATTCTGTAGCATATAGAAAGTTGAGGGATGATCTAATTGAGGTCTTTAAATGATGAGGAGATTTGATAAGAGAGATATAGAGAAATTGGGCATAATTTAGTTCCTGTGATGGTTGTCCCCTCAACATTTGGTGTACCCGTGGAAGCCCTGTGTCACTTCTGTCCAGGAGGCCCAAAGCTATTTAAGTGCAATCAGGCATCTAACTGGTCAGCATCGGGCATCCCACATGTTCAAGGGCCTGCCTGCATAGGCAGAAATCTCACCACTGAAGGCTGCCAGCCAATCAGAGGACAGCAGCTCTCCATTGCCGGCTGCCTGTAGTGCCCCAAAGCCTTCACCAAGCACCATCACTGGATCTCTGGAGGCAGGTAAGTTAGGTAGGCTGGTGGCCATGGAGAGGGTTTCACTAGGTCGGGGCGGGACAGGTGAGTCGGATGCAAGAGGGATGGCTTTTAATGGCCCTCCTGATTCCTGATGCTGGGTCCCCCAATCAGGCATTGAATGTCTTTCAACGATCCTAACAGGGTAGGCTACTGGCAAATCAGATAAGATTTGTTGGGGGCTCTTCAGGAGGCATTAAATAAATGTGTCCCATTAAATCCCTGAGCTACCATTAAATCCCAATAGAATCTGAGATAATGGTCTTTGAGTGGCTTATTGGCAGTTTTCCTGACACCCAGGAATGGAACACGAGTGCTCTCACCCGATTTTTGTTTTAACGCTCTCTCTTGCTCTATCTTCCCAATCCCAGTGGAATTGGGATTCATGCTCGGTCTGATGGTGGGATCCATTACATTCTGCCAGTATTTTCTCTGGTGGAAGAACAAAGATGGGTATTCTTGAACATAGACCTGTAATTAATAGGGAAATAATGAAGGCCTTTTTCAGGAAGTCTGGCATTTTATTCCCCTAAATGGCTGTGGATGTTGGGTCAAATGCAATTTTCAAGACTGATAGGTTTCTATTAGGTAAGAGTATTGAAGGATATGGAGCAAAAATAAGTAAATTTACCTGAAATGTCAATCAAATGTTTCACTGGTCTACTCCTGTTCTTATGATCGATTCTGACTCAATAGATGGTGTGCTTAATGTCAGCATTGGAGAAAGGAAATCAGCTAATTACAATAAACAATCTGAATAATTAAGACCCAGGACACCAGTCTTTTGGGTGGAAACGTAGATAGTTCAGGCCCAAGCTCATCTAAGATCTGATTATTGCTCCTACATCTGGGGAAGCTTTTCTAACATGTCCTTCATTCTCTTGAAAAAGATGCATATGAAACATGTTTTCTGAGAAGCAACAATCCCTTTGTCATCTGTATCACCTTAACCTCTCCACAACAACCATTTTTTTTGTTTTAGAGGGACTTCTGGTGACGGTGGGCAGGAGGCAGCCGCACATTGGAGGGCTCCCAGTTGGGAATAGAATTTTTGGTGTTTTAACGCCCGGTCCCAGGTGCAACGGAGGCTGAAAAAGTTGTAAGAAGGAACAGTGAGGAGAAATGCCCAAGGTTGGGGGAAAACGGCCATGAAAAAGGGGGTTAATGAAAGTCCGCTGGTGAGTGGAAAAGTCAGCGCAGGAACTGTAAGGAAAGTGGAGGCTGGGGCACCAGGGAAGGCCGCATTGCTCACGGCAGAAGAAAATGACCAAGGTGATGGCCGTGGAACTTGAAAAACAGTTCACAAAGCACATGGAAGTGATGAGGAAGGAGATGGAGGCGGTATTGCAAGTGCTGGTGGAGGAGGCGATTGCCCCGGTGAGGGTGGCGGTATAGAGCGCAGCGGCGGAGGTGCGGGAGCAAGGTGAGACACTGAAGGAAGTGGAAGAGGCATTATCGCAGTAAAGTGATCAACTCACCTCGATGGGGAAGGAGCTGTGGAGGGTGATAGAGCCCAACAAGGGTCTACGAGCCAAAATGGAAGACCTGGAAAACAGATCCAGGCGGCAGAATCTGAGGATTGTGGGTCTGCCCGGTGTGGTGGAAGGTCCGAGGCCGACGGAGTATTTTGCCACAATGTTGGCGGAGCTATTAGGGGAGGGGGACGATCCCTCTCGGTACGAACTGGATCGGGCTCATCGGTCGTGGAGGCCTATACCAAAGGCAAGTGAGCCGCCAAGAGTAGTAACTGTTTGTTTCCGTAGGTACAGCGCGAAGGAGAAGGTCCTGTGCCGGACAATGCAGAAGCGGGTGGTGCAGTGGGCTGGAGCTGGTATACGCACATACCAGGACATTACGGTGGAGCTGGCGAGGAGGCAGGCGGCCTTCAGCCGGGTGAAGAAGGCACTGTACAACAGCAAGGTGCAGTGCGGCATAGTGTATCCAGCTAAGTTGAGGGTGACCTACAAATCCAAGGACTTTTATTTTGGGACGGCGGAAGCGGCGGAGGGTTTGCAAAGGCAGAAGGACTGTGGTAGAATTGAGAAATGGGACTGAGTGCGGGTCTTGTACCGATGTAGCCTCTTGTAACTTTAGTTTTTCACTGCGTGTTGGTGTATGTACTAAATGAGTCAACGCTCTATATTTGGACAAGGGAAGAGTTGGGACTTTCATTTGCAATGATGGTTCTTTGGGGCTTGTGTGTTTTGGCTGGGGTTGTGTGCTAAAGGGGATTTCTTAAACCCACTGTGAGGTGACAAAGGAAGCAGTCCCCCCGGGGGTGGATGGAAAGGAGCGGCAGTAGCGGCCAGATTACGGAGGATCCTTTGGAGCAGCGGCAGAGAAGAGAAGGGAGAAGCAAGATGGCGGCCGAGGGAGCCCAGATGGTATGGAGCCCGGAACAGCAGGAGTTCCTCCGACGATGTGTGGAGGAGCTCAAGAAAGAGGTGCTGGTGCCGATGTTACTGGCAATCGAGGGACTAAAGGAAACACAAGAGGTCCAGGCGATGGAGCTCCGTGGAGTGAAGGCAAAGGCAGCCGAGAACGAAGATGAGATACAGGGCCTGGTGGTAAAAACGGAGATGCACGAGGTACTACATAAGAGGTGCATAGAAAGGCTGGAAGCCCTGGAGAACAGCTCGAGGAGGAAGAACTTACGGATTTGAGGTCTCCCCGAAGGAACAGAGGGAGCTGATGCTGGGGCGTATGTGAGTACGATGCTCCATACCCTAATGGGAGCTGAGGCCCCAGCGGGCCCCCTGGAAGTGGTGGGAGCGTACCGGGTCCTCGTGAGAAGACCAAAGGCAGGGGAAACACCAGGAGCAATGGTGGTGAAGTTCCATCGCTACAGGGATAGAGAGATGGTCCTGAGCTGGGCTAAGAAGACACAGAGTAGCAAGTGGGAGAACGCGGAGATACGCGTGTATCAAGACTGGAGTGAGGAGGTGGCGAGAAGGAGGGCGAGTTTCAACCGGGCCAAGGCGGTACTCCATAGGAAGAAAGTCAAATTTGGGATGCTGCAGCTGGCGAGACTGTGGGTCACGCATCAGGGCAAACACCACTACTTCGAGACGGCGGAGGAGGCATGGACATTTATTCAGGATGAGAAATTGGACTAGACTTGAGCAATTGATGTCCGGAGGGAGGTAGCGAGGTGGTGGCACAGAAATGTAAAGTGGGGAGAGGGGAGGGCTACTGTATACTAATGTTGGACAGGGAATATTTCTCCCCCCAATGGGGGGGACACGAAGAAATGTGGGCGCTGGTGGAAAAGGGGACAGGGAAGGGGAATGAGGGAACTGCGCCATTAGGGGCGGGGCCGAGAGGAAAGCGCGGGTATTTCCCGATGGAAATTATAGCGGGAAAAGGGGCGCAGGAAGGGAGCCTCACACGCAGGGAGGTCAAAGAATGAACGGGGGAAGCCGAGGTCAGCCAGAGTCAGCTGACTCCCGGAAGCAATATGGGGGAGTAATCAAGCTTAGGGGGATCTAGCGGGGGGGGGGGGATTAACTGGGTTGCTGCTGCTGAGGGTAAGGGGGAGCTGATACGAGACAAGGTGTTCGGGACGGGAGGGGGCCGTCTGGGGGACAGACGGGTGCGTGAGACCTGGGTGAGGAGATGGCTTAAAAAAGGGGATGGCTAGTCGACGAGGGGGGGGGGGGGGTGGTAAATGGCCCCCCAATTTGGCTGATCACGTGGAATGTGAGAGGTTTAAATGGGCCGATTAAGAGGGCAAGGGTGTTTGCGCACTTAAAGAGACTGAAGGCGGACGTAGTTATGCTCCAGGAGACGCACCTGAAGTTGGCGGATCAGGTTAGACTAAGGAAAGGATGGGTGGCACAGGTATTCCACTCAGGGTTGGACGCAAAAAACAGAGGGGTGGCAATACTGGTGGGGAAACGTGTATCGTTCGAAGCTAGGACCATAGTGGTGGTTAGTGGGGGCAGATATGTGATGGTGAGTGGCAGATTGTAGGGTGAGGCGGTTGTGCTGGTGAACGTATATGCCCCGAACTGGGATGATGCGGGATTCATGAAGCGAATGCTGGGACGTATCCCGGACCTGGAAGTGGGAAACTTGTTAATGGGTGGGGACTTCAACACAGTGCTGGACCCAGGGCTGGACCGGTCCAGATCCAGGACCGGGAGAAGGCCGGCAGCGGCCAAGGTGCTTAAGGGATTTATGGAACAAATGGGGGGAGTAGATCCGTGGAGATTCACCAGACCGATGGGTAAAGAGTTTTCCTTTTTCTCCCATGTCCATAAGGTATACTCCCGGATAGACTTTTTTGTTTTGGGAAGGGCACTGATCCCGAAGGTGGCAGGAACGGAGTACTCGGCTATAGCCGTGTCAGATCACGCCCCGCATTGGGTGGATCTGGAACTGGGAGAGGAAAGGGAGCAGTGCCCACTCTGGCGATTGGACATGGGACTACTGGCGGACGAGGGGGTATGCGGAAGGGTGAGGGGATGTGGTGAAAGATACCTGGAGGTCAATGACGATGGGGAGGTCCAGGTGGGGGTAGTATGGGAAGCGCTGAAGGCGGTGGTTAGAGGAGAGCTGATTTCCATCAGAGCCCACAAGGGGAAACAAGAGGGTAAAGAAAGAGAGAGATTAGTGGGGGAAATTTTGAGGGTGGATAAGAAGTATGCGGAGGCCCCAGACAAAGGGCTATACAGGGAGAGACGAAGATTACAGACGGAGTTTGACCTGCTGACCATTGGAGAGGCAGAGACACAGTGGAGGGAGGCACAGGGGATACATTATGAATATGGGGAAAAGGCGAGCTGGCTGCTGGCCCAACAACTTCGGAAGAGGGGAGCGGCGAGAGTGATCGGAGGAGTTAGGGACGGAACGGGAAAGATGGAGCAGAGAGTAGGGAAAGTGAACGAGGTGTTCAGGACATTTTATGAGAGGCTGTACAAGTCCCAACCCCCGGAGGGGAAAGAAGGAATGATACACTTTTTGGATCAGCTAGAGTTCCCGAGGGTGGAGGGGCAGGAGGTGGCAGGTCTGGGGGCGCAGATTGAGGTGGACGAGGTGATCAAAGGAATAGGGAACATGCAAGCAGGGAAGGCCCCGGGACCAGACGGGTTCCCGGTGGAATTTTATAGGAAGTATATGGACCTGCTGGCCCCGCTCTTGGCGAGAACCTTTAATGAGGCTAAGGAAAGGGGGATATTACCCCCGACAATGTCGGCGGTGACGATATCGCTAATTCTGAAACGAGATAAAGACCCGCTGCAGTGCGGGTCATACAGGCCCATCTCCCTCCTAAACGTAGACGCCAAACTGCTGGCCAAAGTGATGGCGACAAGGATAGAGGATTGTGTCCCAGGGGTGGTACATGACGACCAGACAGGGTTTGTAAAGGGGAGACAATTGAATGCCAATGTACGAAGGCTGCTGGGGGTGATGATGATGCCCCCACCGGAGGGGGAGGCAGAGATAGTGGTGGCGATGGATGCAGAGAAGGCATTCGATAGGGTGGAGTGGGACTATCTGTGGGAGGTGCTGAAGAGATTTGGGTTCGGGGAGGGGTTCATTAGATGGGTTAGACTCTTGTACGGGGCCCCGGTGGCAAGCGTCGTTACAAACAGGCAAAGATCGGGATACTTTTGATTACATAGGGGTACAAGACAAGGGTGCCCCCTGTCCCCGTTACTGTTCGCGTTGGCAATTGAACCATTGGCCATAGCGCTGAGGGACTCTAAGAGGTGGAGGGGGGTGCTTAGAGGGGGAGAGGAACATCGAGTGTCACTATATGCAGATGACTTACTGCTATATGTGGCGGACCCGGAAGAGGGGATGCCAGAGGTAATACAGATACTCGGGGAGTTTGGAGAGTTCTCGGGATACAAATTAAGTATGAGAAAGAGTGAGCTTTTTGTGATGCACCCCGGGGAACAGGGCAGGGGGATAGATGCTCTGCCGCTGAGGAGAGTGACAAGGAACTTTCGATACTTGGGGATTCAGGTGGCCAGGAACTGGGGAACCCTACATAAACTTAACCTGACGCGACTGGTAGAGCAGATGGAGGAGGACTTTAAGAGGTGGGATATGGTGCCCCTGTCATTGGCGGGCAGAGTACAGGCGGTTAAAATGGTGGTTCTCCCGAGGTTTCTTTTCGTGTTTCAGTGCCTCCCCATCCTGATTACAAAGGCCTTTTTCAAAAAAATAGACAGGAGTATTATGGGCTTTGTGTGGGCGGGAAAGACCCCGAGGGTAAAGAGGGGGTTCCTGCAGCGCAGTAGGAACAGAGGGGGATTGGCACTGCCGAGTCTGAGTGACTACTATTGGGCCGCTAATGTGTCGATGGTCTGTAAGTGGATGAGGGAAGAAGAAGGTACGGCATGGAAGGGAACGAGTCTAAAAGCGCTGGTGACGGCGCCGCTGCCGTTCTCCCCGAAAAGGTACACCACAAACCCAGTGGTGGTGGCGACCTTGAAGATCTGGGGGCAGTGGAGACGACACAGGGGAGTGACGGGTGCCTCGGTGTGGTCCCCGATAAGGAATAACCACAGGTTCATCCCGGGGAGGATAGATGGGGGATTTCAATGTTGGCAGCGAGCAGGAATTAGGAAGCTGAAGGACCTGTTTGTAGACGGGACGTTTGCGAGTCTGGGAGCATTGGAAGAAAAATATAAGTTGCCACCAGGGAATGCTTTCCGATACATGCAAGTGAGGGCATTTATGAGGCAACAGGTGACGGAATTTCCGCAGCTCCCGACGCAAGGGATCCAGGATAGAGTGATTTCGGGGGCATGGGTTGGAGAAGGTAAAGTGTCCGAAATATACAGGGAGATGAGAGACGATGGTAGAAGAGCTGAAGGGAAAATGGGAAGAGGAGCTGGGGGAAGGGATCGAGCAGGGGCTGTGGGCAGATGCCCTAAGTAGGGTAAATTCTTCGTCCTCGTGTGCCAGGCTTAGCCTGATTCAATTTAAGGTTCTACACAGAGCGCATATGACGGGAGCAAGACTGAGCAGGTTTTTCGGGGTGGAGGATAGATGTGGAAGGTGCTCAGGAAGCCCGGTGAACCACACTCACATGTTCTGGTCATGTCCGACACTGCATGAGTTCTGGGAGGGTGTGGCAAGAGTGATTTCAAAGGTGGTGGTGGTCCGGGTCAAACCAGGCTGGGGGTTAGCTATATTTGGGGTTGCAGAAGAACCGGGAGTGCAGGAGGTGAAAGAGGCCGACGTCTTGGCCTTTGCGTCCCTAGTAGCCCGGCGAAGGATTCTACTTATGTGGAAGGAAGCGAAGCCGCCGGGCGTGGAGGCCTGGATAAACGACATGGCAGGGTTCATAAGACTGGAACGAATAAAATATGCGTTAAGAGGATCGGCTCAGGGGTTCACCAGGCGGTGGCAACCGTTCCTTGACTATCCCGCGGAACGATAATGGAAAACCAGAAAAGACAGCAGCAGCAACCCGGGGGGGGGGGAGGAGAAGAAGGGGGGGGAAGGGGGAAGGGGGAGTAAGGGGGAAGGGGGGGTAAGGGGGAAGGGGGGGGAAGGGGGAAGGGGGAAGGGGTGGGGAAGGGGGGGAAAGGGGAAGGGGGGGAAGGGGGAAGGGGGGAAGGGGGAAGGGGGGGAGGGGAAGGGGGGAAGGGGAGGGGGGGAAGGGGGAGGGGGGAAGGGGAAGGGGGAAGGGGGGAAGGGGTGGGGAAGGGGGAAGGGGGAAGGGGGGGGCGGGGGAGTATTATCCCGTGTTTTTGTTTTTTGCCAGTTGTTGATATTTGCTTTTTGGTTGATCTCTTTTTTCATTTGTTGTTAGTTTAATATATTATTTAAATAACGTTTAATGTATATTCCTTTATTAAGTTGTAAAAACGGAAAATTTCTGTTTGAAAAATTTCAATACAATATATTTCAAAAAACAAAAGGGGGATTTCTTGGTTTTCCTGGGACTGGGCAAGGGGGAAGGTGACCCGGGCGGGGGCCTCCACACTGGCTGGTTTAAGCTGGCCAGTGAACGGGAGTGAGATGGGGGGGGGGGGAGGGCTGCAACCATCGGAGCCTGGTAGAACAGGTTTCGGTGAGTCTAGCCGGAGGGAAAAGTTTGGGGAAGGAACCGAGGCTGGGGGGAGGAGTTTACAAGAGGAAGTGGAGGGGAGGAGTCTGGGAGGGGGTGTCTACAATTCATGGGTGTCATTCACGGTACTCTTTCGGGGACTGGATGGCATTGAATATTAGGAGGGGGGTTGGGGGGGGTGGACAAGAAACTAAAGATTGGGGGGGAAGGGAAAGTCAGGGAACCAAGAGGTGAAGTAATCAGTGGGAAGCGTAGCTGCTTAGGAATACAAAAAAGCACGAAAAGACAAAACTCAGGAGAGGTTACGATAGTCCCCATCCCACAAAATATGACACAGTGTATGGAAAGGCTCAGTAAACCAAGGTCCACCACACTAAGAAAAAAAAGGACGGTCAATAGAGAATTAAAGGTGCTATATTTAAATGCGCGCAGTGTACGGAACAAGGTTGATGAGCTTGTGTCCCAGATTGTAACTCGCAGGTATGATGTGGTAGGCATCACAGAGACATGGTTGCAGGGGGTTCAGGACTGGCATTTAAACATCCAGGGATTCACAACCTATCGAAAAGACAGGGAGGTGGGCAGAGGAGGCGGGGTTGCCTTGTTATTAGGAATGAAATTAAATCAATAGCACTAAATGACATAGGGTCAGATGATGTGGAGTCTGTGTGGGTAGAGTTGAGGAACCACAAAGGCAAAAAAACCATAATGGGAGTTATGTACAGGCCTCCTAACAGTGGTCAGGACCGGGGGCACAAAATGCACCACGAAATAGAAAGTGCATGTCAGAAAGGCAAGGTCACAGTGATCATGGGGGACTTCAATATGCAGGTGGACTGGGTAAATAATGCTGCCAGTGGACCCAAGGAAAGGGAATTCATTGAATGTTTACAGGAGGGCTTTTTGGAACAGCTTGTGATGGAGCCCACGAGGGAACAGGCCATTCTGGACTTAGTGTTATGTAATGAGCCAGACTTGATTAAAGATCTTAAAGTAAGGGAGCACTTAGGAGGCAGTGATCATAATATGGTAGAATTCAATCTCCAATTTGAAAGAAAGAAGGTAGAATCAGATGTAAAGGTGTTACAGTTAAATAAAGGTAACTACAGGGGCATGAGGGAGGAACTGACGAAAATCGACTGGGAGCAGAGCCTAGTGGGAAAGACAGTAGAACAGCAATGGTAGGAGTTTCTGGGAGTAATTGAGGACACAGTGCAGAGGTTCATCCCAAAGAAAAGAAAGGTTATCAGAGGGGGGATTAGGCAGCCATGGCTGACAAAGGAAGTTAGGGAATGCATCAAAGCAAAAGAGAAAGCCTATAATGTGGCAAAGAGTAGTGGGAAGTCAGAAGATTGGGAAGGCTACAAAAACAAACAGAGGATAACAAAGAGAGAAATAAGGAAAGAGAGGATCAAATATGAAGGTAGGCTAGCCAGTAACATTAGGAATGATAGTAAAAGTTTCTTTAAATACATTAAAAACAAACGGGAGGCAAAAGTTGACATTGGGCCGCTCCAAAATGACGCTGGTAATTTTGTGATGGGAGACAAGGAAATAGCTGAGGAACTAAATAAGTACTTTGTGTCAGTCTTCACAGTAGAAGACATGAGTAATATCCCACCAATTCCGGAGAGTCAGGGGGCAGAGTTGAATATGGTAGCCATCACAAAGGAGAAAGTGCTAGAGAAACTAAGAGGTCTAAAAATTGCTAAATCTCCGGGCCCAGATGGACTACATCCTAGAGTTCTAAAGGAGATAGCTGAAGAAATAGTGGAGGCATTAGTTATGATCTTTCAAAAGTCACTGGAGTCCGGGAAAGTCCCAGAGGATTGGAAAATCGCTGTTGTAACCCCCCTGTTCAAGAAGGGAACAAGGAAAAAGATGGAAAATTATAGGCCAATTAGCCTAACCTCGGTTGTTGGCAAGATTCTAGAATCCATTGTTAAGGATGAGATTTCTAAATTCTTGGAAGTGCAGGGTCAGATTAGGACAAGTCAGCATGGATTTAGTAAGGGGAGGTCGTGCCTGACAAACCTGTTAGAGTTCTTTGAAGAGATAACAAATAGGTTAGACCAAGGAGAGCCAATGGATGTTGTCTATCTTGACTTCCAAAAGGCCTTTGATAAGGTGCCTCACGGGAGACTGCTGAGTAAAATAAGGGCCCATGGTATTCGAGGCAAGGTACTAACATGGATTGACGATTGGCTGTCAGGCAGAAGGCAGAGAGTTGGGATAAAAGGTTCTTTTTCGGAATGGCAACCGGTGACGAGTGGTGTCCCGCAGGGTTCAGTGTTGGGGCCACAGCTCTTCTCTTTATATATTAACGATCTAGATGACGGGACTGGGGGCATTCTGGCTAAGTTTGCCGATGATACAAAGGTAGGTGGAGGGGCAGGTAGTATGGAGGAGGTGGGGAGGCTGCAGAAAGATTTAGACAGTTTAGGAGAGTGGTCCAAGAAATGGCTGATGAAATTCAACGTGGGCAAGTGCGAGGTCTTGCACTTTGGAAAAAAGAATAGAGGCATGGACTATTTTCTAAACGGTGACAAAATTCATAATGCTGAAGTGCAAAGGGACTTGGGAGTCCTAGTCCAGGATTCTCTAAAGGTAAACTTGCAGGTTGAGTCCGTAATTAAGAAAGCAAATGCAATGTTGTCATTCATCTCAAGAGGCTTGGAATATAAAAGCAGGGATGTACTTCTGAAGCTTTATAAAGCATTAGTTAGGCCCCATTTAGAATACTGTGAGCAATTTTGGGCCCCACACCTCAGGAAGGACATACTGGCACTGGAGCGGGTCCAGCGGAGATTCACACGTATGATCCCAGGAATGGTAGGCCTAACATACGATGAACGTCTGAGGATCCTGGGATTATATTCATTGGAGTTTAGGAGGTTGAGGGGAGATCTAATGGAAACTTACAAGATAATGAATGGCTTAGATAGGGTGGATGTAGGGAAGTTGTTTCCATTAGCAGGGGAGACTAGGACCCGGGGGCACAGCCTTAGAATAAAAGGGAGTCACTTTAGAACAGAGATGAGGAGAGATTTCTTCAGCCAGAGAGTGGTGGGTCTGTGGAATTCATTGCCACAGAGGGCGGTGGAGGACGGGATGTTGAGTGTCTTTAAGACAGAAGTTGATAAATTCTTGATTTCAAGAGGAATTAAGGGCTATGGAGAGAGAGCGGGTAAATGGAGTTGAAATCAGCCATGATTGAATGGCGGAGTGGACTCGATGGCCGAATGGCCTTACTTCCGCTCCTATGTCTTATGGTCTTATGGTCTTATTTAACGTTGCAACATGTTCCAAGGTGCTTCACAGGAGGCGTATCAGACAAAATTTGACATGGAGCCATATGAGATACAAGGTTAAAGGCCAAATGCTTGGTTAAAGAAGGTAGGTTTTAAGGGTCATTTTTAAAAAGGAGAGAGAGAGGTGTAGAGATTGTAGGAGCTTAAAGCCATGACAGCTGAAGGAACAGTCTGTGTTGGTGGAGTGATTAAAATTAGGAAGTGTCCGAGGGGCTAGAATTGGAGGAGCATAAATATCTCAAAGGACTGTTGAACTGCAGTGTATTGCAGAGATTCAGGGCAAAATTCTCCGGAAACGGCGCAATGTCCGTCGACTGGCGCCCAAAACGGCGCAAATCAGACGGGCATCGCGCCGCCCCAAAGGTGCGGAATGCTCCGCATCTTTGGGGGCCGAGCCCCAACCTTGAGGGGCTCGGTCGGCACTGGACGAATTTCCGCCCCGCCAGCTGGCGGGAAAGGCCTTTGGTGCCCCGCCAGCTGGCGCGGAAATGACATCTCCGGGCGGCGCATGCGCGGGAGCGTCAGCGGCCGCTGACAGCATTCCCACGCATGCGCATTGGACTGAGTCACTTCTGCCTCCGCCATGGTGGAGACCGTGGCGGAGGCGGAAGGGAAAGAGTGCCTCACGGCACAGGCCTGCCCGCGGATCGGTGGGCACCGATCGCAGGCCAGGCCACCGTGGGGGCACCCCCCCGGGGCAAGATCGCCCCGCGCCCCCCCCAGGACCCCAGAGCCGGCCTGCGCCGCCTTGTCCCGCCGGTAAGGTAAGTGGTTTAATTTACGCCGGCGGGACAGGCATTTTAGTGGTGGGACCTTTGCCCATCCGGGCTGGAGAATCGAGCGGGAGGGCCCACCAACCGGCACGCCGCGATTCCCGCCCCCGCCGAATATCCGGTGCCGGAGACTTCGGCAACCGGCGGGGGCGGGATTCACGCCAGCCCCTGGCGATTCTCCGACCCGGCGGAGGGTCGGAGAATCTCGCCCACAGAGTGATGAGGTCATGGACGAATTTGAAAACAAAGATCGTAATTTTCAAAATCGAGGCATTGCCTAACCAAGTATCCAAGGAGCCAATGTAGATGAGGAAGCACAGTGGTGATGGGTCCCCATAAAAGATTAACAGAGAAAACAATGGTATATTCGTTTTAACATCATGGGCGAAATTCTCCGGAAACGGCGCGATGTCCGCCGACTGGCGCCCAAAACGGCGCAAATCAGACGGGCATCGAGCCGCCCCAAAGGTGCGGAATCCTCCGCATCTTTGGGGGCCGAGCCCCAACCTTGAGGGGCTAGGTCAGCGCCGGACGAATTTCCGCCCTGCCAGCTGGCGGGAAAGGCCTTTGGTGCCCCGCCAGCTGGTGCGGAAATGGCATCTCCGGGCGGCGCATGCGCGGGAGCGTCAGCGCTTGGCATTGGAGGGAGTCTCTTCCGCCTCCGCCATGGTGGAGGCCGTAGCGGAGGCGGAAGGGAAAGAGTGCCCCGACGGCACAGGCCCGCCCGCGGATCGGTGGGCCCCGATCGCGGGCCAGGCCACCGTGGGGGCACCCCCCGGGGCCAGATCGCCCCGCGCCCCCCCCCAGGACCCCGGAGCCCGCCCGCGCCGCCTTGTCCCGCCGGTAAGGTAGGTGTTTAATTTACGCCGGCGGGACAGGCAATTTAGCGGCGGGACTTCGGACCATTCGGGCCGGAGAATCGAGCGGGGGGGGGGGGGCGCCAACGGGCACGCTGCGATTCCCGCCCCCGCCGAATATCCGGTGCCGGAGACTTCAGCAACCGGCAGGGGCGGGATTCACGCCAGCCCCCGGCGATTCTCCGACCCGGCGGGGGGTCGGAGAATCTCGCCCCATATGTTTTTTCTTCATTATATGACACTCAGCTAAATATCTCATCTCAACATAATACTTGTACACCTGTATATGTTTGCCACTACTAATTTTGTTGTAGACAAATTATTTAAAGCAGAATATTACTAACTTTGTTTTTTCCCACCTTACCAGGAATGGGGATATGCTTTCAATGTACATGGAACACATCCATCACTGCTTTAAATTGGATTTTCCAGGTTCAGCTTTCAGGCAGGTGTTGAGCAATTTAGGAAGCCTGCGTGTGGTGCCATCCTTCACACCGGGTGTGCATGATCAGCTCCCAAACCCACCTCAAGAACACATTTCATATCATAAACTGGTCTCCCGAAGGAACATAGTCCCAATATTGTATGATTTTTTCCTTGTGCAAGCAGGCATGCTTATCATCCTTGATGAATTCAGGGGAGCATTGGCCTCCAGAAAATAACATATTCCATGAATTTCCTTTGGGAAGTTTTCTGGAAGGTCACTTCGCGAGCGTGGTATGAACTTAAAACTCTCATCTCCCTTTAATAGCCTACATTTAAAATGAAACAAAGGTTAAAAGAATCAAATGAAACAACACAAAGGTCCTGTACCCAGAATATAACATATTCGACATTCACTAGGCGATAGGCAAAGAAAAAGCATTGAATAACCAACAGTTAATACTACTTGCAATTAAAAACAAGCTCTTCCTTGGTTCCAGTGTTTGCTGGATTAAGTTTGCTGGATCTAACAGGGCCCAGTTTGAATAAACGATTTCTTCTAGCCATCTCATAGGCAAAGAAAAGACATTGGGTTGACTTGGGGCAGGATTTTCCGTTTGGGAGACAAAGCTTCCCCCTTGGAGTACATTCACTCCTGGTCTGCGCTGGCTCTAGAAGCGGTATCCAGGAGCGATTCACTCTCCCTTGCCATCCAAATGCTTATAAACATCTAGGAAATAAGTGCTTTCACTTGTTTTTTTCTCAGCAGAAAGCAACTAACTTCTTTGATGTGGTAAGAACCTATCAATCATAGCTCGATGTTTATAAACATTAAGGTTAGCTTCAAAGGAGGGTACTTGAGATGCATTCAAGTGTGAAGGGAATTGAAAATAAACAATCCAGACACCTGGCTGTCTGGAAGCTATTACAGCCGACTAAAAGCTATTTCTCTTTGAAAATTTTGCACAGTTAAGTGAGTTTAGAAACCCACTTAGCCCTGCTGATGCTGAATCGAAAGGCTAGCAGCATCTATCAGCTTTGCCGATGAGACCCCAGCCGGGCGCCGTTTAGCACTGGTCCCCAGAAACAGAGACTAGGCGGAATGGCACTCGGAGGTGGGGGGGGCTTTGTTTCACAGGCGATCGGTCTGGGGATTGCGTTGTGGGATCGAGAGATCGGGGTGCCATTTAAAAATGGCGTCCCGAACTCTTCATGTGCTGAGGAGCTCTGTTAGATAGTATGGTCAGTGCCGACGCTGCAAGTGCCCAAGACCAAAACAAAAATCTACAAAGCAAAGGAGACAACATGGGCATGGAGATTATGGTCTGAAATTGTTGAACTAATTTTTTTCCCATATCCTTTGAGCTCTTTCACACGTGCTTCTTGCTATATCTGTGTACCATTTTTGGCTGCCTGTGCGAGATGCTTTAGTATACATTCTTACAATGTGATACAATGGTTGCTGGTTTCATCGATATTGCAGAAAAAGAATGACTGCCTGTGGCATTGCAGTAAATTACAGTGATTTTCTCCCTACCAATATATAATGAGCATTTTAGAAATGCCTTTGTGTCACCTTGAGAAGCAGTAAGTACCTTGAGCAACATTCTGTCATTGCACTGTTCACCCTTAATTCTCTTAAGAATTTAAATGCAGTCCAAAGAGGAGTAATAAATGTCAGCTCTGCTGGTTAGAACGGGGAAGTCATTTTCTAATAATATCTATGTAAGATTTGAGTTAAAGATGATCCATTAATTAGCCACAGCTTGCAGACGAGTTAAATAAAACTGGGATCTGAGAAACATCCCTCTGGTGGACTTTGGTGTGAGGTGATAAGGTGAAACAAAAATATCTCTCTCTTTAAGATTGTTCTTTTTAAAGAGTAACCTAGGAAACTGTGACCTCTTCTGATTACGTGGTAAATTTCTGCTACAATATCTCATTTTCCCTGTCAGGTGAACTGGAGAGTAGATTTCTGTTTGATAGGCACTGTCCTATTGCATAAAACACATGGCAGTGTCAGAAAAATATGCAGGGAGGACCCTATCCGATTTGTGAAATGCCCAACCTTCTAGTAGACATTATACATCACCCTAAATTGCCATTCACCTTTTAACACAGGATAGTGATATTTGATCTGCATCCCATCCCAAGTTGGCAAAATGGAAATTCCATGGATAATAGAGTCCTTAAATAAATAGATGGTGGCTCGGAATTCTTTTATTTTCACTTTTCTACTATCTTTTGGTGCTGGGTTAGGGCTTTTTTTGACTGTTTTTCTCCATTTAGGGAAGGAAATCTGCCATCCTTACTTGGTCTGGCCAACATGTGACTCCCGACCCACAGCAATGCGGTTGACTCTAAACTGCCACTCAGTTCAGGGGCAATTAGAGATGGGCAACAAATGCTGGCCTTGGTAGCGATGCCCACATTCCATGAAAGAATAAAGAATTTGTTTTATTTTTACATTTTCTCTATTGTTTAGCTATCTGTCATTCTTTTGTATCTATTGGGAAAGTTTATGTTGAAACAAAATCGTGGAAAGCAAAAACGCAGAAATCAATTGAGCAGACATTGGGAGACAGTGAAGAACTTTAATAAAGTAACTCTCACAATACAAGTTCATGCAGCAGCTCAGGGAGTGACAAAATGTCTAAGTGAAAGCTGTAGGTCCTCTGGCAATCAACAAGTCAAGTTCAAATTAATAATGCAGGTTTTTTTTGAATGAAATATTATATTTCATGTTGCTATGGTACAAAATGAAAGAAGTCAAGAAAAGAAGATTAGCAGGCAGCACAGCCCAACTGCCTGCTTTCACCATTGTGCTCCCATCATATATGTAAATCAGGGAGGGGGCTGATGCATTCGTCAATATCCAACAATTTCATCTCCTTTCTTTCTGAATAGCACCAGGTGTGTGATATGGTTTCTCAATTGCGATGCTCCATTTCCCATCAGAGGGCAGTCATGGATGCAACAAGGCAGCAGCTTCCAGTTCATCCTGCGCCGCCATCATTTGCACCTCTTAACCGGTACACTGATGACTCACCCAGTATTTATTTCACTGCAGCCTCCGAGAAATAAATCACTATGTCAGTGCTGATAAGTATTGATGAGACAAAGACAGGTCATTTGTCTGGCTTAGGACCACTGATAGAGCTAGCAGGCAGATGGTCAATTCTTAAAATCATTAAAAAAGGAATAAATGTTCGGGTTCACATTTAGGGTTGTAACTTCAAATATAGTCTACATTTCAAGATATTGGGCGCTATCAAACCAAATGGGAACTATAGCGAGCGTGGTTAGCCGCGTGTTTTCGGAAGCCAAAATGCCGAGAAACACAATGCTATCTATCCAGTTAGTTACGGGGCCTCAGCGGGAAACACGCTAGAGCCACACTTAGTCCCATTTCCTGACTGAGGAGACCCACTCGTCAAAGCTCCTCAGTGCAAGGAGAGGTCGGGATGCCATTTTTAAATGGTGTCCCGATTTCCCGATACACAGAAATGACCCCCGAACCCCCACAACCCCCAACTCACCTACAAGGGGGTCGGGGGTCCTCCCCCCCCCCCCCCCCACACCCCACCTCGTGCAAAGGCTACTCCCGGGCCCAAACACCATGGTGCAAAAAATACCAGCTTTGTATCTTGGCACTGCCAGCACAGCACCTTGGCAGTGCCCCTTCCAGCTGTCAGTGCCACCTGGGCACCTTGACAGTGCCAGTTGGCACTGCCAAGGTGACAGGCTGGCAGTGCCAGGGTGCCAGGTAGTACCAGCAGTGCCAGGGTGCCACTATGCCCAGAGGGCAAGCACCTGGGGGCCTCTGATCCACTGGGAGACCCCGTTCAAGGAGACCAGTCCTGAACGTCGCTCGCCCAAGATTTCCAAGGTGAAGGGGCTGTTTCCCAATGCCTTGGTTACCTCAGGGAATTTCATATTAGAGTGAGACCATCTCTCTTGCTCTAATATGCAGATTTGCCAAAAAGTCATCCCGCTCACAATGGATGGACTTCACATTGCGACGTCTCGTGAGATCGCATTAAATCGCATGAGGTGTGGTCAGCCGGGTAGATTCTGGGAGCGGGGTCTGCTGGCAGTTACCGGCCACTTGGCCATGTCGCGCTGCTTTTTGGGCAAAGCATGGCCAGTAGATCGTACCCATGCGTATGATGTTCATGTCTATGTTAAATAGCCTAAGAAGGGGAAGAGAATAATGCCTATGGATGATAATTTGAAATGATTTGGGGGAGAGATTTGCAGCTTCAGATTCTCCCTTCTTCATCAGTGCAGTTTTGTATAGGAATGCTCAGGATGTCCGATCCAAGGAAGCTTACAATTGAGTCTTCTGATTCTGGTCCTTTGTATGTCGACAGGGACTCATGGTCATGGGGTGGGGGGATAAGCAGGAAAGTGGAGCTAAGGCCACAATAAGTCATGATCTCTCTGAACGTCAGAGCAGATTCGATGGGCCAAATGGCCCACTCCTGATCTTATTATGCACTATCCTGTCATGCAAACAGGAGAGTAGTCTTCAGATGTGAGAAGCAGAAGGAGTACATACACAATGACCGATGTGCTCAACCAGTAGCCCAGCTCATCCAAAAGACCAGGATTCTGCAGTCTGGAACCAGGCCCGTGGGGCCAGAGCTGCTCTAAGATGACCAGTGTCTGAAGGCCATCTGTAGAGTCCTCCAAGGAATCCATACAGACTTCCAAGTATTTAAAAACATTCATTCTTGGCATCGCTAGTAAGGCCACTATTTATTGCCCTCCCTAGTTGCATTACAGGTAAAGACAGGGTAGATAAAGGTAAAATGTTTTCACTGGTTGGAGATTCTAGAACTGGGGGCATAGTTAAAAATTAGGACCAGATCATTCAGGAGAGATGTTAGGAAGCATGTCTACACACAAAGGATGGTAGAGGTGTGAGATAGATACATTTTTGTTAAGCAAAGGTATAAATGGATATAGGTTAAAGGAGATATATGGAGTTAGGCCACAGATCAGTGATGATCTCATTGAATGGTGGAGCAGGGTCAAGGGCTGAATGGCCTACTCCTGTTCCTATGTCTGAGAAGGTGGTAAAAAGCAACATTCTTAAAACATTGCAGTCCATATGGTGAAGGTTCTCACATAATGCTGTTAGGTTGGGAGTTCCAGGATTTTCACCCTGAGGCAAAGAAGTAATGACAGGATTTGGCCAAATCAGGATGATTTGGAGGGGAATTTGGAAGAGTTGATGTTCCTATGTGCATACTGCCTATGTCCTTCAAGGTGGTGGAGATTGGGGTGTGTGGGGTGCTGTAGAAGAGGTTGAAGCCTTTGGGATCCACTTTGTAGGAGCAATAGGATCGTTACATTAACAGACAATGCAAGTACCAGGGCTTTGCACAAGTATGATTCTATATTAGCTCAGTTGGCTGGATGGCTAGTTTGTGATGCGGAGCGACACCAACAGCGCGGGTTCAATTCCCGTACTGGCTGAGATTATTCATTAAGGCCCCACCTTCTCAACCTCACCCCTCACTTGAGGTGTGGTGACTCTTGGGTCTACTCTCAAAGGGGACAGCGGCCTCTGGGACAGTGGCGACATTTACATTTTTTAATCCAATTATGAAATGAATTCTTCTAGATATTTTTTCTGGTGTAAGGTTTTCAGGCAATTCGGCTCTTTTTGGGACTGTGTTCAACAATAAAACCCAGAGACTGTAAACTGGACACTTTTCAGCCAAAGGAACATAACCAAATTTACCAGCAGGCTTGGCCCGCTGAGCTGGGTATGTGTATGGATATTTACAAAAAAAAAACCCCGGAGCTGCAAGGAAGAAGGAGCCAGACAACTAGATAGGGTTAAACACAGAGACAAAGGGGCATGGTAATACAAAGGGGCCTGCCTGCGAGCAGGACAATGGGATGGTCATAGCCCCCATGCAGATGTAAATGACTTTGTCTCCACCAGAGCGGAATCCAATCAACACCCCATCAACATAGCGAGGTGAGAATAGCAGCGATCTCCGGAGCAGATGGAAGACCTTGAAAATCTTCAAGAAGGAGCTTGACCTCGTTATCTCAAAAGGTAGACTGTCTGGGCTTAGTATATTGCGCTGGAAAAGCCCCGGAAAGGTAACCGGTGGAAAAAAACCAAGTTGGAGACGGACCTAGGGGAGGTACTCCAATCTTGACAGAAGCCGCCGGCAGGAACTCACTGGTCGGAGGGGGCGGAGCCCGCGCCAAACTCAAACTACCAAGTTGGAGGCGGACCTAGGGGAGGTACTCCCATCTTGACAGGTCTGACCGGCTCAAAGGGGGTGGGACCAGCGGGAACTTTAAACCTTTACAGACTCAATGCAAAAGGGGCTGGCCAAACACAGGAAAAAACCCAGGTAAACGGATATAAAAGGGGCCTGCGTTTCAATTGAGGGTCTCTTGGCTTGACCTCTCCACCTTCGACTTGACCTCCTGCTCGAGCCGCAGCCTTGGACTATAAGTACCCTGCAGCAGCGTGCGAAACTCCCTTGACTTTGATAGTGGTTGAGGCTTTGGGGCAGGGGGCTTGGTTTGTGTGCTCTTTTACTCAATTTTGTACCATTGCTAAAATTGTGTACCGATAAGATTTTACGTTGTGTCCGTTATAGAATTTCCTTGATAGACATAGTTTTGTTAGAGCTTAAGGTTTTGTTATATTTTTTTCTGTTTGGTGATTTTGACCTGGGTTTTTCAATAAACCTCGATTTGAATTGTAATTGGAGTCCGTTCCAATTCTTCGATCTCTCACCAGCGATCTCTGACCAAGTCATATTTAAAAACTCCTCACCCTAATTCCGGGGTCGAGAACCTAGGGTAATCTTGGAACGATTCGAACCCGTTCACTCAGGACAGGCTGCTGGTTAGGTGATAAACAGCAGTGTCCTATTCTCTCTCTTGGGAAAGCTACTCCAGCGAAGTAGGAACCGGGTGGGTGTTTTACCACCGGCAAGAGAGAGAATCACCTGGGCATTGGTGGGGGTCTGGATATCTGTGCGATATAAGCCTCAGGCTTCCGGTTAGGAATAAACGGCAGGCTTGATTCAGTGCTCTCTCCCGCGGAGGTGTCCCAGTGCGGCATCCCCTGGCCTCTGAAGTTTCAGTGCCAGCTGGAGAGAGACACACACAGATATACAAACCCCAGATATCGGCCCAGTAGTGGAGTAAAACAAGAAGGAACCCGCTACACTGGATTAAGCTTTTGGTGCTAATATTTGAGTCAAATGAGGTTGACACTCAGGAGTCTGGTGTCGAACAGGAAAAGTAGTTGTAAGGATGGCAATTATAAAGGTCGCATGACTATTGTATTCTGAAAGAATTCCTACAACCAACATGCAAGCCTATTGTTATGAGTAACTTTTAATACTTCTGAATGCCAATGGATGGACCCAATCCAATATGGCAGAAGGTTCAGCTCTGGCTCAGAATGGGGCACATGTTACTCATCATCTTGCACTCTCAGGTGCTGTTTCACACCTCCAAAATGAGTACAGCACAATACAATTTTTAAGCTATTAAGTTGAATGAAATTAACACTGATTAAAAAACAAAATACCAAATAAGGCAGCAATGGTGAAAATAACCCAATCCTAAGAGAGATAAAGATTTGGCCTGCTCAAAATTGGCTTGCAAATGTCAGAATAATTAGGTGTGCTGTCTTTTCCCATTCTCAGAGAGGTAGTTGTTAGCAAGAACCAATTAGTTTTGTAATGGTGATCAAGCTTATTGTTAGGAGTGTGTTCGAAAATATTCAAATGAGTTAGTAAGAGCACTTACTTGATTTTTACAGTCTTGTATTAATGATGTTGCTTGAAATCTGTATTTGCTAGCCTGCGGCAGGTCCCTCTTTGAAACACATGCTCACTGGCTGGAGGATCCAATTAGAATATTGCTGAACAGCACACTTTACAAAGTGCAGTGAGCTGGATTTGTACCAAACTCTATCATGGAGCCTAGCATTTAATGGCACTCAATGCAAATTAGCTTGGGTTGCTTAGTGCTGTTGCTGAGTACACAATAACAAGAGAGTGAACACACGCTGTACGTTGTGCTGAGATTTAAGATACCTTGTTTGGTATCTGGTCAAGGTATTCGGGACATTCGAGCTGTGTATGGCCCAATGTGGTTGCTAAAAACTGAAACGAAATAACTATACTTAACAGAAACATGTCACACCTTTCAAAGTTTAATTAAAATAGTTGTAATAAGGGTGGCAGAATGGTTGACTTCTGTATAAATGTGTGCCGCAGAGTGATACTATGTAGATTTATGTGTGTAATTCTTCAAATGATTCCTGTCTGAAATTCTGTCCGGACACTTCTCTATTTAGAGAACCATTAAATTACTAGAGGTCACAAGGCAATATGGGGTCGTGGGGGGGGGGGAAGGAATTGTCCTCCATGATCCTGCCTGTAAACAGTAGAAAATAAGGAAAATTTTGGATGGTGAGGATGTTCCTCTAATTTTTCAATTGTGTGCAGCCTGTGTTGCATTTGGTGATCCCTCTTAAGACTGTTTCACATACATGCATCTTACATGCATCTTAGATGCATGTTCTGGGTTGCTGTATGCATGACTTGCACCTGTGGGTTTAGAAGAAACATTGGGAGTGAGGCCTACTCCACTCTCACCACCACTGGAACTGCACCCCGGCAGGCCTAATGATATACCTCTGGGAAGTTACAGGAAATCCTGGAACAGCACAATGGAGATGAAAATTTGATGTAACATCCCCAAGCAAAGCAAAGAATAAACTCCAGTCTAATACTGTCAGAAGAGAAGGAAGAAAATGAAAAAGAATTTTTTAAAAAATCTCTTGAGATTTGCTTCAGTGTAAATAGAGCCAGGGAAGGCAAGAGGAATTTTCACTTCAGAAGTGTCAGTGTGATTTTACCCTGTGTATTGTGAATTCATGATGTAGAGAAGCAAATCTGTCAGCTGGTGATCATTAATTACAATGTTTTCTGTACACTCCGAGATCCAGTCAAGATGCTGGGCTCTAGGCATGTCATAATCTGTACGAGCGGGACTGAATCACACTGTGTTTTGTACTTACTGGTATGTTGTGGGACTGACGTTTATGCGCCGCGGTTGACTTCCTGACTCAAACCTGCTGGCCAGAGTCACGTTGTTTCCAAACAAACAATAACGAGGCATTTTCACACCAACAACTCCCGCCAGTACAGAGCCGGAATGGATCCCAATCCGTAACTTTAAAAACAAAAGGCACCTTGTTAAATACCTGAGACGCTCATATCATCTCAATGCTTTACACAACAATCAATCTCACAGAAATTAGTTAATATTATGATTCCAGTTGAATTCCAGAATGGAACTCTGGCTCTTAGAAAATGTGGAGGAATACAGTCACTTGTTTGCTGATTAGTTTTTAACAACAAGAAAAAAATGATTAAACGTGAAAAGTTTGATTACGATACAATACTCCTTTACTCCCTAAGATACTTTACTACCTTTACTCCCTTAGGAATCACCTCCCTGAGTTTCACAAATGTTCACAGATTTCAAGGATAACACCCCACTCTGAAATCAAATGCCAGGTGCCACTCAATCGATCTTTCGTGGATTTCTCTTCAAATTCCACTCAGATGATTGTCACATGAATGTTTTTAAACTTCACTCTCACAGAAAGAAAGGCTTTAAAATCTTCTTTCAAACAATGCTTTCCATCAACAGTTTCCATCATAAAATCAACTCCATGGGTGGGATTCTCCCCTACCTGGCGGGGGGGGGGGGGGGGGTCCCGGCGGGATGGAGCGGCGTGAACCACTCCGGCGTTGGGCCGCCCCAAAGGTGCGGATTCCTCTGCACCTTTAGGGGCCAAGCTCGCATCTTTAGGGGCTAGGCCCGCCCAGGAGTAGTTGGCGCCCCGCCGGCTGGCGTGGAAGGCCTTTGGCGCCGAAGGGGCTCCGCCGTCCAGCAGTAGTGCGCGCATGCGTGGGAGCGTCAGCGGCTGCTGATGTCATCCCCGCGCATGCACGGGGGGGGGCATCACCTACGCGTCGGCCATCGCGGAGACCTACACGGCCGACGCGTAGTAAAAAAGTGCCCCACGGCACAGGCCCACCCGTGGATCGGTGGGCCCCGATCGCGGGCCAGGCCACCGTGGGGGCACCCCCCGGAACCAGATCGCCTCGCTCCAGGACCCCGGAGCTCGCTCGCGCCGCCAGGTCCCGCTGGTAAGGGACCTGGTTCAATTCACGCCGGCGGGGCCGGCATAGCAGCAGCGGGACTTCAGCCCATCGCGGGCCGGAGAATCGCCGGGGGGGCCCCGCCAACTGGCGCACCGCGATTCCCGCCCCCGCCGAATATCCGGTGCCGGAGAATTCGGCGGCCAGCGAGGGCGGGATTCACGCCGCCCCTCCGGTGATTCTCCGACCCGGCGGGGGGGGGTCAGAGAATCCCGCCCCAGGTGTTTCAACTAACCTTTCAAACAAGGTTTCTTCTCCACTGTTTTAGCAAGTAATCACCTCCAGGTTTTCCAACCCTCCCTTTGAAATTCCTTTGTCTTGAATTGCAACATGCATCCAAAATTTTACACAAACTCAGGTACTCAGACCCCAACAGAACACTATTGCTTCAAAAACTGGAAATAAGGACACCAAACCTCGTGATTGCTTCAGATATGTGGCTCGTCGGTAGCTAACCTGATCGGTTCTTTTCTTCCCAGATCTGACTTCCATGAACAGTATCCTGTTCCAAATGCAGTTCTTCTTTGTTCCTTTTTACTTCAATATACCTGGAGCTTCTTTCCATTCCCTGGTTTCTAGAATGAACTAACTGTCCTTTAGTACCTCTAGAGCTTTCTTTCATGCCCATTACTCTATTTCATGGTTTTACTGCTTTTAGCAGAGCTGGGAGCTGTTTACTCTCTTGCTTCCTTACCCCAGCTTCTATGAATACAGCTAAAACGACATTCAAAAAGGCACCCCAGTTACTAAAAATTGACTTTTTAATTCTCCCAGCTTGTTTACTTTTCATGCTGTAATCCTCTCTAAGCACAATAGAAGAACAGTTGAACAGACTAAACCCCCACACATACAAAGACCATTGTCTAGCATGAATCTAATTAGAGTTTTACGTCTCTTACACTGAACGACTAAATTAAACCCACTGAAATCTTATTTCCGGCGAATCGCGCCACGCCGCCCCGACCACCGCACGCGATTCTTCCACCCCCCCCGAAACCAGAGCCGCGAGAATCGCGCCGGGCCGCTTGGAGAATCGGCGCAAACGGCGAGCGACGATTCTCTGGCATGGATGGGCCGAGCGGCCGCGTGTAAACGGCCTACTCCCGCCGGCGCCCTCCACACCTGGTTGCTGCCGGTGGGTACTCATCACGAAGGCCTGTGGGGGGGGGGGGGGCGGAGGGGGGCTCTGTTCCCGGAGGGGTCCTCCGGTGTGGTCTGGTACGCGATCGGGACCAACCGATCGGCGGGCCGGCCTCTCTGTTTGGTGGGCCTCCTTTCTTCCGCCGCCGAGCTTGGATCCATCCGCCATGATCTAAAACTACTTCTGCTTCCCTGGCAACTAAAACACCACACAATGTTGAACAGGAATAAAATTACCTTCCAACTTGTATATTTCCCTCACGAACCAACAATTATTCATTGATCAATGGACTGCAGTGTTAACTTTCGGGAATTAGACTTTGTGCCATTATAGTGGAAGGTGAACCCAAGGAGAGCTCCACCTCACACAAGGCGCACGTTTGAATCACCTCACCATGATCCACACACCCCACAATGGCGTCATCCCCCCCGCCCTTTACCAAATGGCAACCAGTCACCTGGAGGACTATTGTTCACATTACATGACTTGAATCCACCTGTACTTCTAGCTCCAGATCACTAGAAAGTTCCTGCCAGGGACTGCGACAAAAACTGAGGCACAGAAAGCCATCTGTTGCTGGCAGCATTATAAACTTGCAGCAGCAGTAATGGGTTTTCACTGTGGGGCCTTCTGACTTGTGTCCAAACATTGCAGCCAGAAGGCATCTCGCAACAATCTTCTTGACTGGATTAGTGTTCTGAGTGGAAAATAAGGCCCAAGATTCAATTAAGACCACCTGTCTAATTTCAGTGCATTAGAATGCTTATTCTGCCCTATCACAGGGAAATTCCATGACCCCCAACTATGCCAAAGGCTCAGGGTGAGGGCCCTCTGGCACTTTCCCTTTGAATTTCATCCAGAAACCAAGCATTTCCATGTGCCAATTGGCAAGATTCAGCTTCCTTGTGTCTTACACAATTGGTCCTGCAATTATAGAAGTGTTTCTTCTGATTTATCATGAGCAATGTCATAGCAAATCCATTAATATTAGACTGAGAATTTAATTTTCGCCATTTAGTATCTATCATCATTGACCTTGGTCAATAGATTGTGTCCATGTTAAAGCATTGCTGCAGATCATTAAACTACCTACATCAATTCCTCATCCAGCAGCAACACTAGAATCAGAATATTTAAGTACCTTGCCAGGTGGTGTTCTGGCAGCACGTAGGTTGGGTTAAACCGCTGAAAGGAGAAGTAAAGGAGGTTAAAGAAAAAAGAGGTTCAAACATGAAATGCCATCATGTTATGATCAGTATCACCCAGAGCAGAGTTTTTCAAATTTTTTTTCCCCAGGTTCCACTTTTGCCAACTGGCTGACCTTCGGGACCCACGCTGGCCGCGTTATGCAACACACAGAACGTTCACTTTATTTTAATGTGAAAGAGGAGCCTGTTTGGTCCTCAGAATTCTGCCAGTTCCTTTGTGTTGGCTTCATATTTGTGCAGGAGGAAGTCTTACAACACCAGGTTAAAGTCCAACAGGTTTGTTTCAAATCACTAGCTTTCGGAGCACTGCTCCTTCCTCAGGTGAATTCACCTGAGGAAGGAGCAGTGCTCTGAAAGCTAGTGATTTGAAACAAACCTGTTGGACTTTAACCTGATGCTGTAAGACTTCTTACTGTGCTCACCCCAGTCCAACGCCGGCATCTCCACTTCATATTTGTGAGAGTGAAAATCCAAACTCGCACATGTAGGTCATCGTGAATTGCAACAAAATGCTTGTTTTACTCAACACTGGATACTCCTGGTTAATGCTACTCCAGGATGCTGACAGCCTCATGAGCTTTTGGCGTGTTTTTAATGTGGTCCCACAGGTCAGGTACAGCAGTGTAGTATTTTCATTTGGAATCAGCTGTAAGTTAATACCTGACTCTGGGGTCTCAACCTCAAAAGCAATGTTTCACAGACAACATGGGCCAGTGGGATTCTCCCGCACTTGGCGCGATGGCCCGACGCCGGCGCTAAGAACGGCACAAACCACTCCGCCGTCGGGCCACCCAGACGTTGCGGAATCCTCTGCACTTCTGGGGGCTAGGCCGGCGCCGGAGGGGTTGGCACCGTGCCAACCGGCGGTGAAGGGCCGCTGTGGTCCTGCGCATGCGCAGAACCGCTGGCGTGTTCCTGCGCATGCGCAGGGGGTTTCTTCTCCGCGCTGGCCATGGCGGAGCCTTACAGAGGCCAGCGCGGAGGGAAAGAGTGCCCCCACATCACAGGCCCCGCCCGCAAACCGGCGCCGGGGAATACGGCAGCTGGCGTAAGAGCAGCGAAGTGGGATTCACGCCGCCCTCCGGGGATTCTCCGACCAGGCGGGGTTTGGAGAATCCCGCCCCTTATCTTTCAAAATCTGAAAAATTCTCCTCTCGTTTGTCAGTACATCCCTGCATATAATACAAATGGGCTTTACATCCTTATTTGCATTGGCACAATTGTCAAAACAAATCTTCATGTTACAAATTGCGAAATGTTTACCCATTCCTCTTGTGCACAACGATGGACATGGAATTTACATCTTTTAGCAGTGGATGGGGAGAAAAATATACTTAACTCTCCGTGGGTCTTTCCTTCTGGTTTAGCTGGGTGGACTAGGTTTAGTAATAACTTGAACATTTTTCACCCAGCCGGCTGAGAAAAGTCTCAGCATCCAAGTTTTCTGGTGTCTGATTTGGGACAAGATACAATTGGAACCTTTCCTCATAAGAATTCCAAGTCTCATAATATTCATCAAACGCGTCCATGGCCCCACTTTTTCCCACTGTTTTTCAGATCCTGCATCCCTGATCTGTGCTTCTTCAGCCTTTCTCCCTTCCATTTATATACCTAAAACAAGCAATCTCCAAGGCCACAAACAAATTAGTTCTTTCCTTGCCTGGACTATTGGTTGCCGAGCAGAAGGTTGCAGAGCTGGTAGCCTTCCAGGTACCCATTACCGCAGTCTGTTTACAGTGCCATGTGCGTGCTCTCCGCAGCTTCTATCCACTACAAGGAGTACGCCTGAAACTTAAATTCTTTTGCTTAAGTAAGTCACAGTTGTGTCCTGATTAATTATCAAAACACTCATTTTGCACTAGCAGCTGTCGCGATCGATTGATTGACTCGCTGATGCCTCTCTACGATCTGAATGGTATTCTATTTTTTAAAACTCAGCCCACATGTTGACATGTTTTCTTCAGACTTCCAAATCTTCATCGATGGTTTTTTATAACCTGAATTCACGTCAGCAGTTTTTTCTTCTGTTATATATTTATTCTTTCCGCAAAAATAAAAAGAAGTCGAGGTGCCAAGGGTGTGATTGGTGTGGCGCAGTCGGAAGGGGATCGATGATGGTGGACATCCAAGGGTGTTCCTGCAGGGTCACGTGACATGGGCTGGGGGTAGGCTCAAAAAGGAATATGGCTGATTGACATGGGAGGGGGCGGGGAGCCCCCGACCAGGCTGGTCACGTGGAACATGTGTGAGTTGAATGGGCCAGTCAAACAGTTGTGTGCATTCGCGTACTTTAGGAGTCTGAAGGCGGATGTGGCCTTTTTGCAGGAGATGCAATTAAAGATAGGGGACCAGACGAGGTTGAGGAAGGGATGGGTGGGGCAGATGTTTCTTTCGGGAATGGATCTGAAGACGAGGGGGATGGCGGTGTTGGTTAATAAGCTGTTGCATTCGAGGTGGCGAGCATTGTGGCCAATCCGGGGGGGGATTGGTAAGTGATGGTTAGTGAAAAGTTGGAGGGAATGCTGGTGGTTAATGTTTATGTCCCAAATTGGGACGATGTAGATTTTATGAGGTGGGTGTTGGGGAAAATTCCTGACTTGGACTCGCACCGGTTGATTATGGGGTATGGATTTTAACACGGTTAAAGAACCTTGGATCACATTGGTGACCATTAGTCCCACATACTGTAGCCACAATACATCACCTGTCCTACACCTTTATATTAATTAATTTATTGCCTTATTTTCTTTTCATTAATAAACCCTACTACTCCTAATAAGTTTTATTACTGCCAGTAAACATTACTACTACTAATAAAAACTTACAATTACTTATAAATTAACTGAGTCTTTAAAAATAAATGAGAAAAATACTCACCAACCTATCAATTACCTGTTCCTGTGACGTCACACTGATTTTCCACAGAAGGTGCATGGTCTGCTCTAGGACAACAGACTGGACAACTGTTTGAGATGCTGCTGCTCTGCTCTCCTCTCACATTCTTCTGTGGTCTGCAGGTCCACCTCCCTCAATGCCGCTTAAGTTGTGCTGCTCCGCTCTCCTCCCACACTCTTCTATGGTCAGCAGGTCCATCTCCCTCAATGTGCCTATGATGTGCTGCTCTGCTCTTCTCTCACACTCTTCTACGGTCTCCGGGTCCACCTTTCTCAGTGCTGTTTTAGCTGCTGACCTCCGGCTTCATTGAAATAATCAAGGCAATTTGGCAGTGTTTATGGTGCCTCCAAAAATAGCACAGCCATATGGCTGGACTGAATATATTGGCTGCATGCATCACTGGCCCTGCAGGTTGACAGGATCTTGTGGTAAAGTTATGGAGCAGTGTGGATCTCTCCTTCTCTCCCTCTGCACATTCTGTATTTAGATTAGTTCTCTATTGTATTAGTAACTTTACATTTGTCACAAGTCGACTGAATAAAAGCAGCTCACATTCCTTGGACAATAGTTTGGAAATCACGGTTTTGGCAAAATATAGTTCATAGTATTTTCAGTGCAGAAGGAGGCCATTCGGCCCATCGAGTCTGCACCGACTCTTGAAAAGAGCAACCTATCCAAGGTCCACACCTCCACCCTATCCCCATAACCCAGCAACCCCACCCAACTCTATGGGCAATTTTGGACACTAAGGGCAATTTATCATAGCCAATCCACCTAACCTGCACATCTTTGGACTGTGGGAGGAAACCGGAGCACCCGGAGGAAACCCACGCACACACGGGGAGGATGTGCAGACTCCGCACAGACAGTGACCCAAGCCGGAATCGAACCTGGGACCCTGGAGCTGTGAAGCAATTGTGCTAACCACAATGCTACCGTGCTGCCCGGTATGATATTCCATCATTGAACCTTAACCCCACTCCAGAGGTGTGAAATGCTAACTATTTGAATTATTTTTGTTAAATAAAGACCATTTCAAACCTCAGGGCATTCTGCAAATGAAGCCTTTAAAAGTCTGCTTCTCTATAATGTCAATACTCGGTATCTCATTGAAGAACAATCACAGAATAGAATCCCTGCAGCGAAGAAAGAAGCCATTCAGCCCATTGAGTCTGCACCCACTCCCTGAAAGAGCACCCAACCTCGGTCCACTGCCCCACCCTATCCACGTAACCCACCTAACCTGCACATCTTTGTGATACTAAGGCAAATTCACCTAACCTGCACATTTCTGGATTGGCAGGATCTTGGAGTAAAACAATGTTCTGGACAATCATACTTTATTTTAGCCAAATTAATGATAACTATACAATGTTGTAATGTTCATAGAAAATTGAACAGAAACACATTTCATGTTAACATGTACAGCTCATGCAAGGTGTGAGAAATATGCATTACTACTCGCGCTGATCTGATCTAAGAACAGTGGCAACTTCTATAATCGATAATAAAAAGTATTATTCTTGCAGCCTTCCATCAGACTTTGAGAAACACTCAGATCATCAAGAATTAACAATGTGCTAATTACTCCTTTTATGTATCTGGGAATACATTCTTGCTGGTTCTGCGTCACGTGATGTGTAGTGATGACAGCAGAGTGTTTGCATGGGTTTTGGGCAGATCACCACCTTGATTGTATGAGCAACACCCTTAATAAACCTCTCATCATGTTTTTCAAGAATCCAGAGTGTGGGCACCCCCATACCTTTTCTCTTTGCGGCAACAAAGAAATACAACAATTTAATGAAAAAGAGTAAGATGGGAATAATAATTGAATTAAGATGTGTTTATGTTGGTTTTCGCACATTTGGCAGCTCCCGCTCGAGGTGTTTTTTTCCGGTCCTTTTCCCTGGTTGCCGGGTGGATGTTTTGGAGAAAAAACAGTGCAGAGGTGGTGGAGGAAAGTTATACGCCATTGGTGAGGTCGGTGGATAGATCCGTGGACCAGAATGGGTCGAGAAGGAAGGAACTGCAAGAGCAAGAAACTCTTCATATGACTCAGGGAAAGATGGTGGAGAGTAAGGGATCGGTTCTACCAGTCTAGTGGTCGATGGAGCTGTTGGTGGACTTTCTGAACCAAACATTTAACCAACAGAGGAGAGAGGCTCAGGAGGACCTGGCGAAGGTGGTGGACCCGCTGAAAGCGGGGATCGACTGTGCAGAGATGAGGCTGGAGACCCAGAGTCAGGCGATACAGAAGGTGGAAGAGGCAGTGGGGGGCACGTGGAGCAGATTAACTTGTTGGCCACCGAATTTGGGATGTTGAGGGAGACCCAGAAGCAGCTCAAGGAGAAAGTGGAGGATCTGGAGAACCGCTCCCGGAGGCAGAATTTGAGAATAGTGAGTATGCCTGAGATCATTGAGGGAGCGGACGCATGCTCTTATGTGGCCAAGGTGTTGGAGCAGCTAATGGGGGAGGGGGCCTTTGATCAGCTCCTGTAGGTCAATCGGGCACATAGGGCACTGATGAGGAAGCCGCAGGTAAACGAGCCGCCGAGGACAATGCTGGCGAAGCTACACCAATTTTTGGATAAAGAGAAGATCTTGCAATTGGTCAGGCAGATGCATGGTAGCACAGTGGTTAGCACTGTTGCTTCACAGCGCCAGGGTTCCAGGTTCAATTCACTCTTGGGTCACTGTCTGCGGAGTCTGCATGTTCTCCCCGTGCCTGTGTAGGCTTCCTCTGGGTGCTCCGGTTTCCTCCCACAGTCCAAAGATGTGCAGGTTAGGTGGATTGGACATTCTGAATTCTCCCTCCGTATACCCGAACAGGCGCTGGAGTGTGGCGACTAGGGGATTATCACAGTAACTTCATTGCAGTGTTAATGTAAGTCTACTTGTGACACTAATAAAGATTATTATGAGACTTCCGGTGACGGCGGGCGGGAGGCGGCCACACAATGGAGGGCTCCCGTTCGGGAACGGCATTTTCGGGGCTTTAAGCCCGGTCCCAGGGTCCACGGAGGCGGCAGATGCAGGGAGAAGGCACGGAGGAGGCACAGTGAAGACACAGGAGGGAAAAAACAAAACAAAGAAAAATGTCGAGGGTGAGCAAAAAAACGGCCGAAAAAAACCCAGCTGAGGTCCGTCGGGGAGTGGAAAGGTCACCAAGGAAAATGGAGGCTGGAGCACCAGGGGAGGCCGCACTGCTGACGGCTGAAGAAATAGCTAAGGTGATGGCTGCGGAATTTGAAAAGCAGTTGGCGCAGATTGAGAAATGCATGGAGACGGTGAGGAAGGAGATGAGGGAGGTTTTGAGTGCGCTGGTGGAGGAGATGGTTTCCCCGGTGAGGACGGAGGTGGTGAGCGCAGTGGCGGAGATGCGAGAGCAAGGGGAGGCACTGAAGGAAGTGGAGGAGACGTTATTGCAGCACGGTGATCAACTTGCCTCGATGGGGAAAGAGATGCGGAAGGTGATGGACACTAACAAGGATCTGCGAGGAAAAATGGAAGACCTGGAAAACAGATCCAGGCGACAGAATTTGAGGGTCGTGGGGCTGCCCGAAGGAGTTGAAGTACCAAAGCCGACTAAGTATTTTGCCGCGATGCTGGCAAAACTATTGAGGGAGGGGGAGGATCCCTCCCGATATGAACTGGACCGGGCTCATCGGTCGTGGAGGCCTGTACCAAAGGCAAGTGAGCCGCCAAAGGCAGTGACACTGTGCTTCCGTAGGTACAGTGTGAAGGAGAAGGTCCTGAGCTGGGCCAAGCAGAAGCGGGTGGTGCAGTGGGCTGGAGCTGGTATACGTGTATACCAGGACTTTACGGTGGAGCTGGCAAGGAGGCGGGCTGCCTTCAACCGGGTGAAGAGGGCACTGTACATTAGCAAGGTGCGGTGCGGCATTGTATATCCAGCGAAGCTGAGGGTGACTTACAAGCTCAGGGACTTTTATTTTGAAATGGCGGAAGCAGCGGAGGAGTTTGCGAAAGCAGAAGGACTGTGGCAGAACTGACAAATTAAGGAATGGCCATGTGCCGATGTAACCTCATGACTGTATTTTCTTCTTTTTTGTATCACTGCGCATGGGTGTAGAGACTAAAGGAACCAATGTGGTATATATTTGGACAAGGGAAGGGACGGGACTTTCACTCAAAATGAGGGTTCTTTGGGGTGTAGGTGGATATGCGGGGTTTGTGTGCTAAAAGGGGATCTTTGGGCTTTCCTAGGGCCGGGCAAGTGGGAAAGGGACCTGGGCGGGGGTTTCCACGCTGGCCGGTTTAAGCCGGCCAGTGAATGGGAGTGAGGTGGGGGGAGGGGCTGCGGCCATCGCAGCCTGGCAGAACAGGGTCCGAGTGGTCTAGCAGGGGTGGAAAGTTGGGGGGAAGGAACCGAGGTTGGGAGGAGGAGTTTTACAAGAGGCAGTGGACGGGAGGAGCTGGAGACCTGGGGGAAGGGGGGGGGGGAGCTGTGTAAGATTAAGGGTGACTACGGGTAATCCCTGATTCCTTTTTGTCATTTGTTTATGTAAACATGCGAGTTGAGGTTTGGGGGTTGGTGGGTAGATGGGATCGTTGTTATTATGGGGACTGACATATCTTGCTGATTATTGTTTATTGTTGATGGATGTAAATGTGGGAGAAAATGTGAAAAAGGAGAATAATTTTTTTTTTAAATAAATAAATAAATAAAGATTATTATTATTAGATGTACCTGGGAAGGTAATGAGCTCCAGGTATGCCAGGACCTGAGCGCAGAACTGGCAAAGAGGAGAGCTGGATTCAACCTGGTCAAGGCTGGCCTCTTTAAAGAAGGGGGTGAAGTTCGGGATGCAGTTCCCGGCCCACCTTTGGGTGACCCACAATGGCCGCAAGTATTATTCTGAACACTGGAGGAGGCAACGGAGTTTTTGAGAGACAATGGACTGGGAGAGAAAGGACACTGAACGGTGGATGAAGTGTGAGGTGCTGTTGATTTTCCCTGTCCCTCTTTTTGTTGTATTGCTTCGTGTTCTTTTTGGGGGAATAGTCAGGGGGGAATCTCTCTTCTCTCAGGGGATGCATAGCTTTTTTATGGGATGGGAGGCCGGAGGACAGCAGAGGGTGAGTGCATCTTCTTTTCTTCCTTTCATTGTTATTGTTGTTTGTAATAAGGCGGTGTGCGAGCGGAAGGGGGAGGGGAATCATAGGGGTAGGATGCTTGCCGCCATGAGCGGGGGCTACGAGGCTAGCTGGGCAAGCTAGTTCACGGGAACACAGTGGGGGGGGGGTGAACAGGTGATTAGAGTTTTAGAGGGGAATGGGTTGTTGTATTGTTTAGGGGAGTGGGGGTTGAACTGCTGATGGGGATGGGGCAACAGTGCTACGTCCAAGTCTAGGATCACTCAAACAGCCTACTCATGAATTCAACATCATCCCAATTTGGGGCGTACACATTCAACAGAACAACCGGCATCCCCACCAGTTTCCCACTCACGAACCTTGTCCCTGGATCTGCTACTTTATTCCCCAGCTCAAATGCTACCCGCTTATTTTTCAGCACCGCCACTCCCCACGTCTCCGTATCCAACCCTGAGTGAAAAACCTGTCCTAACCACCCCTTCCTCAACCTAGTCTGGTCCACAATCTTCAAATGCGTTTCCTGTAGAAATGCACATCCGCCTTCAAGCTACTGTGAAGGGGAGGTCGTGTCTCACTAACTTGATAGAGTTTTTCGAGGAGGTCACTAAGATGATTGATGCAGGTAGGGCAGTGGATGTTGTCTATATGGACTTCAGTAAGGCCTTTGACAAGGTCCCTCATGGTAGACTAGTACAAAAGGTGAAGTCACACGGGATCAGGGGTGAGCTGGCAAGGTGGATACAGAACTGGCTAGGTCATAGAAGGCAGAGAGTAGCAATGGAAGGATGCTTTTCTAATTGGAGGGCTGTGACCAGTGGTGTTCCACAGGGATCAGTGCTGGGACCTTTGCTGTTTGTAGTATATATAAATGATTTGGAGGCAAATGTAACTGGTCTGATTAGTAAGTTTGCAGATGACACAAAGGTTGGTGGAATTGCGGATAGCAATGAGGACTGTCAGAGGATACAGCAGGATTTAGATTGTCTGGAGACTTGGGCGGAGAGATGGCAGATGGAGTTTAATCCGGACAAATGTGGGGTAATGCATTTTGGAAGGTCTAATGCAGGTAGGGAATATACAGTGAATGGTAGAACCCTCAAGAGTATTGAAAGTCAAAGAGATCTAGGAGTACAGGTCCACAGGTCACTGAAAGGGGCAACACAGGTGGAGAAGGTAGTCAAGAAGGCATACGGCATGCTTGCCTCAATTGGCCGGGGCATTGAGTATAAGAATTGGCAAGTCATGTTGCAGCTGTATAGAACCTTGGTTAGGCCACACATGGAGTATAGTGTTCAATTCTGGTTGCCACACTACCAGAAGGATGTGGTGGCTTTAGAGAGGGTGCAGAAGAGATTTGTAAGAATGTTGCCTGGTATGGAGGGCATTAGCTATGAGGAGCGGTTGAATAAACTCGGTTTGTTCTCACTGGAACGAAGGAGGTTGAGGGGCGACCTGATAGAGGTATACAAAATTATGAGGGGCATAGACAGAGTGGATAGTCAGAGGCTTTTCCCCAGGGTAGAGGGGTCAATTACTAGGGGGCATAAGTTTAAGGTGAGAGGGGCAAGGTTTAGAGTAGATGTACGAGGCAAGTTTTTTACGCAGAGGGTAGTGGGTGCCTGGAACTCGCTACCGGAGGAGGTGGTGGAAGCAGGGACGATAGTGACATTTAAGGGGCATCTTGACAAATACATGAATAGGATGGGAATAGATGGATATGGACCCAGGAAGTGTAGAAGATTGTAGTTTAGTCGGGCAGCATGGTCGGCACGGGCTTGGAGGGCCGAAGGGCCTGTTCCTGTGCTGTACATGTTCTTTGTTCTTTGTATTCAGGTGTGTGTCTTCACAGCTCCAGGGTCCCAGGTTCAATTCCCGGCTTGGGTCACTGCCTGTGCGGAGTCTGCATGTTCTCCCTGTGTCTGCATGGGTTTCCTCCAGGTTTCTCGCCACGCCGTGGTTTGTGGAGGGTGGGAGAATCGCGTGCGGGTGCCGGGGCGGCATGGCGGGACTCGCGCGGCGCCCGGCGTGGGGAGGGAGAATTCCACCCATTGTATTTTCATTCAACAACTCAAACCTAACAGTCCCTAAACCCTGGGATATTGGTGACTTCAACCAATAAGTTTCTTTGGCACCACTCCATTTGGGAACAGGGGAATAGGAAAGGGATGGGAAAATGGAAGGCAAGGATTTAAAAAAAATATATTCATTGAGTCAAATATTGGGGAATTATGATTTAACAATCCACCTTGTTTGTATTTCTATGTTCTTGGCACTAATAGTTAGGTAATTTGGACATTCTGAATTCTCCCTCTATGTACCCGAAAAGGTGCCGGAATGTGGCGACTAGGGGCTTTTCACAGTAACTTCATTACAGTGTTAATGTAAGCCTATTTGTGACAATAATAAAGATTATTATTAACCTGCTATTTTCAGCCAATCTCACTTCCTGCAGCTGCCAGCTTTCAGAAAGCACTGTTTCATTCACAATTTACGCCTCTGGACACATCTTTTGTTTCTTGACTTGTTCCATTCCCTTGGATTTACACCATGATCCCCTTTGTCACTGAACTTTTCCTGACTCCATCATCTACCAGATCGTCCCCTGAACCTTTTCTCATCCTCCCTATAACATTGGGGCAGCACGGTACCACAGCGGTTAGCACAGTTGCTTCACAGCTCCGGGGTCCCATCTTTGATTCCCGGCTTGGGTCACTGTCTGTGCGGAGTCTGCACGTTCTCCCCGTGTCTGTGTGGGGGTGCTCCGGTTTCCTCCCACATTCCAAAGATGTGCAGGTTAGGTGGATTGGCCATGCTAAATTGCCCTTAGTGTCCAAAAAACAAGGTTAGGAGGGGTTACGGGTGGAGGTGTGGGCTTAAGGAGTGTGCTCTTTCCAAGGGCTGAGGACACTCGATGGGCCGAATGGCTTCCTTCGGCACTGTTAAACCTATGAAATGAAATCTAAGAAGACAGGGCTGCCCACTCTCCCTGTTGCTTTTTGCCTTGGCTCAGAGCGTCAAGGAGCTAGAAAGGGATAGTGCCAGGGGTAGGGGGGGTGGGGGGGCGCGCGTCAGGGAGGAACATAGGGTTTCGCTATATGTCCGTGAAGAAGTGGAGGTTATGGAGATCGGGCTGAAGGTAAATTTGGGGATTGACAGGGCCTGCATGGCTGGCTCTAGCAAAGGGAAGGGAGGGGGTAGGAGTAGCTGGGGTGAGGATTGAAGGGAGGCATGACCTTGGGGGCGGGGAGGGGGGTTGGGGGGGGTTTGCCTCTGATGAGCACATGGGCTCCCCAAAACAGCCTCACATCCTGCCTGACATTAGCTCACCCAGTAAAAGCTGCCAGGCTACCCAGCTGGCATGAGACTTCCTCTGATGCGGGTAAAATAGCTACAGGATACCGATCATAAAGTCTACCTAGACAATTTGATTTTTAACCAAAGCATATAATTATTTATGAGAATGTAAAAGCAACCAAACTTCACGCATCTGTGTTCTGTAGGTATTGAAAACAGATTTACAATCATAGGATTCTTTAAAACATTTACATACTTTAGTCCTTCCAATTGATACTGAAGTGCCTCATTAGCCCAAGGTTGGGCCTGTTGACTCTACTGGTATTTCCCTGGGATTCACGTCAGAAGGCAAGCAGGTCATTTTATGAGCACTCTCGCCTTAAAGCCTGCTAATGGGAGACTCTAAAAATCAGCACCTTTTTTTGGTTTCTCACCTCCCAATCTAGTGGGCAGGAAGTGCACCACCAGCCATATTGGTTTCTATGAAGAGGAACTCCCTAGTATAATTCTAGAGCTCCATAGCCAAGTTTAATTTGGATGTTTCTGAATAAACATTTTGACATCTCTTATTTGTCGATGATTCTCGTATTCTAATGTCCCTCTTTGTAGGATTTCAATGGGAATGAGGAGAAAATCTTTTTCAAACTCATCATTATAACAAGAATAAGACAGCAAGCTACAAAGCTGGTTTAGTAAACTTGAATTTTATACTCTAGTGGATAAATTCAAGAGGCGAAATTCTCCGACCCCCCGCCGGGTCGGAGAATCGACGGGGGCTGGCGTGAATCCCGCCCCCGCCGGTTGCCGAAGTCTCCGGCACCGGTGATTCGGCGGGGGCGGGAATCGCGCCGCGCCGGTTGGCGGGCCCCCCGCGCGATTCTCCGGCCCAGATGGGCTGTAGTCCGGCCGCTAAAATGCCTGTCCCGCCGGCGTAAATTAAACCACCTACCTTACCGGCTGGACAAGGCGGCGCGGGCGGGCTCCGGGGTCCTGGAGGGGGCACGGGGCGATCTGGCCCCGGGGGGTGCCCCCACGGTGGCCTGGCCCGCGATCGGGGCCCACCGATCCGTGGGCGGGCCTGTGCCGTGGGGGCACTCTTTCCCTTCCGCCTCCGCCACGGTCTCCACCATGGCAGAGGCAGAAGAGACTCCCTCCACTGCGCAAGCGTGGGAAGCTGTCAGCGGCTGCTGACGCTCCCGCGCATGCGCTGCCCGGAGATGTCATTTCCGTGCCAGCTGGCGGGGCACCAAAGGCCTTTTCCGCCAGCTGGCGGGACGGAAATTCGTCCGGCGCCATTTCGCCCAAGATCTTTTCCTTAAAATAATGAGCAGTATTTTCCACCTTCAGAAACATGTTTAAGATCGATGAGTATTTAACAAGTGGAAAAAAGGCACTTAAGAATGGTAATATTCAAATTTCTTTGGTGAATATATGACATTTCAAGTGCTTTGGGCCTGATCAGAAGCCAGAAGGCCTACTTTATTTTCAAGTAGAAATTTGTCTTGGGCAGCTGCACAAAACCTTTGGCACAGCAACGGTCGCCCGCAGCGGCACAGATGTGCAGTGGTTAGCACTGCTGCCACACGGTGCTCAGGCTCGGGTACGATCCCGGCCTTGGGTCAGTGTCCGTGTGGAGTTTGCACATTCTCCCCTTGTTTGCATGGGTCTCATCCCCACAACCCAAAGATGTGGATTGGCCATGATAAAGAATTAGGTACTCTAAATTTAAAAGAAACAATGGTCGCCCATCAGACACTCAGTCCAATAATAAGGTGCACCGATACCAGCAGAACCGAATATGGAACTATGAATATAACAGACAACCAATGCTAACTCCCATTTTGCATTGCTTTCCAAAAAGAAATTCTACCCCATATTCCTTAACTGCCAATGATAAGCCATCTACACAAAACCATTTCCATTCAAGAAATATTGAACTCCACAGTGCAGTTCTGCCAAAACACTCTGCACTCCTGTTACCATGGTAGCATTTCTAAGATTAGTCAGGAAAACTGAAATAGAGATTTCATGCCGACTCCCCACTTATCATTTATGGAGAGAAGCACTCTCCTATTTTTGATAGAGGCAGCAAAACTGATTTTGGAAACTAAAATGTAGATAATATTTAGAGGATAAACAGCAAGGAAATGGACCATTAAAATACACATACATATAGTGGGGGTCAGTTGGTTTAGATGGTTAGAGGGAGTGGTGCGGAATGATGCCAATGGCATGAGTTTAGTCCCATGGTGGTAGTTCACAAAGGCCTGTCTCCTTGACTTGCCAATGCTCGAGGCAGAGTGGCAGCCCTCAAGCTATGTAAACATTTGTCTCTCCCAACAGACAGAGATGCCGTTGGTTCTTCGTGGACTATGACTAATTGACAAATATAGAAACTAAATTAAATTTCACCTCAAACACAATGTAAGAAGCAAACTATTGTAATATTTGCCATTGTGTTCATTTGTCAGAAAATCAATTAATTGGACTGATATACAAAAATATTTGAATGAAAATTTAACCCACTTTATCATGTGATGTAAATTTTTTAATCTTGACTACATTTTGTTCAACCTTAGTTTTTTTTAAGGAGGATCAAAAGTAAATATTGTAAATCTAAAATGCAAATAGAAAATGTTTGAAGTGTACGACAGGTTAAGAAACAAAAAGTAGTAAGATTATATAACAGACTTATTTTAGCCAGACAAATTTGACTCCGAGTGAAAAAAGCTCTCAGAATATTACATTAATAACAGACAACAAAACTGTAAAATCAATGAAACAATGATACGCAGGTTAATATTTTCACTTACAGTAGTTTAATTCATTTCAAACAGGTTTATGAATTAGAAAATTAAAGGTTGAGAGGAGATGACCATGTGGGCTACAACACTGGTATCTACCCGGCTATCTGGCAATGTGGAAAATTGCCCAGGTGAGTCCTGTACACAAAGAGAGGACAAATCCAACCCGGCCAATTACCACCCTATCAGTCTACTGTCAATCATCAGCAAAGTGATGGAAGGGGTCATCAACAGTGCTATCAAGTGGCACTTACTTAGCAATAACCTGCTCACTGATGCTTAGTTTGAGTTCCCGCCAGGGTCACTCAGCTCCTGACCTCATTACAGCCTTAGTTCAAACATAGACAAAAGAGCTGAACTGCAGAGGTGATTGGGTATGGCATCAAGGAGCCCTAGCAAAACTGGAGAGTCAATGGGAATCAGGGGGGAAACTCTCCGCTGGTTGGAATCATACCTCGCACAAAGGAAGACATTTGCGGTTGTTGGAAGTCAGTCATCTCAGTCCTGAGACATCATTGCAGGAGTTCCTCAGGGTAGTGTCCTAGGCTCAACCATCTTCAACAGCTTCATCACTGACCTTCTTTCCTATATAAGATCGGATGTGGAGATGTTCACTGATGATTGCACAATATTCAGCTCCATTTGTGACTCCTCAGACACTGAAGTCATCTATGTGCAAATGCAACAAGACCTGGACAATATCCAGGCTTGGCTGCCAAGTGGCAAGTGACATTCACGTAACAATAGTGCCAGGCAATGATCATCTCCAATAAGAGAGAATCAAACCATTGCTTCTTGACATTCAATGGCAGTACCATCTACCATCATCCTGATGGTTACCATTGACCTGACACTGAATTGGACTAGCGATATAAATACTGTAGCCACATGAGCAGTCAGAGGCTAGGAATCCTGCGGCGAATAACTCCCTCCTGACTCTCCAAAGCTTGTCCACCATCTACAAGGCACAAGTCAGGAGTGTGATGGAATACTCCTACTTGCCTGGATGAGTGCCGCTCCAACAACATTCAGGAAGCTTGACACCATCCAGGACAAAGCAGCCCACTTGATTGGCATCCCTTCCACAAACATTCACTCCCTCCACCACTGACACGACACACAGTTGCAGCAGTGCGTACCATGTACAAGATGCGCTGCAGGAACTCACCAAGGTTCCTTCGACAGCACCTTCCAAACCTCGAACACTACCATCTAGAAGGACAAGGGCATCAGATACATGGGAATACCACCACCTGGAGGTTCCCTCCAAGCCACTCACCATCCTGACTTAGAAATATATCACTGTTCCTTCATTGTCGCTTGGTCAAAATCCTGCAATGCCCTCCCTAACAGCACTGTCGGTGCACCTACGCCACAGCAGTTCAAGAATGCAGCTTAGCACCACCTTCTCAAGGGCAATTATGGAATGGATGGGCAACAAATTCTGGTTTAGCCGGTGAAGCCCGCATCCTGTAAAAATGAATTAATAAAATTATAAATTAGATTGCTGTGCCATAAACTTGAATCCAGGAATAAGATTGAGCTTTTCTTTAATTTCTGCTACATGTTAAAGATTCTAAATGAGTAAATTGGCACTCAACATGAATATGAATGCAGCATAAGACTGCACACGCATTGGTACTTTCAGCAGACTCTTGCATATATCATCAGGGCTAATAGCACCTGGGGTGAATATGGTAGAGTGGGGCAGCAAGACAATGGGTGCGATTCTCCGGCCTCGTTCCACTCTCGCTCAAGCGAAACGAGGCCGGTGAATAGTGGGAGAGGAAGAGGGCGGCACGGTAGCATAGTGGATAGCACAATTGCTTCACAGCTCTAGGGTCCCAGGTTCAATTCCTGGCTTGGGTCACTGTCTGTGCGGAGGCTGCACGTTCTCCCCGTGTCTGCGTGGGTTTCCTCCGGGTGCTCAGGTTTCCTCCCACAGTCCAAAGATGTGCAGGTTACGTAAATTGGCCATGGTAAATTACCCTTAGTGTCCAAAAAGGTTAGATGGGGTTGCTGGGTTACGGAGATAGGGTGGAGCAGTGGGCTTAGGTAGGGTGCCCTTTCCAAGGGCCGGTGCAGACTCGATGGGCCAGATGGCCTCCTTCTGCACTGTAAATTCTTTGAATTCTAAGAAAACGAGAACCGAGCCAGGCGCCAAACAGCTTGTGATGCAACCGGCCTGCTCCCGTAGGCGAAACCAGGAAACCAATAATCACCATTTAAGCCCTGTATCCATATAATTAACGGGAGCCATCCCATATTCAACGGCCTCCCGTCATTCAGTAACCTCCCCAGCAAGTGCTCACGCCGGCACGAATTAGTACTCCTTTTAAAAAACGTTAACCTGGCGGAAGGGCTTCAGTGGGGAGCCAGGGAGGTGAGTAGCCATCTTTGCTCACAGGCCAAGAGCCCGGGGGGTGATGGACGTGCCACCCCAGTGCTCGGTGGGGGGTGAGGGTCCCGCGGCTGGGAGTGGGGGACCCTTCGCAGGGGTGGGCCTCCATGGGAAGGTGGGAGTGAGGCACTGGAGGGGCAAGCGGGGGGCAACCAAGCACAGCACTCCATGCCAGCCCCTGGATCGTGAATACCTGTTCCTGGGACAACCCTTGTCTCTGCCTTTCTGCCTCACGACCACCTATAATCCCCACCAACTGCCGGTGACTCTGGCTGTGCGGCTGAAGGCTGTTTCTAATAGGGAATTGGCAATCATGGTTAAGTGAATACTTCACACAACCCAAGTGGATCCCCGTGGTGGGCGGGCCATGTAGCATTTGGGCATTAGTGCCTAACATCCCAATCACACCTTGATGTCTGGACACTGTGGTTGAACACTGCGGGTGGCAACACCACACACGCAACATCTAACTTCCGAACACCCAGGGGATGGAACACAGCTCTGGGGACATGTCCATGGCCAGAGGGTGGGTGGGTGCCTGGAAAGATGGGCCAAGGGTTCGGAGATCAGCCCGCATTGTGGAAAAAAGCGACAGAGCCATCATACTGGTTGTGCACAAAGGTTTTATTGTATTTTACAATTCCTCACCCTCCCAATGGTGCTACCTCCTCCCTCACCCCCCAAGTCCCCTCACTCCTTACCTATCATCTCCCCCCCTCCTCCATTGCCCTCAGTGATCCTCGATTTGCTTTGCCCTCCTAACTCTACCACTAGGTCGATGTGTGTCCCCAGGATGCACATCTGAGGTGGAGGCAGCCAGCTGTTTACCTCGTCCTGTGGCCTTCGATGACCTTGGAAGGTGTCGTCTGGGGGCTCTGAGGCCGGAGTGCCCTGGCTCACTTGTCAGCAGCACATGCACATCCGCGCCGCCCTGTCTCGTGTGCTGGCTATGAGACGCGGCCTCATCAATGGGATGGAACCCGGAGGAGCTGGTGGCCATTGTCACCACTCTATGGAATGGGTCTGGGTTGACACTCAGCGCCTCCGCCTTCTGCTTTGTGCACAGACAGCCCTGAGGTCCACCTTGGTCCGCATGATTGTGTCAACTCCCTTGCTGATGCTCCTCAGTGATTGGGCCATGCTCTGCAGCGCCTCGGCAATGATCACCTCTGACTGGGACAAGCTCCTCAGAGCCTCGGCCATTCCCATCTGAGAGAGGGGCATGTCCCACAGAATCTCATCAAGGTCAGCCTGGTACTGGATATTCTGCCGAGATCCTCAGACATGGCTGTCACCAACTGCGCGACGTCTTGGACATCTTCATAATGGTGCACCACGCTCTCAACCGTGGCCGCCACCATAGCAGTATTGACCTGTGTGCCACGCTTTGCTGGCGACATCTCCTGCGTCCGTAGTCTCTGGGACTCTTCCAAATGGCTATGGATCTGCTGGAGTGACGCTGACATCTCCCTTTGAATGTCCCATCTGCTCCCTAACATCTCCAGCAGCTCTGGGATGACCTATTCCACAGGCTCAGCATCAGGCTCGGACCCAGCTGGGTCCTGGCATCCACCAAACCTCCGAGCTTCTGTCTCGCCTGGGGGTTCCTGCCTCCACCTAACGTGCATCATCCGCTGTGTGGTGCTCATCTGACTGTACCGCAGAAACATTGAATAGCATTGCCTACCCCGCTGGGCCGAGTGCCGGGAAGGTCGCGGTAATTCCCGCTCGCTACAACACTTAGAAATCTTTCTGGAGAATGCGCACCATGTTTTCTCAGGTTCAAGACTGTTGTCAGATATATTTTGGGCACTGGTTGCATGACTTGAAAATGCAGAGGAGACTTCCGGGTGCGGCGATGACCAGCTAAGTCGCACGTTTCGGCAGCTCCCGGTGGAACGGACTTTTGGGCTCTTGATAGGAGCCCCAACGGCAATTTTAACGGCTAAAAACACCGTGCGGTAAACCAGAAGGGAATTCCCCCTGGACACGGATGGAAAAAGGAGAGGAAAGTGGCCGGATTGCAGCGGATCCTTTGGAACAGCGGCAAGGAAGGCAAGCAAAAACCAAGATGGCGTCGGAAGGTGGCAGTTTTACATGGGGCCCTGAACAACAAGAGTTCTTGAAATGCTGCGTGGAAGAGATAAAAAAGGAAATGAGGAAAGAGCTGTTGGCCCCGATACTACAGGCGATCGAAGGGCTAAAGGAGGAACAAAAGACCCAGGAGCGGGAGCTTCGGGTCGTGAAGGCGAAGGCAGCTGAGAATGAGGACGATATACAGGGCCTGGTGGTGAAGACGGAGATACAGGAGGCACATCAGAAACGATGTGTGGAGAGGTTGGAGGCACTGGAAAACAACGCAAGGAGGAACAACCTGAGGATTCTTGATCTTCCTGAAGGTGTGGAGGGTGCGGACGTCGGGGCATATGTGAGCACGATGCTGCACTCGTTAATGGGAGCGGAGGCCCCGGCGGGTCCGTTGGAGGTGGAGGGAGCATACCGAGTTATGGCGCGAGGACCGAGAGCAGGAGAAACTCCCAGAGCCATAGTGGTGAGATTCCTCCGTTTTAAGGATAGAGAAATGGTCCTTAGATGGGGGAAGAAAACTCGGAGCAGTAAATGGGAGAACGCGGTGATCCGCGTTCATCAAGACTGGAGTGCGGAGGTGGCGAGAAGGAGGGCGAGCTTCAATCGGGCCAAGGCGGTGCTTCATAAAAGGAAGATAAAATTTGGAATGCTGCAACCGGCAAGACTGTGGGTCACATATCAAGGGAGGCACCACTACTTTGAGACGGCGGATGAAGCGTGGACTTTTATTGTAGAAGAAAAGCTGGAATGAGTGGATTATTAAAAAGAACATTTGGACAAAGTGGTGGGGCGAATGTGGGGGGCGAAGAGGGGTTTTATGTTCTAATCCTGCGGTGTGGTAACTTTTCTCTCTCCCACAGGGGGTGATGGGGGGAGGTGGGGAGGGAGAGGAGATGGGGCGTTGGCCATGGGGGGCGGGGCCAAGGGAGAAGCGCGGGCTTGGCTCCCGCGCTATGATAATTATGGCGGGAATAGAGAAGCAGGGAGGAGGGGGCGTCGCACGGTGCGAGCCGTGGTCACGGGGGGAAGCCGAGGTCAGCCAGAGTTTGCTGACTTCTGGAAGCAACATGGGGGGAGTAATTACGCTAGCGGGGGGGGTGGGAGGGGGGAATTACTGGGTTGCTGCTGCTGGGGAAAGGGGGGAGCGGGTACGGGAGAGGATGGGCGGGGGGGCACCGCCTGGGGGAGATACAGCTGCGTGGGAACTGGGTGAGAACCTGGAAAAAGATGATGGCTAATCGGCAAGGGGGGGAGGTGGGAAGCCCACCAACTCGGCTGATCACATGGAACGTGAGAGGGCTCAACGGGCCGATAAAGAGGGCACGGGTACTCGCACACCTTAAGAAACTTAAAGCAGATGTGGTCATGTTACAGGAAACGCACCTGAAACTGATAGACCAGGTTAGGCTGAGCAAAGGATGGGTGGGGCAGGTGTTCCATTCGGGGCTAGATGCGAAAAACAGGGGGGTGGCTATATTAGTGGGGAAGCGGGTAATGTTCGAGGCAAAGACTATAGTGGCGGATAACGGGGGCAGATACGTGATGGTGAGTGGCAAACTACAGGGAGAGACGGTGGTTTTGGTAAACGTGTATGCCCCGAACTGGGATGATGCCAATTTTATGAGGCGGATGCTAGGACGCATTCCGGACCTAGAGACGGGAAAGCTGATAATGGGGGGAGACTTTAACACGGTGTTGGAACCAGGGCTGGATAGGTCGAAGTCCAGGACTGGAAGGAGGCCGGCAGCAGCCAAGATGCTTAAAGATTTTATGGAGCAGATGGGAGGTGTGGACCCGTGGAGATTCAGTAGACCCAGGAGTAAGGAGTTCTCGTTTTTCTCCTGTGTCCATAAAGTCTATTCGCGCATAGACTTTTTTGTGCTGGGTAGGGCATTGATCCCGAAGGTGAGGGGAACGGTGTATACGGCTATAGCCATTTCGGATCACGCCCCACACTGGGTGGACTTGGAGATAGGGGAGGAAACAGGAGGGCGCCCACCCTGGAGAATGGACATGGGACTAATGGCGGATGAGGGGGTGTGTCTAAGGGTGAGGGGATGTATTGAAAAGTACTTGGAACTCAATGACAATGGGGAGGTCCAGGTGGGAGTGGTCTGGGAGGCGTTGAAGGCGGTGGTTAGGGGGGAGCTGATATCAATAAGGGCACATAAAGGGAAGCAGGAGAGTAAGGAATGGGAGCGGTTGCTGCAAGAACTTTTGAGGGTGGACAGACAATATGCGGAAGCACCGGAGGAGGGATTGTACAGGGAAAGGCAAAGGCTGCATGTGGAATTTGACTTGCTGACTACAGGCACTGCAGAGGCACAATGGAGGAAGGCACAGGGTGTACAGTATGAATATGGGGAGAAGGCGAGCAGATTGCTGGCACACCAATTGAGGAAAAGGGGAGCAGCGAGGGAAATAGGGGGAGTGAGGGACGAGGAAGGAGAGATGGAGCGGGGAGCGGAGAGAGTGAATGAAGTGTTCAAGACATTTTATAAAAAATTATATGAAGCTCAACCCCCGGATGGGAGGGAGAGAATGATGGACTTTTTGGATCGGCTGGAAATTCCCAAGGTGAAAGAGCAGGAAAGGGTGGGACTGGGAGCACAGATCGAGGTAGAAGAAGTGGTGAAAGGAATTAGGAGCATGTAGACGGGAAAGGCCCCGGGACCGGACGGATTCCCAGTCGAATTCTATAGAAAATATTTGGACTTGCTCGCCCCGGTACTGACGAGGACCTTTAATAAGGCAAAGGAAAGGGGACAACTGCCCCCGACTATGTCTGAAGCAACGATATCACTTCTCTTAAAGAAGGAAAAGGACCCGCTACAATGCGGGTCCTACAGACCAATTTTCCTCCTAAATGTGGATGCCAAGGTCCTGGCCAAGGTAATGGCAATGAGAATAGAGGAATGTGTCCCGGGGGTGGTTCACGAGGACCAAACTGGGTTTGTGAAGGGGAGACAGCTGAACACGAATATACGGAGGCTGTTAGGGGTAATGATGATGGCCCCACCAGAGGGTGAAACAGAGATAGTAGTGGCGATGGATGCCGAGAAAGCATTTGATAGAGTGGAATGGGATTATTTGTGGGAGGTGTTGAGGAGATTTGGTTTTGGAGAGGGGTATGTTAGATGGGTGCAGCTATTGTATAGGGCCCCAGTGGCGAGTGTGGTCACGAATGGACGGGGATCGGCATATTTTCGGCTCCATAGAGGGACAAGGCAGGGATGCCCTCTGTCCCCATTACTGTTTGCACTGGCGATTGAGCCCCTGGCGATAGCGCTGAGGGGTTCCAAGAAGTGGAGGGGAGTACTTAGGGGAGGAGAAGAACACCGGGTATCTTTGTATGCGGACGATTTGCTACTATATGTGGCGGATCCGGCGGAGGGGATGCCAGAAATAATGCGGATACTTGGGGAGTTTGGGGATTTTTCAGGGTATAAATTGAACATGGGGAAGAGTGAGCTGTTTGTGGTGCATCCAGGGGAGCAGAGTAGAGAAATAGAGGACCTACCGTTGAGGAAGGTAACAAGAGACTTTCGTTACCTGGGGATCCGGATAGCTAAGAATTGGGGCACATTGCACAGGTTAAATTTAACGCGGTTGGTGGAACAGATGGAGGAAGATTTCAAGAGATGGGATATGGTAGCCCTGTCAATGGCAGGGAGGGTGCAGGCGGTTAAGATGGTGGTCCTCCCGAGATTCCTCTTTGTGTTTCAGTGCCTCCCGGTGGTGATCACGAAGGCTTTTTTTAAAAGGATTGAAAAGAGCATCATGGGTTTTGTTTGGGCCGGGAAGACCCCGAGAGTGAGGAAGGGATTCTTACAGCGTAGTAGGGATAGGGGGGGGCTGGCACTACCGAGCCTAAGTGAGTACTATTGGGCCGCTAATATTTCAATGGTGAGTAAGTGGATGGGAGAGGAGGAGGGAGCGGCGTGGAAGAGATTAGAGAGGGCGTCCTGTAGGGGGACTAGCCTGCAGGCTATGGTGACAGCCCCATTGCCATTCTCACCGAGGAACTACACCACAAGCCCGGTGGTGGTGGCTACACTGAAGATTTGGGGACAGTGGAGACGGCACAGGGGAAAGACTGGAGCCTTGGGGGGGTCCCCGATAATAAACAACCACAGGTTTGCCCCGGGGGGAATGGATGGGGGATATGGAATGTGGCAAAGAGCAGGAATAACGCAACTGAAAGATCTATTTGTGGATGGGAAGTTCGCGAGTCTGGGAGCGCTGACCGAGAAATATGGGTTGCCCCAAGGGAATGCATTCAGGTATATGCAACTGAGGGCTTTCGCGAGGCAACAGGTGAGGGAATTTCCGCAGCTCCCGACACAAGAGGTGCAGGACAGAGTGATCTCAAAGACATGGGTGGGGGATGGTAAGGTGTCAGATATATATAGGGAAATGAGGGACGAAGGGGAGACTATGGTAGATGAACTAAAAGGGAAATGGAAACAAGAGCTGGGGGAGGAGATCGAGGAGGGGCTGTGGGCGGATGCCCTAAGTAGGGTAAACTCGTCGTCCTCGTGTGCCAGGCTAAGCCTGATTCAGTTTAAGGTATTACACAGGGCGCATATGACTGGAGCGCGGCTCAGTAAATTTTTTGGGGTGGAGGATAGGTGTGCGAGGTGCTCGAGAAGCCCAGCGAATCATACCCATATGTTTTGGGCATGCCCGGCACTACGGGGGTTTTGGATGGGGGTGACAAAGGTGCTTTCAAAAGTAGTGGGGGTCCGGGTCGAACCAAGCTGGGGGTTGGCTATATTTGGGGTTGCACAAGAGCCGGGAGTGCAGGAGGCGAGAGAGGCCGATGTTTTGGCCTTTGCGTCCCTAGTAGCCCGGCGCAGGATATTGCTAATGTGGAAAGAAGCCAAGCCCCCGGGGGTGGAGACCTGGATAAATGACATGGCGGGGTTTATAAAGCTAGAGCGGATTAAGTTCGTCCTAAGGGGGTCGGCTCAAGGGTTCACCAGGCGGTGGCAACCGTTCGTCGAATACCTTGCGGATAGATAGATGGAAGGGGAAAAAGAAGGCAGCAGCAGCGGCCCAGGATTTGGGGGGGGGGGGGGGGGAGGGGTGGGGGGGGGGCGGGAGGGGTGTAACTTGTGACAAGGCAGTTGCCAATTAGGGCTAGTTTTCATTTAATATTTATTTATTTTTTGTTTTTTGTTTATATAAAATAGGTCATTGTTATTTGTGCTGTTATAATATTGTGTAAAGGATGCACAATGTACTGTGTTGGTTGACCAAAAATTTTCAATAAAATATTTATTAAAAAAAAAGAAAATGCAGAGGAGAGAGCTAAATTGCCCTTTCTTGCTTTTTACTTTAAGTTGTATTATTAGTGCTTTTGCTTTAAAAATACGAGCACCGTGAAAGTCTCTGGGTTGGATTCTCCGTTGCCCGGCTCCGATATCATAATCGGCAATCGGGCGGAGAATCCCTTTTGACGCCGAAACCGGGGACAGCGCCTGTTTTCAGATGCTCTGACACTCCAAAATGGCATCATCGGGGAATACGCTGCGCGCCATTGGGACGGCCTCAGGACGTCAGCTGAAGGCCCTCTCCAGATGCTCCACCCCCGATGGGCCGACATCCCGACAGCGCGGGGCACGTGTGCTCTGAGTTTTCGTCAACCTTGCGTGGCGGCTGCGGACTGTGTCCAGCACTGCCACAGTCCGGGGGGTGGGACTGTTCCGCTGGCCGGGGGGGCTTCAGAGGGGCTGGGGGGACTGGTGGCGGGTGGTCCGGGGGTGGCGATGGGAGTTACAGGGGGCACTATCTGGCAGGCCGGGTCTGCGTGTGGCCAGTGCCATGTTGTACGGCGCGACTGCAGCAGGTTGTCACCGTGCGCGGCCACGAACCCGGCAATTCTCCGGCCATTTATGTCAGGAACACCAGGAGTTTTATGTGTCGCGGCTGCTAGCCCCCCACCGGGCGGAGCATCGGTGCGGGGACGGCGCTGACTTTTTCATCATAAAACTAAACACTTCCTCCGGACATAGCCTCAAAATCGGAGAATCCAGCCCGATGGTAGCAATAATATTTGGACATGAATGTAAAAGGGTGTTGTATAACTGATCTAATTCACAGCAGTCAAGTCTGGGAAAATATTTTATCACACACCTGCTGAATGTTATATTCCATTTGTTCAGCTCATTGTGAGGTTATTAAAATTAATGAACTCTTCACATTTATTTGGAAATAAATATAAACTAGATAATTGTGTGTTCATTTCAATACACCTGTTATAATTGACAATCGTATGCATTCCGAAGCTAGTAAACATACTTGCTGGGCTTTAATTACCAGTTCAATAAAACTGAACCACTTACCTTGTCTTCTCTAATGAGCAAATTTTCATAAAGCTGTTACAGCTAAAAGCTAAATACAGTTCAATCATTTTTGAGAGATTTTGCAAAAATGTCTGCTTTCTTTTCTCCCCCTCCAGATAGTTATTGGTATTTACTTCACAACAGGCACAAATTAATACTGTCAATTAGTAATTTGCTAATAACCTCAACTGCTTTATATTAACCCTTTTCATTTATGTCATTTTCACCCAATTATTGGTCATTAGTCATTTTATTTTCTATTTTCAGATCAGATGTGACTCAAAATCAATCACTCTGCCCAGCTGTCTGTTTTCTCCATGTCCAACACTATAATTTTATAACCTCCCTGTGTAACACTAAACAATCACAGGCTTCCTCTGTAGCAATTTGCCATCTCTGAATTTTGTAGGCAGTAATTGCTCTATGGATGTTCATAGAGTCACAGTGATTATAGTTTTATAGTACAGAAAGAGGCCCTTCAGCCCATCTCTGCCGGCCATCAAACGCCTATCTATTCTAATCCCATTTTCCAGCACTTGGTTTGTAACTTTGTATTTTATGTAATTTCAAGTGTTCATCTGAATGCTTCTTAAATGTTGTGAGGGTTCCCGCCTCAGCCATCTTTTCAGGCAGTGAGTTCCAGATTTCCACCACCCTCTGGGTGAAAATATTTTTCCTCAAATCACCTCTAAATCTCCTGCTCCTTATCTGAAATCTATGCCTCCCGATCACAGCTGTCTCCAACACCCTTCACCATCCCAGAGACACTCACCTCGGTTGGGCACTTTAGTGAAGAGGCTCCTACGACACTCTCTGGTGCCCACCACACAGCTGATCCGGTACAGCAGGTGGGGGTAGGAACACCCGAGGGGGCGGATGGTCGGAGGGCAGGCCCATCCCAGGGACTAGCTGCCGTTCAGGTGGGTTTCGGGCTTCTGGAACGGACATTCCCATGTGCAGTGGAAATGCAGTCGCAGGGCCAGGGACTACATGAGGGGTTGTTAGCGAGCATCCAGCACCTGCAGGCGCAGTTGAAGGAGTCCAACCGCGTGCAGCAGCAGGAGGTGGTGCTGACAATGCATGCTACCGAGGCCAACAACGCACTGGTGGCAACCGCGATGGAGGCATTGAGGGCGATGGTCGTGGCTATGGATCAGCATGTCCAAGGGCTGGGGCATTCTGTGCCGGCGCTGGCCAAGGCCCACGATAGTGTTGCTATCTCACAGGAAACGAGGTGCCAGAGCCACCTGGACATTGCAACGGCGCTTCTGAGTGTGGCCCAGTCACAGCAGGCCATGGCTCGGAAAGTCGGCAGCATTGCCGAGCCGCTGGCTGGCGTGGTACAGAAAGAGAGGGAGGTGGCTCACTCCCAGAGGGAGATGGCGCAGTCACTGACTGATGTGACACAAACCCAGAAGGTGGTGGCACAGTCAATGGGTGATGTGGTGCAGTCCCAGACGGAGATGGTCCACTCCCTGTGCCCCATGGCCACAAGAGCGAGGACCGTAGTTGGGACCAGAGTGGGCCTCCAGGACTGGCAGCGACAGATGGGGGGGGAGCCTCCGGGGAAAGCTCCGCTTGCACCACCAGCCCATGGAATAGACTGAGGGCCATTGGGCACCCCAAGGAAGGAGGTGATGGGACCCATGCTGGTGACTCCCGCAGGGGAGGTGCTGGAACACCACAGCACCTCTGACTCCCCCTCTCCTGTCCCTGGTGCATCCGGTGGGCAAAGGGCAGAACGGGATGGCATCATGCCACCCAGGACACCCGAGCAGCAGCTGGTCCCCAGAAGATGCCTACCAACAGGCAGGAATCAGAAGTCGTAGGACTGCATCCACTCCTATTGTATTGTCTGGGGAATCACCTAAATGTAACGTTCGGGCATGCAGTTGGCATGGGTTTAGCGCACAGATTAGTTATAGGGGTTAGAGCACAAATCTATAAAAATATTTTCTCATTCAATACTTGTTACCACTGTTACAACTTACCTCTGTGCTCTGTCTGATGGGTGTCAGGGATGGTTTAGTCTGGTCTAGCCAGAGAGAGGGTGCCGGGGGTGGGGGGGGGGGTTGCGCATTGTGGATGGTGTGGGCTGGGCTGGGCTCCCCCAGGGTCCGTCCGTTCCACCGCCACCCCAGAGATCCGATGGGACCATATGATGGAATGCAGGGTGGATGGTGAAGAGTGCTACCATGGGCAGGAGTCAGATGTTGGCATATGTGCTGAGCACCAGAGCTCAACACAAAACAGATTGTCATTATCCTCCATCCCATGATCCAGGCCCAGTGCTACTGCCAACCCAGGGCCCACTCCACAAAGTGCGGCAGGTATGCATCACAGAGGGAGGTGCAGGCGGGGGGTGGCCGGGGCGGTCACCTGAGCAGCAGCTGGACCCCGTAAGGGGGGGGGGGGGTTTGGGATGCGATGTTCCTGCTCCTGGCCAGCCCCTCCCCTCTACCCCCTTCCCTCCAAGTCGGTGAACCTGAAGGCGATCAGAACATCCCGTGCGCGATGGCCCTGGCGCACACGTCGGCCTACTGTGCTTCCCTGGGCCCCATGTCTTGCCCATCCTCACGGATGCACCTGCGCAACGAGATCTGTGAGATCGTGGACAGGTTCCCAGTCAGTGTCTGGAAGGAGCCCGTCGCATAGAAGTTGAGGGCAACCTTTTTGGCCATCGAGAAGGGGTGTTCTCCCCCTTACCCCCGCGGTGCCAGGTGTGCCATCATCTGGCAGGTACATCGCATTGTCTCCCTGCTCAGCCGGAGTGTTTGACGGCATGCCCAATCCGCAGGTCCTTGAATGACTGGCGCCGTCAGCACACTCCTCCTCCTCGGCCTGTGGAATGGATCCCTCTCCATCCTGGGCAGCTGCTACCTGTTCCTCTGCGACACGCTCTGCTGCCATACGCTCTGCTGCTGCACACTCTGCTGCTGCAGCTTCCTGCTCCTCCTTGAGCAGCTCCAGCTCATACAGTCGCAGGGCAGCCCCAGGGCTGCTGCGACTAGCAGGAAGACCACCATTGCTAGTTGAATTCCAATATCCATTGTCTGCAGGGGTGAAAAGCCAACATGTTAGCATGGTGCGTATCCCCATGCCCAACTAGGTGCACTGTGCTCTCTTCCACCCCCCCCCCCCCCCCCCCGCCCCCAATCACCGCACCTCTGGCCGCGTTGGTGGCCGGCATCATGGGGCCTCTGGCCCTGGTGCCCATCCCTGTTGCCAGGGGTACCGTCGGCTGGCACTGCCCTCACTCTGTGGTCTACTGTGGACTTTGCCGTGGGTGGGCCACCGGCGGCCGAGAGGGTGGGAGTAGGGTGTGGTGGAGGATGGGGTGCGGGGGTGGGGGCGTGGTGGCATTGTGACTGGTGTCACTGGGTGCACAGCAAAATGGCCACGGTAATAGCGGTCCATGCCTGAACACCGCCCCAGTCTCGTGGGGGGAATCACCCTAGCCCCAGCAAGGCCCCTCCACCCCAGACAGCCGGGCCTGTGTCTGGCCCGGCAGCCGACTATCGCTCCTTTCTGTGACCTGCCTCCTCTCTCTTCTCCATCAGACACACGCCGTTTTCACGATTTTTAAAAGCACAAGTGAATGGCGCCATGGGGAATTCGACCCGTCGGAGGAGGAGAATGGCAGAGGCCTCGGAGAATACCGGACCCGCTAATGATATGTAAATAGTGTTTACTGTATGTGCGTTCCATTACACATTGACACCGCTGTCAAGGTGATGGAGATCATGATTTGGCGTTAAATCGGCGCCCGTTGCAATTTTGGTGTCGGAACCGATTCTCTGCCCAATCGCATTTTGTGATTTTGGCGAAGGCCAACGGAGAATCTCACCCCCTTTCTTTTGAAAGATACTCCATTCCCATCCCCAAAAGCCTTACAAAGAAGAATAACTATTTACAATACAGGTTCACGTTTAGCTACCATTACATACGTCTGTAGGACTGGTGAATTTGTAGGACTGGCAAATACCTTGTAATGGTAACCTTGTCTGGTGTTATGACATGACAGATAGTGAGTGCCCGGCTGCCCAAATCACAAAGGGAAATTTGAAACAAGCTGCCATAATGGGTTTAAATTTGTACATTATGAGGAGGTATCTGAAGTCAAGATGAGTAACCCTCGGGCCACAGTTAAAAACACAAGAACACTTTTACATAGTTCGTCTACCAACATTTCCGACAAGACAATGTCTGAAATAAACTCAGAGCTGCAAACCCCTTTGAAGCAACAGTCCTTCTAGATTTTCTAATCTATAAAACTTCAAGTAACATTACCGCACAATGCCCTGCTGCTCTAGGGGAAGTCTCATACAAGTTCTCCTCTACGAGGGTTGCAGCAATCTGGTGGTCACAGGTCTGACTTCAGCACACGTTGTCTTAATCAAGGTCTCACAGCTTTACCCAACAGCCTTCAGTCTCACTTTTGCTACGACCACCTGGGCTCAATTCCAGCCCCACTTGACCCGGAGTCACAACACATTTGAAATAAATAAATAATTCTTTGAAAAACACCTAAAGTCTTTGGCCTTTAGCTGCCCAATAACTACAGTCACCAGGTTTGTAAATTTAAACACTATTCAGTTTATTAATAACAATAACTATAATTAAATATGCAGCAAAACAGCAGGTTAACTTTTAACTAATTCCAAACACCCCACCCCACTTAAACTCACCCCACCATCTACACACACACACACACACACACACAAAGACAGACAAACACAGAGGTGACAAGAGGAGTGTAAAAATAATAATGAAAGTAAAAAGACACGGGGGTGGATTCTCTGCCCCGCCGTGCCACATTTCTGTTTCAGCACGCCAACAGGATGCTCCATTACACCGGATGGCCAATGGGATTTCCCATTGTGGTTTCCCACACCGTCGGGAAACCTCCGGGCTCCCGGCAAAACGGAGCACCCCGCCGGCAAAGACTCCAGCCCAGAGTCTTTGTTTCAGGTGATTGTTTCTAGCACACCTTTCTTCAACCCAGGCTTTCAGTTCTAGATTTCATTTTCCAGTCAATGATTTTCACTGTAGATTCATTCAGGTATCTGCAACTTCAGAAAGACAGCAGCTTTACAGTTTTTCTGGAGAAAAACAAGGGAGAGAGAGCAGGTCCTTTCCTCTAAGTGTCCAGTCTCCAACTGCCTTTTCCCTGGCTCTCTGAAAATTATTCCACTCAGGCAGGACCCAATCACCGCCTGTTACCGGGCAAAATACCACCTTTTGGCCAATTAATTGGCAACACCAGCCAACCAATCGAACTGAGCCCCACCAATCTCTCAGCTGCCAAAAAGTCTGAGTTCTGCTGTCCAAAGCCAACACAATGTACTATGTTGTAACTTTCAAGTTCCTCATTTCGCCAGCCTGACTTAAAGATATATGTCTATTAAGGATCCATGGATCGAAATCATAATAGCAAAATAAAGGGAAAAAAGGGAATCAACAGGACCCTTACACTTTAAATATGTTTTTCACTTTGATCTTTTACTCTATCGTTTCTACAGTCCTTTCGAAATTCCTGTTCCCAACTGATCAACTATTTTCTTTATGGCTTTATAGCTACAATATTTATAAAGTTAACTTACTGTTTTACTTCACACATTTACACTTTCCCAACTGTTTATGTTTATTTAAAATCCAACAGCCAACTTTATAATCACTCCTCTTACCCGCCCAATGTCAATTCCTAGTCAAGCTGCTTCACTGGCCCTCCTGTTCATTACTATTACAACCACTTGCCTTCACATACCCTTTACTGATAAAATCACCATTGCAGTCTACCTGTCTTTCGTTTAATTAAACCAGTTACACCCATAGTGACAGGCACAGGCTTGTTTCCCAGTATATGACAATGATATTGCAAAAATATTAAGAACTCTAATTTTTGTCACACTGGAGAATTCTGTAATGGCTCACAGTGATCTGTGTCATTGTCATTCTTGAATGTTTTTCCTGGTTGCATTTGAGACCTAGTACTTGATGCAATCGGATTGTACAGTGGTTGAGGAGCTGGAACGGATCTAATTTATCCTTAGTTATGCCTCACCATTTTTGTGTAATGACTTCATAGAATGTTGGTTTTGAACAAGTCCTTGTCACCTCGACTGATTGCCATATACCTTTCATAGGATACAGGTTGCAAACCTTTTGTCCCACCTGTAGCTTGGCAATTCTGAACATGCATTTTTATCATGCAGGTTGGTCATTTTCATTTGCAGCTTTATAAGTTGCCCTCTAGTTTCTGAGAGAGTAGAATGGGTAAGAAGAGGCAAATTAGTACACGTTGGTCTGCCAAATGTGAGCTCTTCCAATGATGGAATAGATATCGCTCTCAAATGTAATATTTCCATGTATAGATCTCGCTTGGTCTGTCCACATTCGAGAGTAGGGATTTCACTGTGTGAATCATTTGTTCAGCTAGGCTGTTAGATCTAGAATAATGAGGAGCAGAATTAGTGTGATCAATATTCCAATTCTCACACACATACTGAAATGGCTTACCAATAGATTGTGGAGTATAATCCATAAAGATTTCTCCAGGCACATCAAATAAACTGAAAATAGACTGTGTGTGACAGTTGTGCTTGACACATTGTTGAATAATGGGGCACTTGGTAAAGTAGTCAATGATGTTGATTAAGGTAATTCTATGGACATGAAAGAAATTGGATGGGACTTTGGACCGAGAATGGAGTAACTTCATGTGGCTTCAATAGTTTTTTGTGTTGACCTGGCCAATGCACTTGACATATCTCACACTTCTTGATGACAGCCTCAATGTCATTGTTCATACCTGGCCAACAAGCTCCCTCTCATGCGTGTCTTCTCATCTGACCTACCCTAATGGCGTGAGTGATGGAATTGTTGGACAGGTCACAAACATTCTGCTATGATGACTTGCCTGCCTTTAAAAATGACTCACCGGAAGATGCCTAGCTCATCCCAAACAGGTCAAAATGGTTTCACGTTTTTCGTGGTCATGCTGATTTAAAAAAATTCTGTCATGGGATGTGGGCATCACTGACTGGGCCACCATTTATGCCCATCCTATTTGCCCTTGGGGGACATTTTAAAAATCAACCACATTGTTGTGGATCAGGAGTCACATGTAGGCCAGACCAGGTAAGGATGGAAGATTTCCTTCCCTGAAGGGGATTAGTGAACCAAATAGGTTTTTACGACAATGAACACTGGATTTATTGCCATCTGGGTAGTACTCAAAATGCTTGAAGCTGTGACAGTGTGCAATTCCTACTATTATGATCCTTGGCCTGACCCCAGGTAGTTGGTGAGATCAATAGGAACCAATCTTGTTTTGTTTGAAGCAGACAAATTTTGAGATTCACAATAAGTGAAGACAGCTACAAGATTCCATGAATTTAGAAGAAACAAAAAATAAATGTAACTTAACAAGGTCTAAAAAGGTAAAATAATTCACAAAATGTATCTTATACTTGTACATTCAGAGTAAGTATGAGGTACTTAAGCCCAGTGAGGTTGCACACATCGCACTTCACAATAAATGCTGAATATGACCTAACCAGATTGCATGGGTTTCTCATCAACCTAGCCAGACATTAGTCACACCATGAGTAAACCAATCTCACTGAAACTCTGGGCCGGATTCTCTGATGGCGGGATGCTCCATTTTGCAGGCAGCCCAGGGATTTCTCGACGGCGTGGGGAACCCCATTGACCAGCCTGCATAACGGAGCATCCCGCCGAGGGGGGGGGGCGGTGAAACGGAAACGTGGCGGGGCGGAGAATCCAGCCCCCTGTCTCTCTCAAGATTTCCAACCTTCACATGTGAAGATCTCACCTCGGAATTCTCTCCTCTCCAAACGTCACCCCAACTTGGATGGCTTATTGACGACCCATCTCATAGGATTTCAATCTCACCTTCTGATATTTCATTTCCATGGGATTCCTGAGTACACTTGAGCATTAATTTACAGGCATAATTTCAGATCTTCGGCCTTGCCAAGTAGAAAACCACTACTCTAAAGGGGTACCTTTATACCAATAACCCACAGCACAGAGTCACCAATCTTCAGCTGCCTTCTTCAGGGCTTCTTCTGAGGCCTCTTCATTTACCAGGGCTTCTCTCGACCCCACTTCACTGAAAGTCTACATCCCACAGCCCTTTGGAGGGCTGTTTCTCTGTTCCTCTCTTTTTCTTAACTTAACTGAAACCTGTTTTTGCCCCCCTCTTGTCTCTTACCTAGAACTTTATTTGGGACATTTCCCTGTTCTCATCTGTTGAATTCAACAATTATAGAGCGGGGTCCTTTAAAATATTAGCTAAAACATACTGGAAAATAAAATGATTCTTGAAAACTATTGAATTTGTAGAAATATGAGTAAGTTATAAAATTGGCTAAACTTTTGAATACTGTCCTTGACTGTCTCAAATGTTGCATATAATGTACTGCAAATAAGAGATATGAGGGTACATTCAACGAGTTTGAAAACATCTCGTAACTGAGACCAGACGTGCCGTAGGGAGTTTGAACATGGGACAAGAGTCATGGGAAAGATAATTAACTTGGAGTAATTGATTAATGTCTAATTAACCAATCACCTATTAAGTCACTAACATTTTCCTGAATGAATCAAGGGGGTCTCAGCTGATAATTAGAACCAATGAAACTAAAAGTAAGGGGCTAAACCCAGATAAGGATTCCCTTAAGAATGTAATCTGTTTGACTGATTTGAGAGAAGAATTTTAGCTGTCGGAGAAACCTTGAAGCATTCGTGAAAATTACTTTTAAGGTCTTTTGTTGAAATGACTTTTAATTTCCAAATCTGGAGTCACCATTATCTTGAAGTTTTTCCCTTCACCCTTCAGTGTCTCAGGGAGGAACAGAGAAACAGCCCTCCAAAGGGCTGTGGGGAATAGACTTTCAGTTAAGTGGGGTCGAGAGAAGCCCTGATAAATGAAGAGCCCTGAAGAAGGCAGCTGAAGATTGTGCACAGAAAAGCTTTTCGATTTAATTTTGTGAGAATGAACCAAAATGAGTTCTTAAAGAAATAAACAGTACTTGTATATTCATTCACTGGACTAAAACCTTATCTATGAGCAAGGGAAAAGGGGAATCTTACTCCATCTCTTGTCTGTCTCTGGGATACTTCTAATCTGATTAAAACTGACGGACTGACTGATTGAAACTGACTGTTCACTGACCCTTGAACTAATCTGGTGACCTATCAAAATACTCGAAGAGAGTACTGCCCTGACTTCCAGGTAGGAACAAATGTAACAACATCCTGTCCCTTAAATGTTACAACCTCCATAGGCTGCCAATTTAGCAGACAGAGACATGGAAAAAAATGGATTTCATAACAACCCTTCCACACACTATTTCACCATTCAAGGTTAGAGGACATTCAATGAAAGACATGGAGATACCTGCAACACTGTGGAACAAACTATAAGGCTCTTAAAGCAGAAATGTTGTTGCCCTGATTGCTCAGGGAGTTCTCTGCAGTACATGGCCGAGAGGGTCTACATGATTGAGGCAGTGCTGTGGCCTCCACAACCTAGCAATTATGAGAGCCCAATGACTACCTTCTGCGATCCAGAGGCCAACTTAGGGAAAGGAAGATGAGTAAGGAGAGAAGGAAGGGATGAGATCATATGCACCACATACAACTGGATAGAGCAAGAATAACTTCATACTGAGGCATCACTTTCCTTAAAAGGAACCTCCCTGACCTCAACATCGGCCCCACCCAACAGTTCATCCACTTCAATCACCTCATGACAATGTCCCCTTGGTTGCCAATATTCAACAAAGACAAACAGTTAATATTATCCCTAACAATTTTATGCAACAATATTGGATTGGATTGGATTGGATTTGTTTATTGTCACGTGTACCGAGGTACAGTGAAAAGTATTTTTCTGCGAGCAGCTCAACAGATCATTAAGTACATGGAAAGAAAAGGGAATAAAAGAAAATACATAATAGGGCAACACAAAGTATACAATGTAACTACATAAGCACCAGCACTGGATGAAGCATACAGGGGTGTAGTGTTAATGAGGTCAGTCCATAAGAGGGTCATTTAGGAGTCTGGTGACAGTGGGGAAGAAGCTGTTTTTGAGTCTGTTCGTGCGTGTTCTCAGACTTCTGTATCTCCTGCCCGATGGAAGAGTGAGTAAGCCGGGTGGGAGGGGTCTTTGATTATGCTGCCCGCTTTCCCTAAGCAGCGGGAGGTGTAGATGGAGTCAATGGATGGGAGGCAGGTTTGGGAGACTGGGCTGTGTTCACGAGTCTCTGAAGTTTATTGCAGTCCTGGGCCGAGCAGTTGCCATACCAGGCTGTGATGCAGCCAGGTAGGATGCTTTCTATGGTACATCTGTAAAAGTTGATAAGAATACATCAATAATTTAAAAAAGTCAAGAACCAGTTATCCTTGAGCAGCCCCATAGCACCTGACCTATGTGTGCGCTTACCTGGCCAAGTGCTCCTACACAGTGCTATCCCAATGGCTGAAACATGGCTGGTGGAAGGCTGCTGACTTTCACTGGTAGAGATTGCAGATGGCCTTACGGATGCCCTGGACCAGCCCCGGCACTTGTTGGATCCTGTTTAGACTGCATCACCTCAGCAAGGTGGCAGCAGCTTGGGCAAAGACTATTTTCTAAATGGGGAAATGCTTCAGAAAGCAGAAGCACAAAGGGACTTGGGAGTCCTTGTTCACGATTCTCTTAAGGTTAATGTGCAGGTTCAGTTGGCAGTTAAAAAGGCAAATGCAATGTTAGCATTCTTGTCAAGAGGCCTAGAATACAAGACCAGGGATATACTTCTGAGGCTGTATAAGGCTCTGGTAAGACCCAATTTGGAGTTTTGTGAGAAGTTTTGGGCCCCGTATCTAAGGAAGGATGTGCTGGCCTTGGAAAGGGTCCAGAGGAGGTTCACAAGAATGATCCCTGGAATGAAGAACTTGTCATATGAGGAACGTTTGAGGACTCTGTGTCTGTACTCGTTGGAGTTTAGAAGGATGAGGGTGGATCTTATTGAAACTTACAAAATACTGCTAGGCTTGGATAGAGTGGACGTGGAGAGGATGTTTCCACTTGTAGGAAAAACTAGAACCAGAGGATACCATCTCAGACTAAAGGGACGACCCTTTGAAACAGAGATGAGGAGGAATTTCTTCAGCCAGAGGGTGGTGAATCTGGGGAACACTTTGCCTCAGAAGGTTGTGGAGGCCAAGTCAATGAGTGTCTTTAAGACAGAGATAGATAGATTCTTGATTAATAAGGGGATCAGGGGTTATGGGGAGAAGGCAGGAGAATGGGGATGAGAAAATATCAGCCATGATTGAATGGCGGAGCAGACTCGATGGGCCGAGTGGCCTAATTCTGCTCCTATGTCTTATGGTCTTATGGGCTAGCTGGCTGAGAGGCAGCTGCAAAGCCGATGGCAGAATGACAGTTATAGAAGTATGACCGCTATCATCCCGAAAAAGCACTGGATTGTGTTTCTGGTGCCGCGGCCACTCCTTGTAAAGCTGGAGTACAAGTTGCTGGGCTGCTGTGAGGGCCTACATGTTCCATTCAGCAATGAGACTCACATCCAGAATAGCAGCTCACTGTGCAAGTAGTCTGCGGTCTGATGACCTTTCTCTGAGCTTCCACTGCAGTGCCTGCACACCAGGACGCCCCTGTTGTGCTGCAGCGGGAACTATGATGGATTGGCAGACATTGCATCCTGACTGGGTCTAGAAATACTGCCATGGAGGTGCTCCCCACTCCTATTTTTGAAAAGGGCTTTCAAGCTGTGTGATGCACTTTGATCTGTAGAACCAGACTCCTCCATTCTCCTTGCCGAATGACTGTAGGCTACCTGACATGCTTAGCAGCATACCTTTAACAGTCACACAGTCAGTATGTGAGCTGGTGTTACACAGTCAGTATGTGAGCACTGTAAATTCTAAATTCTATGAACAGGTCAGTGTGTTTGGCTTACTGTAGGAGATCAGTCATTGTGGGCCCAGTGGAGAGGGAAGTCCTTTTCCATTCTTGGATTGTAGTTCAGATGGGTTCAAATAGCTGAAGTCAGATATCCAGATTGCTACAGGATTCCATCAAAGAGGTGAATGTTCAGCAGGTCATGAAGCTGGGCATTTATGGTTTTTCTATCATGAGGTCAAGTTTCTTTACAGATGAACTTTAGAGTTTTGGAATCAGGCTGAGAAGCTTTTAAAGACTTTACGGCCTCCAAGTTCTAAAAAGGCAAAGATGACACTGACTTTCTGCACTACCGTAGCTTGTAGTAAGACCATAAGACCATAAGACATGGGAGCAGAATTAGGTCATCGAGTCTGCTTCGCCATTCAATCATGGGTGCTATTTTTCTCATCCCCATTCTCCTGCCTTTTCCCCATAACCCCTGATCCCCTTATGCAGACTGCCCAAGCATTTTCTGGGTGTCCTGATTAAAATCTATTGGGCTAGATTCTCCATCTTGGATTGCGTTTACCGATGCGATGGAGAATCAGGCATTGGGGGAAAATCGGGACACCCAGCTGGCACCAGAATCGAGGTCCACAACCGTGCACCAGCGGGAGTATGTAAATGAATGTAAATGGGTCTCAATGACCCATTTGCATCCACTTAGTGGGTCCCGGAACTCTATGCTCCGGTCTTCCGTGATTCTCCAGGTCCCCAGTGTCGGAATCACGTGGACGTGGATCACTTGTGGTTTTCGCCAGCGTGGCCCTGGCATGGTGGAAGATCTTGCGGTAGGCCAAGGGAATAACTCCTTCGGAGATTTCTCACCAGAGTCCATCTGACAGTCACTCTCCTCAACAATGTCCGTCCCTTCTCCACCAGACATCCACCCCCCAAACCCATGGATAGGGAGATCCCTCCCAGGGACCCCACGAATAGGGTGATAACCCCCTGGGATCCCCTAACTGAAGGAACCCCCACAGACACCCCCAACTAACGGGACCCCAAAGGACTCCCTGACTAGAGGACCCACCCCCCACCCACACAGACCCTCCCCCTAAAAAAAGAGACACCTGTCTGGAAGCGAGAGAGCAGTCCAGACGGAGGGAGTGAAAAATATTATAGTTGTAACACTTACCTGGATGTGCCACGAGTCCATTCCTCAAAGGAGGACAGCTGTGACCTGAGTTTCAACCCCGAAGATCCATTAGCTGCAGGCCATTCATAACTTTCCAGTAGTGGGCTGTGATTAACAGCTTCCACAAATCAGCTGCAGATTTGATTCATTCATCTCCCTTTCATGGATCAGTGACTCTAAGTGGTAAAACCCCAATGTTTACAAACATTGACCACATCAAAGAGATATTAGTGCATTTTAATCAGACGGATGAGTGATTGGAACGCACTTGGTGCTTGGAATGCAATATTGCAGATGTCGCTGGGGAATCTCCCGATTGCAGGTGTCCCTGGGGGGTGGGGGGGGGTCTCCCTATTACAGGGGTCTCTGGCGGGGCAACCTCGTTAGGGGGTCCCTGTGGGGAGCGGGGATGTGGGTTGGGTAACCCCCATGCTTAGGGGATGGGGGACCACCCAGGCAAACCGGAGGTGAGGACTACATTGCGGTGCAGGGGGGAGGGGTTTCGGACAAGTTTGTAATGCGCGGGGAACATGATCGACCATGGGTCTTCCCTATCAAGCTGCCCATTCAAAATGGCGGCCACATATCGGGATTTTCTCTGGAATCCCTCGTATTCCTTACCATGCATAAACTTGTATGGCATGGGATATGGAATTGCATCCTGATTTACACTCACAAGGGGATCGTAAATCGTTTGCAATTCTCTTCTAGTGGGAGAACATAGGGCAGGATTCTCCACCGCCGACGCGGGAATCGGGAAACGTAATTGATGTGGGGGCGGACCAGGATGGGCAGGGTATGGGCCCCGGGCAGGCACAGGGGGCCACGCAACATGTGCACCAGGGCCGGCGCATCTGTTCCAGCGGGTCTGATCCATTGGATGGAGGATGATGATGACTCGTTCTGAGATGAGCACCGGTTGCTCTGCATCCTTTGACAACGTCTGACTCCTGCCCATGGTAGCACATTCCACTGTCCACCTGGGTGATCCCTGCATGCGAGCTGGCTATTCTATCAACGCTCCCACCAAACCCTTGGGGTGGAGGAGATGGGGACGGGGTGCAGGGATGGGGCGGGTGAAGAAGGATGGAGGTGGGGCCAGGTACCAGGGTGATGAGCGGTGGCTATCCAGGGGACCTGGCCCATGCCTCCCTCCAATGGCTGTCCATCCACCCCCACCATCCCTGCCCCCATCCCAGCACCCCCTCTGCAGCCAACCCAACCCATCTCTCGCACCCTTCTGACAGAGCACCAAAGTAGGTTGACATGTTTGTGAACATGTTTCTACAGGTTTGTGCCCTAGCCCCTAACACTATCCTAAGTGCTGCATCCATGCAAAGTTAACTGGTATCTAACCCTCTGGCCTTACAGGCCTAATGTTACGCCGAGGTAGATCCCCAGGCGGTACATCAGGGGTGGAGGCAGCCGGCTGCGATTCCTGCCCTATCACCCAATTCTCCTTTGGCGGCCATCCTCAGGAGTGACTGAGCCTGGATGGGCCTAGCAGGTTCTCAGGCATCCCAGGTGGCATGGTACCACGCTGTTCTGCCCACTGCCCAGGGACAGGAAAGGAGGGGAGTCCGACGCACTGCGGTGTTCCAGCACCTCCCCTGTGGGGGCCACCGGCACGGCCCCCATCACCTCCTCCTCCCTCGGGTTGCCCAATGTCCCACGGGCTCCTCCTTGAGATAGGGGTGCAGCTGGACTGAGCTCCGAGGGATCCCCTGCCATCTGGCGCTGCCAGTCCTGGAGGCCCACTCTTGTCTTGACCGAGATCTCAATGCTCGTGGACATGAAGCACAGGGACTGGGCCAAATCCCTCTGTGACTGTGCCACCTCCCTCAGGGGCTGTTTAGCACAGGGCTAAATCGCTGGCTTTGAAAGCAGACCAAGGCAGGCCAGCAGCACGGTTCGATTCCCGTAACAGCCTCCCCGAACAGGCGCCGGAATGTGGCGACTAGGGGCTTTTCCCAGTAACTTCATTTGAAGCCTACTTGTGACAATAAGCGATTTTCATTTCATGTCTCTCTGGGACTGTGCCAGGTCCCTCTGTGACTGGCTCAGATCAGCCAGCGCCTGGGCATTGCTGTCAACGCCCACAACCATGACCCTTTGTGACTGGGCCAAGCTCTGGAGCGCTACTGCAATGTCCAGGTCACCCTGTGCCTCAGCCGCCACTGAGTGCCCCAGGCCTTGGACATCTTGACCCATGACTGATAGCTTCGTTCCCAGGGACTCCACTGCGGATATCACCTGTGCGGTGTTGGCCTGGGTGGCATGCATGGTCGGCACCGCCTCCTGCTCCTGCAGATGCTGGTTGGTTGCTGACAACCCCTCGTATCGTCCCCGGCTCTGTGACTGCATCTACAACATCAATGAGACCACCCTTTCCAGAACCCGAGACCCGTCTGGATGGCAGCTGGTCCTTGGGGTAGGGTCACCCTCCGTCCATCTGCCCCCTCAGGGGGCCCTACCCCCACCTGATGTACAGCAGCATATGTGTGGTGCGCACCAGATTGTGCCCTAGGAGCCTCTTCACTAACATGCCCAACGGAGGTGAGTGTCTCTGGGACGGTAGAGGAGTTGGAGAGTGGTGACGAGAAGTGGGTGTCATCCCCGAATTGATGCTCCAGCTGGCGTTTGGGGGCTTGGGTCGCTGTCCATTAACGCTTCCTCGCTGGACATGTCCTGTGATTGTGACCTGGGGGCAGGGACATCAGAAGGACCCGCCCATCATCAGGTGATCCTGCAAGCATGATGTTGTATCACGGGTTGAGATGGTGGTATGAGGGAGGTGGGGTGGAGTGGAGGTGGTGGCATTGGGATGGTTTGGAGAGGTGTGGTGTTGTGGGGGCGGTAAGGTGCTGGGGTTTGGATGATGGTGAGGGGATGGTGTGGGGGTTATGCCACACGTGCCACAGGGCACACAACTCAGCAGGGGCTCACTTGGTTCCCCGATGCCAACTTCCACCTCAGCAACTGCACTCTCACTGGGCCCATTGAGCTGCGCCGCTCTGCGACGATCTGTGGCCTCAGGCCCAGCGGGCCCCCTCCAGTCTTCTCTCTCTCCCTGCGGCTATGAGCCACCTTCTCTTGGCGGCGGGCGGGAACTGAAAATGCACAGTGTTGGGCAATCGGATGCGGGCAGCACAGAGGGTGGGCAGCTGGTGGCCCTTGTGAACAGGACATCTGGCCATGGTGGGTGGAATAGGTGTTGGCATGTGGTGCAAGGTGGGATTCGAGCAGGCTTCCGGCGAGCAGGGTTCTGTTGCCCTATGGGTGGGGTGGGCGTTAGGTGGGGTTACGGGTGTGTGGGACAGGTGTTGGTGCCAGAGGCGCAGTGTTGGCTACCCATCCTGGCCGTTCTGAGGAGATCGTGCAGCTTGTTGTTACACTGCTAGCCAGTCCGGCAGTGCGGTCCACAATGCTCCCAGCCTCTGCCTTTTGCCCCAGGTCCAGTGTACGGCGTGGGTGTCAGCTTCCTTCCGATCCTGAGGAACAGGGTGTCCTGTCTCTCCTCCACAGCGTCCAGCAGGGTCTTGAGCTCTGCATCTGAGAACCGGGATGCCACTCTTCGGGCTGCATCTTATTGACTGGAAGGAATGTGTGTGGGGTGTGGAGTGCTTATATGCGGCTACAGCTTGTCAGCCTCTCGAGTGGCAATCCCGACCCCGGCAAATTGGACATTTTTCATTGGAATTGCTCTGATTCCATGTGGTCCCGGTGCTAGCCCATTTACAGATGCAGAATTGTTCGCGATCGGTGCCACCTCTGAGGTTGTAGAACACCACCGATTCAGTCCTGGCATCAGCATTTAGTGTCTGAAACAGAGGTTCCAGCCCATAGTCTCCCCAATGGAGAATTGATCCCATTATCTCCAACCGGTTTCAGTCACATGACCAAATTTGGTATTGTCTAACCAGAATGGTTTGGAAGTTCAATGACATCACTGCACAATTGGAGATAAATTGAAGACTTGAAGACATAGAATCCAGAGGTTCATTGATTCTGTGTCTGTAGTAAACCACAAACAATGTTAAGTGTGGTGGAATCCACAGAGGGATGCTGTCTGGACATTTCCATTCAAAGAGGGAGGCCCCTAGCCTATATGATTCAATTTGGACCTTTTCAAAAGCTTGAGATAGTCTGTGTTGAGGTTGCAAAGTTGACTTGGCTGTTGGCAGCCTAATTTGCTAATTGTTTTTCCCTGGTTAACTTGGTCTACCAAAAGAATATAACAGGGGGGATGTTTGGGGGTTGGCAGTTGGTGAGTGTAGCAACTTCAGAAATCCCCTCTCCCCCATATCATAACTGGCACCAAAGCTTCCAGCTGCATGGGGCAGTTAGATGTCAGCAAGGTGGTCATTGCACAACTTTTGCGCACTTGCCCCCCACCCACCCCCACCCCCCATGATAATTTGTTCTTTTCCACTGATCCCAAGGGAATTGTCAGCTAAGGAATTTCAGCTTCAGTGATTTACAACTGGAATTATCGTGACACACTGATCTCCCCAAAACTTTCAGGATGTTTCATCACTGCACGTTGTTGCTGCTGCTCTGCATTCTTTTAACCTTGAATAGTTTTATGTAGGAAGGTGGAAAGTTCCTCTATGGAACATTATTAATCAATTTGCACTGCACTGTGAATCACAAATGAAGAACAAATTATAGATATAAAAGTGACACGCAATTTTAGCTTTCATAGTCTAGTCCTTCAGTTTGACACTTACCAGCAGAGAGTCTAATCATAAGCTCTAAAAAAATTCAATTTCACAAAGTAATTTCTGTTCAAAAACACAATTAGTAATTATTAAGCCTGTTTTGTTGAGAACTTGTAAGTTTTTCACACAAACATCTCAAAAGGCACTATAAACTATGTCAACTGTAATGAATGGTGGACTTGCATGGCAGTTCTCTCCGTAAAATAACGGAAAATGTGAAGGTCAACTCTGTGGCATACAAGTAATGTGGTATCACATTGGATTCCCTGCTCTCATGGGTACTAGCTGGTGTCAGTAGTATTCTGAGCATTACGCTATCTAAATTGGTTTCTAATTATTTCAAACAACGTCTGACATTAGAATGAACAAATTAACAACTCGTTAACAAAAGTGGTAATTATAGTCTCCATGATGTCACAGCATAAACCAATAGCAATAGAAAGTAAATTCATCAATCAAAATTGCCAAAGTGAAAAAGATCTCAGAAAATATAAGAATTTTCAGACATGGTGAATGTCGGCACAATAAAAGCAACATAAGGGTAAGTATTCTCCATGTGTACAGCTGATGCAAAGCTTCAACTGTCAGGAAAGCATATTGGGAAATCATGAACATCAAACCCAGAAATAGCCATCAAATGCATTGGCTTTTCAGAAAAATGTAACTCGTATTGGCTTGAAATGGGTTAGTAGCACAGACAGGGCATTGGTGCAACACAGAGTACAATGCAGAGCTGTGTTACCTTAGTTCCTAACCCCAAACGGTCGGATGCTCCTGCTTTGCATGCCATTAAGAAAATATCCAGGTCAGAATTCCTAAAGTATTCCAATCTTTAATTTGATCTAACAGACATTCTTGTGTTTATGATCCTTATAGAGGCTGACAATTTTTAAAATAATTTAGAGTACCCAATTCATTTTTTCCAATTAAGGGGCAATTTTAGCATGGCCAATCCACCTAGCCTGCACATCTTTAGGTTATGGGGACGAAACCCACGCAAACACGGGGAGAATGTAGAAACTCCACACGGACAGTAACCCAGAGCCGGGATCGAACCTGGGACCTCAGCGCCGTGAGACAGCAGTGCTAACCACTGCGCCATCGGAGACTGATGAAATTTTAAAAAGAAAGGAATCCCCATACATCAATGAAAAGCAAACCCATTGGACACAATCTCACTTTTAAAATTTTTACTGAAAAAAAAACCTAAAATCAACATAATGCAAACATCAATTAACAGGTAAAGGATATTTTGCTTTCAATAGTCGAACAATAAAGACACACCTAACATAGTTACAAGCATGCAAAGTGTTCCCAAGCAAGTGTGGAACCACATACAATCTCACAGTCTTTCCATATGGCCTTTGTTTTGTAGAATCTCTCACTCCCATTCAACCATCTTGGTCCTTGAGTCTCAATGACCAGCAAACGTATTCATCCGAAGACAACGGACACAGTCACCACTGACCAGGTATACTTCTACGAATCCTCTCTCACTTGGGTCACAACAACCTTGATGGCACAAAATCTCCAGAGATTCCTTTAAATAATCTGGTGGTATCTGGCACCACTTCAATCACAATGGGTATTGTCCAATCGACAATCTCTTCTTCTTCTTGTCTTCAATATTCTGTTCTTTCTAACCGTATAACACACATGGTAACACAATTTCAGCTCTATTGTCAGAGTCGTGATTCAACACCAGGACCTGTTTGAAGAATGGCAAACAGAAAACTGTTCCATTCAGAGAGAATCTTGCTTGTGTCCTCTTTATATGAATTCCCTGTCTTTTGAACTGCCAATCAGAAAATAGGCTGATTGCTCCCACTGAAATTAGCTTTCTTACCCTTTGCTTCATAGTTGTTCATCCTCGAGGCAATCAGAGGGTACAAGACCATTTCTTGGCCAATTATGTCAATTAATCCTCTGTTAAAATGTTCCTCAGCACATTTTGTAATAAAGGGACATTGCACATAAAGAAATTACATGCTTGCCAAAGCATATCGGTTGTCACACGTCACCTCCTCAAAAGAAAAAGTCTTACTGAAGTATCGGTTTCTTCATGAGTCTTTCACATTTTAACATTATAAACACTTTAACAACTTGCCTTATTGCATAGCAGACAGATAACATTTTCCCTTTGTCACATTATACTATTAAAAATGTTGTACTGGCAACACCAAAAGGCTTAACTTGTAACAAATCCAACCAAATGTGACAATTAGAATTTCAAGCTCAAGTCATATGAGTCCCAGTGTCCCTGTAAACAAGAGTTTGTTTTACTAATGTTTATTTTACTTTCTTTTGATCTTCTCAAGAGATCTCCTTTGTCATTCCATATAGTCTTACCGGTTTTTTCATTTCCTTGGTTAAAAGGTTGTACAGTAACTTTGCTTTCCTAATTTTTTTAATCTGCATGGGATTATGCACTATCTGGATTCTGGGAGAGTATTTGTGATGGGTCCAAAGGTTTTAAAATGTGTTCGGTTTGGTTAACATTGTCATGAAAAACATTGCGGATTGCTGGCACTCCATCTGGTTTTTGTAAACTACTGTTATGGAATTTAAGAAAAGAATTCCTTGTCAGACTTCTATTTCCCTCTGTATTCATCAGTTTTCCCTGCTTTTCTATAAAGCTGGACTTTCTTTAGTGTTACTTTCAGAGCTTTCAGCCGTGATTGTCCAATCCCGTGGCCAAGTTCAGACACTGGCGTGAAAAGTGGCGCGAGCCACTCCAGCGTTAACAGGCCTCCACGTCCAGGTATTCGTCCCTTCCTAGGGGGCTAGTAGGGCACCGGAATGGTGTCCGCAGCTCCGGCGCCCGAAAGCCGGCGCACCACGGCCGGCGTGATTCCGCGCATGCACGTGGGTTCCTGTCCCCGCTCCGTACCCGGGCAATATGGCGGAGCCCTACAGGGGCCCGGCACGGAGGAACATAGGCCCTCCATGGAAATAGCCCGCCCGCCGATCGGTAGGCCCCGATCGTGGGCCAGGCCACCGTGGAGGCCCTCTCCGGGGTTAGATTCCCCTGCCCCCCAACCAGGACAGCCCCCGCAGGCAGAACACCGAGGTCCCGCCAGGTAGGACCATACGTAATCTACGCCAGAGGGACTCAACCGAACTTGGCGGGCACTCGGCCCGTCAAGGCCCGGAGAATGGGCGGGGGGTGGGGCGCTTTCAACAACCCCCGACCGGCGCGGCGGCAATCCCGTGGACGCCCGAGAATCGGCGGCGGAAAATCGGTGGGCCGTGCCCCCCCCCCAGCGATTCTCCGACCTGGCATGGGTCAGAGAATCCCAGCCTTCACCTTTAAAAACAGGCTCTGACCATTCTACTTACTTTAAATTCCTGATCTTCATCTTCTTCCTTGTGTTTTTTCATGTCTAAGTCTCTGAAAAAGTTGACAGCGAACCAAACATCCACTTAGTTGTGAAGGACAATTCAATTCACCTCATCCTGTTTAAATTCAGGATGATTTTCTGCTGGATAAAGTCTTCTTCCAAGGTGGCTCTGGAACATGGTGACTCTCTGTGAGCTCTCTCACATACATCCTCTATTTACATCTCCTATAATCGGACTAATCTCTTTAATTTTAAAACAACGTTTATTCTATGAACTCAAGTTAACCTTTTTAAAACATACAGTGAATATCTGGGCAACTATCAATTCAAATACAATTCCCCAAAAATACAACACTAAGTAATCCTTTAAGCTTTCCTTTTAACATCCATAAGACTTAAAACACCTTTTACCAGAAGCACATCAGGTTAAAGTCACTACTGTTATTAGTTTTAAATCACCAGGATCGATTTACAGTCTTTAGATTACAGAGAGAGACTCTAATACACCTTCTGGCTGTGACTGCAGCTATCCAGCTCTGAAAACGAAACTAAAACACACCCTGCAGCAAACAGCCTTAAACGAAAGTAAAAAGCTGACAGACAGCCCAGCTCCACCCCCTCTCTGACATCACTGCAGTAATAAACACCCATTTCTTAAAGGTACTCTCACTACAGATATTTAAATACACACCCATTTATAAACACCCATTTCTTAAAGGTACTCTCACATGACACTGCACAGAGAAAAATACTTTTCATTATACCTCGGTACACGTGACAATAAACAAATCCAATTCAATCTTTAGGTGTTTTGAGAATTTTTTTTAGCTGAGCACATTTTTATTCTGTTCAGAAATTCTCCTATTCTCCTTCCGTTTCTCTGTATTCCATTGAACTAAGCTTATTTCAATTGCCTTTTGGTAAAAGTTCTAATTTCTCTTTCTGAATTTCTAACTTATGTCCAGGGGAAATTATACATTCCTGCAGCTTTACAACATTAACACTAAACTCAGATTTTCCATTTCCCATCAAAGCATCCGTCTTTTGTCTCACAATTAGCCTTGAATGCTATATGTGCTCTGCCATATCTTGCACAGCTTTCCGTGCATTTTAAATGCAGGCTGCTTTACAACTTCTCCAACTGACATTAACATTTCCTCTTCAACTTCAGGTTCCAATGTTCTTTTTAAACTAGCAGGCTGAGGATTTCACCCTTTCAACACATCTTCAGGCAGAATTTAAATTCGAACATCAGGGGCGTCATTCTCCGACCCCCCGCCGGGTCGGAGAATGGCCGTTGGCCGCCGTGAATCCCGCCCCCGCCGAAGTCTCCGAAGGGAGAAAAGTCGGCGGGGCGTTAATGGCGCCGCTGCCGCGGAGAATGTCACGGGTCTGCGCAAGGCAGCCGATTTTCGGCCTGCCGATATTCTCCCTTCCGGATGGGCCGAAGTCCCGTCGACGTGATGACCGTTCACGTCGACGTGAATCAAACCTCCTTTTCATCGGCGTGACCCGGTGCTCCAGGCTCACGCCGACCAGCGAGGAGGTGAGTGACGGCCTGGGGGGTTGGCTCTGGGCAGGAAATGGCGTGGCCGCAGACTGATTGCGTGAGAAGAGGTCTCGGCTTGTGTGTGTGTGCGGCGGGGGGGGTGGTTAGAGTAGGCTGGGCTCCGGGGGAGTGCCGGGTGGGGGTCCGTGCCGGGGTGGAGGTTGGGGGTTGTGGAGGGGGTCCGTGCCGGGGTGGAGGTTGGGGGGGGGTCCGTGCTGGGGTGGAGGTTGGGGGTTGGGGAGGGGGTCCGTGCCGGGGTGGAGGTTGGGGGGGGGGTCCGTGCTGGGGTGGAGGTTGGGGGTTGGGGAGGGGGTCCGTGCCGGGGTGGAGGTTGGGGGGGGGGTCCGTGCTGGGGTGTAGGTTGGGGAGGGGGTCCGTGCCGGGGTGGAGGTTGGGGAGGGGGTCCGTGCCGGGGTGGAGGTTGGGGGGGGGGGTCCGTGCTGGGGTGGAGGTTGGGGGTTGGGGAGGGGGTCCGTGCCGGGGTGGAGGTTGGGGGGGGGTCCGTGCTGGGGTGGAGGTTGGGGGTTGGGGAGGGGGTCCATGCCGGGGTGGAGGTTGGGGGGGGGGTCCGTGCTGGGGTGGAGGTTGGGGGTTGGGGAGGGGGTCCGTGCCGGGGTGGAGGTTGGGGGGGGGTCCGTGCTGGGGTGGAGGTTGGGGAGGGGGTCCGTGCCGGGGTGGAGGTTGGGGAGGGGGTCCGTGCCGGGGTGGAGGTTGGGGGGGGGGGGGTCCGTGCTGGGGTGGAGGTTGGGGGTTGGGGAGGGGGTCCGTGCCGGGGTGGAGGTTGGGGGGGGGTCCGTGCTGGGGTGGAGGTTGGGGGTTGGGGAGGGGGTCCGTGCCGGGGTGGAGGTTGGGGGGGGGTCCGTGCTGGGGTGGAGGTTGGGGGTTGGGGAGGGGGTCCGTGCCGGGATGGAGGTTGGGGTGGGGGGTCCGTGCTGGGGTGGAGGTTGGGGGTTGGGGAGGGGGTCCGTGCCGGGGTGGGTGATGGGAGGGCAAATGAGTTGGTCCACCTGGCCAGGTGCCAGCCTCCAACAGTTGGACCCATGCGGTCCATGCCACCTGGCTGGGGGGAGGAGGGGATATGGGCAATGATGACATGTCGTCGTTCCCCTCCCCCCCACCAGGCCGTCATGTTTTCAGACCATCCAGCGATGTTGGCCGCCGTGGTGGCAGCCGCTCATGTCTATGTTGCCCTGGATGAGGAGGAGGAGGAGGAGGAGGAGGAGCGTGCCAGAGAGGCGGCGCAGGCTGCCGCAGAGGGGCAGGCGGCAGCCGCCCAGGCTGGAGGGACACCTGACCGACAGGACGAGGAGGGGGAGGAGGACGTCGTGGCCCCACGGCAACGGAGGCACCCGAGGGCGCCCCGTGTGTACCGGCCCCGGCAATCATACCAGGACCTCACGGACCGGGAATGCAGGAGGAGACTCCGGATGAGCCGGGAAACCGTGGCACACATCTGCCACCTGCTGGCACACCTGTCACCGCGTGGCACTGGCGGGGGACACCCTCTCCCCGTGTCCGTCAAGGTTACGGTGGCCCTGAACTTTTATGCAACGGGGTCATTCCAGGCACCGAGTGGGGACCTGTCCGGCATATCGCAGACATCGGTGCATCGGTGCATCCGGGCAGTGACAGATGCCCTTTATGCCATGGCGCACCGCTACATCCGCTTCCCCGTGGACCGGGCCAGCCAAGATGCCCGGGCCGTGGGCTTCTCTGCCGTTGCCGGGTTCCCCATGGTCCAGGGCGCGATCGATGGGATGCACGTCGCCGTGCGGCCACCTGCAGAGAACAGGGCCGTGTTCACTAATAGGAAGGGGACCTATTCAATGAACGTACAGGTGGTCTGCGACCACCGCATGATGATCCTGCACGTCTGCGCCCGTCACCCAGGCAGTGTACACGACTCATTCGTGTTGTCGCGGTCATCCATCCCCGGCATGTACGAGGGACGCCATCCCCGGCTGAGGGGCTGGTTGCTGGGCGACAGGGGCTACCCATTGCGATCGTGGCTGATGACGCCTATACGGAGGCCACGCAATGAGGCGGAGAACCGCTACAATGATGCCCATGTAGCGACAAGGGGAGTGATCGAGAGGTGCTTTGGCGTGCTGAAGATGCGTTTCAGGTGCCTGGACCTCTCTGGGGGCGCCCTCCAGTATCGGTCAGATAGGGTCGGCCGCATCATTGTGGTGTGCTGCGTCCTGCACAACATAGCCCAGCAGAGGGGCGATGTGCCGCAGGCAGAGGAGGGCGGAGTGGAGGAGCAGCAGGAAGAGGCCCAGTCCTCCCCAGATGAGGGGGATGGGGGCAATGGTCAGGGCAGACGGGGTAGACACAGGCAGGTGGCTGTCCACCGTTACCGGCTGGCCCAGCGGGCACGGGACAGACTGATAGACGCCCGCTTCACTGACTAGATGGGCGTGGGAATCGGGTAGTATGGCCACAGACCGCACACCATGACAACAGCCGACCACCCACACCCCCCACCCATCCACCCACCCAGCACCCTCACCCCCCTCCCCAACCCCACACACCCCACCCGCATGCACACCACCCCCCCACCCCCATTGCCGATCCACCTGCGGCACAACGGGCCGGGCTCACCCAGTTGCGGGTGGACGCGTGTCTATCGCAGGCCATGGAGGATGATGACAACCCGCCTCCGATGAGCTCCTGGCTCTACATCGTTGGACTATGTCTGACCCATGGCCACAGTACCACCATCCACCCGGACCATCCCTGCATGCGGCTGTGACACTGCAGCGCACGGTCCCGTCCTCTGCCCGGGGGATGTTGATGGCGGCCCAGGGGGAAGGGGGCAGACTCACCTGGGGCTGAGGTAAGACCACCCGTCACACACACACTTGCGCTCAACGTACATGACACGCCCGCACACTTTGGACAGAGGACAAAGGCAGCTTCAGTAGGTGTAACATTGACTTTAATAACCAAAGGAGTTCATGCACGTGCCCTAGCCCCTAAAACTCATCTGTGCCCTGCACCCGTGCCAACTTACTCAGTGTCTAATTGTTTGGCCTTACGGGCCCTTTGACTACGTCTACATGGTTCCCCAGACGGTACAGCAGAACTGGAGGTGGACTCCTGTGATTCCTGCCCTCTGACACCGGATCCCTTTGGCGGCCGTTTCCTGAGGCGTCCTGGCCTAGATGGGCCAGGCTGCGACCCGGGCGACTGGGATGGCGAGCTGCCAGCCTGTCCTGCCCGTTGCCCACCCGATGCACCTGGGACGGAAGGGGGGGAGTCCGAGGTGTCGCGGTGTACCGGGACCTCCCCTACAGAGGGAGCCGGGACGGACCACACCACCTCCTCCTCCCTCGGGGTGCCCGATGGCCCCCAGGCCTCTACATGGGTGGGGGATGCGAACGGACTGGCCATCCGACGCGCCCCCGACATCTGGCGCTGCCAGTCCTGGAGGCCCGTGCTGGTATCGACAGGGGTCTGCAGGTTTGCAGCCATGGAGCCCAGGGGGTTGTCGAACCCTGTCTGCGACAGTGCGACGCCAGCTCGCACATGGCCACTGCCGCCGATGCCCTCAGCGATGGCCTGCTGAGACTGGGCTATGGCCTGCAGAGACTGGGCCATGGCCTGCAGAGACTGGGCTATGGCCTAATGAGACTGGGCCATGGCCTGCTGAGACTGGGCCATGGCCTGCTGAGACTGGGCTATGGCGTTGAGCGCCTCTGCCATCTGGCGCTGGCACTGGCTCATGGCCTCCTGTGAGAGGGCAGCCATTTCCTGGGCCACAGACGCCGCCTGCACGGAAGGCCCCAGGCCTCGCAAACCGTTCCCCATGTCTGACACCGTCGCACCCATTGCCTCCACCGCGGACGCCACCCGTGCGGTGTCAGCCTGGGTGGCACGCATGACCGGGACCACTCCCAGCTCCTGGACGCGGGTGGACTCCTCCACCTGCGACCGCAGCCGCCGCAAGCCACCCGTCACCCTATTCGCTCGTCTCCGTGTCGGTGGTTGCATCGGATCTATGTGTGGGTGTGGTAACTGCAGGAACCCGGGATCCATCTGGGCGGCAGATGTTCGCTTGGCCTGGGCTGCCCTCCGACCGCCCGGTCCCTCTGCTGCTCCTACCTCCACCTGCTGTACCGGGACGGCTGTGTTGTGCGCACCAGTGAGTGTACCAGACGCCTCATCACTAAAGTGCCCAACCGTGGTGAGTGTTTCTGCGATGGTGGAGGGTGTTGGTGACAGCAGTGGCGTGTGTCGTGCTCTTCGTCCCACTCTGAGTCCATGGCACTTTGGGGTGGGGGTTCGTCTCCACCCATCCACTCTGAGTCACTGTCCGGTATTTCGTCTTCCCGGGTAGGGGTGTCCTGGGTAGTGCTGTCCCGGGTAGTGCTGTCCCGGGTAGTGCTGTCCCGGGTAGGGGTGTCCTGGGTAGTGGTGTCCCGGGTAGGGGTGTCCTGGATAGTGGTGTCCTGGGTAGTGGTGTCCTGGCTCGGATGTGACGGGGGCCTGTGGCTGCCCCCCTCATCGCTGGGTGGTCGCTTCCGCACGTGACGGGGGTGTCGTCTCCCTGTTGCTCCAGGTCTCTCCGTCTCCCGTGGTGTGCGAGGGGCATCCTGCGGGCGTCGCATGCTGGAGGGTGCGGGTCTCTCCGTCTCCCGTGGTCTCCGAGGGGCATCCTGCGGGCGTCGCATGCTGGAGGGTGCGGGTCTCTCCGTCTCCTGTGGTCTCCGAGGGGCATTCTGCGGGCGTCGCATGCTGGAGGGTGCGGGTCTCTCCGTCTCCCGTGGTCTCCGAGGGGCATCCTGCGGGCGTCGCATGCTGGAGGGTGCGGGTCTCTCCGTCTCCCGTGGTCTCCGAGGGGCATCCTGCGGGCGCCGCATGCTGGAGGGTGCGGGTCTCTCCGTCTCCTGTGGTCTCCGAGGGGCATCCTGCGGGCGGTGTGCATCTGCGGGGATGGGTGCCTGGACGTTTGGTCCTGCGATACACAATGAAGCATGCATGGTTAGACATCAGGCAGTGATCAGGTGATACGGGGGAGGGGGATATAGGGGAGGGGGGATATGGGGACGGGCTGTTGGTGGCTCACTTGCTTGTGGGGCCCCGACCTCTGCATCAGCAACCTCCCGGTCCTCAGGTCCGCCAGCCAGTTCCAGGGCCCTTTCCTCGTGTACGGTAAGTGGCCTCTCATCAGCGGGCCCTCCTCCAGTCCTCACATGCTCCCTATTGTTGTGTGCGCGCTTCTCCTGTGGGGGGGGGGGGGAGTGGTGGCAGGGGTAAAAGGCAACAGTGTTAGGCAGGTATATGAATGCACGCCATCGGTTGCGCGTGCATTGCAGAGGTTAAGGTTAGGGCTGGATTCACTTGGGGATATGGGGGATTTGGGGGAGGGGGGATATGGGGGAGGGGGGATATGGGGGAGGGGGGATATGGGGGAGGGGGGATATGGGGGAGGGGGGATATGGGGAGGGGGGATATGGGGGAGGGGGGATATGGGGGAGGGGGGATATGGGGGAGGGGGGATATGGGGGAGGGCGGATATGGGGGATATGGGGGAGGGCGGATATGGGGGAGGGGGGATATGGGGGAGGGGGGATATGGGATATGGGGGAGGGGGGGATATGGGGGATATGGGGGAGGGGGGGATATGGGGGAGGGGGGATATGGGGAGGGGGGATATGGGGGAGGGGGGATATGGGGGAGGGGGGATATGGGGGATATGGGGGAGGGGGGATATGGGGGAGGGGGGATATGGGGGAGGGGGGTATATGGGGAGGGGGAATATGGGGGAGGGGGGATATGGGGGAGGGGGGATATGGGGGATATGGGGGAGGGGGGATATGGGGGAGGGGGGATATGGGGGAGGGGGGATATGGGGGATATGGGGGAGGGGGGATATGGGGGAGGGGGGATATGGGGGATATGGGGGAGGGGGGATATGGGGGAGGGGGGATATGGGGGAGGGGGGATATGGGGGAGGGGGGATATGGGGGAGGGGGGATATGGGGGATATGGGGGAGGGGAATATGGGGGAGGGGGGATATGGGGGAGGGGGGATATGGGGGATATGGGGGAGGGGGGATATGGGGGATATGGGGAGGGGGGGATATGGGGGAGGCTCACCCTGCCTGCTCTGATGAGGTCGTTCACCTTCTTGTGGCACTGGGTGCCTGTCCGTGGTGTTAGGGCCACAGCGGTGACGGCCTCTGCCACCTCCCTCCACAGACGCCGGCTGTGGCGTGGGACAACTCTGCGGCCGTGCCCGGGATACAGGGCGTCCCTCCTCTGCTCCACCGCGTCCAGGAGCGCCTCCACATCGCGTGACACGAACCTCGGGGCTGAGCGACGGCCAGCCATCCAGTCGGGTGTTGCGGTCGGGTGTTGCGGTCGGGTGGGGGGAGCTGCGCGGCCTTATGAGCCGTCACGCCGTGCAGCGCGTATGACGCTGCACGGCGTGAACCACTGCGCAAGCGCGGATCCCGTTACGTCGCTGCTAGCCCATTTCGGGCCGCAGACTATCGGCCCATTTTTATGACGTGACGCAAGTGGGATTTGCGCCGTTTTTTGCGCCGATCGGCGGAGTTTCCGCCGATAACGGAGAATTTCGCCCCAGATTTTCAAAACGTAATTGTTTTTTCCAAGTCTCTCAAATTTTCTGTGAAATATTAGCTTCAGCCTTTCCCAAAAGTACCAGAGACAGCAGTACCTCATCCCTTGCCAAGTATTTTCCCAACAAATGTTATGAACAATGTATAATTTAAAGTTGAATTTATATATATGTGTGTGTGTTAGGAAAGGTAAAAATTGTCACAGTTTCCTTTAGGTTTTGTTTATGAACCTTGGTGCCTGGGTGTCTGGATAGACTTGTGACTAAAGGTTTCTGGGGCGGGATTCTCCCCGACCCAGTGGGGCGGGGGGTCCCGGCGCCGAGGAGTGGCGTGAACCACTCCGGCGTCGGGCCGCCCCAAAGGTGTGGAATCCAGGAGTGGTTTGCGCCCCGCTGGCCGGCGGGGAGGGGACTTGGCGCCACATCAACCGTCGCCGAAGGGCCTCTGCTGGCCGGCGCGAGTTGACACATGCGCGGGAGCACCAGCGTGTGCTGGCGTCATCCCCGCGCATGCGCAGAGGGCTTCATTTCTGCACCGGCAATGGCGGACCGCTACAGCCGCCGGTGCGGAAGAATAGAGTGCCCCCACGGCACAGGCCCGCCCGCGGATCGGTGGGCCCCGATCGCGGGCCAGGTCACCTTGGGGGCACCACCTGGGGCCAGATCCCCCCGCGCCCCCCCAAGAACCCCAGAGGCCGCCCACGCCGCCAGGTCCCGCCGGTGAGCACCTACTCCAATTTACAACGGCAGGACTGGCAAAAAAACGGGCGGCCACTCGGCTCATCGCGGGCCAGAGAATCGGCGGGGGGGCCGCAGCTAGCGGCCGCCGACCAGCGCGCCGCAATTCCCGCCCCTGTCAAATTCTCGGCGCCGGAGAATTCGGCAGCCGGCAGAGGCGGGATTCACACCGCCCCCCGGCGATTCTCCGACCTGGCGGGGGGTCAGAGAATCCTGCCCCTGGTCTTTTGGGTTTTTTGGATACATGCATAGAATTCCTACAGTGTAGAACGCGGCCATTTGGCCCATCGGGTCTTCACCGCCTCTGTAAAAAAGCACCTTACCTATACTCACTCAACACCCTATCCGTGTAACCCCATCTAACCTGCACACCTTTAGACACTAAATGGCAATTTTAGCATGGCCAATCCACCTAACCTGCACATCTTTGAACCGTGGGAGGAAACTGAAGCACCCGGAGGAAACCCACGTAGATACGAGAACAAAGTGTCACGCAAGGCCGGAATTGAGCCTGGGTCCCTGACGCTGTGATGCAGCAGTGCTAACCACTGTGTCACCGTGCCGCCCTTGTGATCACATTTTTAATGAGATCTTACAACAACTGAAGTTAAATAGACCCGTTAAAATGGGTTGAAGGTTCAGTGACACTAAGTAGAACAAACAAGTAGAAAAGCTTCACTGTTACCCTGCAATAGAGCTCCAGGGGTATAGGCACAGAAAAGACTTGCCTGCCTAACCCTGATTTACCCCATCAGTAAAATACAGAAGAACCTATCAGCTTATCATAACGTTTACCCACCTTGACAGTATTCTTTGGAAGGACACTGTGCAACTGTACCAATGTTACAGTTTTGCCTTTTCCCTTCCAACATTCTGCCTTTACATGTCCTCTTTTATGACAAAAATAACAAGTGGGTTCCCTCAAATCAAACATATCCTCTGAACATTCTCTTTTACTAACCTAAGGAGTGCCAGTCTTTCACCTTGGCCTTCTTCCTCACTAGGACCAGATTTATTTTCACTAATAAATGCTTATCTCTCCAGTTTATTTTTCAGTTTCTAAACTGGACCTGTTATTAATATGCGTGAGAGTCTGTTCATAATAATCTGTCATTTCTACAGCCACCTTTATTTCATAAACTTTACATCCATCTAGGTGAGACCTTGGGCGAAATTCTCCCCCAACGGCGCGATGTCCGCCGACTGGCGCCAAAGACGGCGCCAATCAGACGGGCATCGCGCTGGCCCAAAGGTGCGGAATGCATTGAGGGGCTAGGCCGGCGCCGGAGGGGTTTCCGCCCAGCCAGCTGGCGGAAATGGCGTTTGTTGCCCCGCCAGCTGGCGGAAATGGCGTTTGGTGCCCCGCCAGCTGGCGCGGAAATGCGGCGCATGCGCGGGAGCGTCAGCGGCGGTCGACAGTTTCCCGCGCATGCGCAGTGGGGAGAGTCTCTTCCGCCTCCGCCATGGTGGAGGCCGTGGCGGAGGCGGAAGGGAAAGAGTGCCCCAACGGCACAGGCCCGCCCGCGGATCGGTGGGCCCCGATCGCGGGCCAGGCCACCGTGGGGTCACCCCCCGGGGTCAGATCGCCCCACCCCCCCCCCCCAGGACCCCGGAGCCCGCCCACGTCGCCTGGTCCCGCCGGTAAATACCAGCTTTGATTTACGCCGGCGGGACAGGCAATCTCTGGGCGGGACTTCGGCCCATCCGGGCCGGAGAATTGAGCGGGGGGTCCCGCCAACCGGCGCGGCCCGAATCCCGCCCCCGCCCAATCTCCGGTACCGGAGACTTCGGCGGGGGCGGGATTCACGGCGACCAACGGCCATTCTCCGACCCGGCGGGGGGTCGGAGAATGACGCCCCTTATTCCCAAACGGATACTAGTTTTAAATTCGTCAACCAGAAACACTACACCCTAAGGTCTACCTACACCAGCTATTAATTTTTTTAAATTTAGAGTACCCAATAAATTTTTTCCAATTAAGGGGCAATTTAGCATGGCCAATCCACCTACCCTGCACATCTTTGGGTTGTGGGGGCAAAACCCACGCAAACACGGGGAGAATGTGCAAACTCCACACGGACAGTGACCCAGAGCCGGGTTCGAACCTGGGACCTCTGCGTCGTGAGGCAGCAATGCTAACCACTATGCCACCATGCTGCCCCTAACTACACCAGCTATAATGCCATTGCCTTCTCCCGAGATAATTCCACAAAGATTTAATTGTTTTCTTTTCAAATTTCTAAATGTCTTGTCCATACACTCCCAGCAGTGATGTGACTGCCTCTTTAAGCAGATATTTTCTGCCCTTTCCCTGATGCCAGTATTTTCCCCATTTCAACTCATTTATTTGAAACAAAATGCCTACTAGCCATTTGTTTCCTGGCTGGCTGGTATTTGGGTTTCCAGTACAAATATACACCTGAATCAGGATAATTTATCCATCTTCTCCAGGTTGAACCTTCACTTTCCAATCATTTCTTCCAATATTCTTTTCAAAAGAACTCAATTCCTTTTTAGTCCAATTGTCACACTTTTACACAAAACTTCAATGCATATGTAATTCACAATGTTCTTATTCTATCAATCAAAGTTCGCCATTTCTTTGAATTTGGCAGCACGATCAAAATGTCATGGTTACAGTAAGGTCAATGACAAAGTGAATGACAGGTTTTGTAAAAGATGTCTGAAAAATAATTTGTTTTGAATCTTTCTATTGGGGAAACTACAGCCTGTTCAAGTGTAGAAAAATGATCTCCATGCTTCTCGTCAACTTCTCGTGGCTGCTAAACTGCGATTGTGGATACTAACAATCTCCAGCGCAGCACACCAATGTTAAAGGACTCCGGTACAGCACAATCTTTAGTATTGCTCCTAAGAGGGGCATTTATACAGAAAGCTGTGCTATTATAGATAAAATATAGCTAATGTCCATTTGTGCAAAGGACATTTCATTTGGTTATCTTATTCATATATTGCAAAGTTCACCAAATTAAACTCTAAAGCATTGCAAACCATATTTGTATGAGAAAGAAAGAATCACATTTAATAATAATAATCACTTATTGTCACAAGTAGGCTTTAATAAAGTTACTGTGAAAAGCCCCTAGTCGCCACATTCCGGCGCCTGTTCGGGGAGGCTGGTATGGGAATTGAACCCGCCCTGCTTGCATTGTTGTGCCTTACAAGCCAGCTGTTTAGCCCACTGTGCTAAACTAGCCCCTATGCTAAACCAGCCCCTAGTCCCTTTCACTGCTTTACAGCGCTTTGCAGTACTTCGTAGAAGTACTTTTTTTGAAGTGTAGTCACTGTTTTAGTGCAATGCAATATTAATATTCCACAGAGGAATGCGCACCATTGGTTATGAATTGTAATATATATGTAGAAGGATAAAGAGGAATGAACACAAACTCATGAATTAATAGAGATAGCTTTCTGAACAGTTTGAATGCAATTATAAAAAGGAAAAAAAATATATTTTGTTTCTATCACTGAAAGATTTGTAGGTTGATCCAGCAAATCCAGTTGGAAAATGGAAGTCATCACTTCACATCCATTATGCTGTGAACTCCACTTTTCTGTGTTCAAAACCAAGGAAGTAAAAGGATACCTGAAACATTAATAAATTATTTCATAAAAGCAAAAATGCAAACAGGTAACGATCACATACATACAGGGCACTTGACGCCAAGTGTACGTGCAGGGCAAGTGACCTGTTCGCTTACAGCCGCATGCCTACAGCTCCAATTCCTTCTCATTTAAAAGGCAACAATGGCATTCTCAATACGTCTACACCAGGGTTTTCAAAGTGCGGGTCACGGCCAGCGGGTGTGTCGCGGGCAGGTGTCATAGAACATAACATAGAACATAGAACATACAGTGCAGAAGAGACCATACAGTGCAGAAGGAGGCTATTCAGCCCATCGAGTCTGCACCGGCCCACTTCCACCCTATCCCCATAACCCAATAACCCCTCCTAACCATTTTTGGTCCCTTTATGATTGATCAATTTATCATGATCAATCCACCTAACCTGTACGTCTTTGGACTGTGGGAGGAAACCGGAGCATCGGAGGAAACCCACGCACACACGGGGAGAACGTGCAGACTCCGCACAAACAGTGACCCAGCGGGGAATCGAACCTGGGACCTTGGTGCTGTAAAGCCACAGTGCTATCCACTTGTGCGACCATGCTGCCCAAATGCATTTGTACAGCAATCGGTCGTGGCATTCCTGCACTGGCCCCGATCACGGGAGTAGTGCCCAACGGCCACTGCCAGCATCTTTATTGAGAATGGCAGCCACTGTCACCTTCAAAATGACAAGAAAATTAGGCTGTGTGCAGTCTTATGGCCATAAGCTCTCAGGTCACATGCCTTGCAAGTACGCTTGACGTCAAGTGCCCTGTATGTACGTGCTCTTGGCACCAAATCACAGAGGAGAATTTCTTCCATTTTCTATCTGCTGGCAAGTAAGGTAAGGGAACTGTGAAGATGAACCAATCGTCTTGTTACAAGAAAGACACAAATAGGCAGAGTACCTACTGGCCAGATTCTCACATGTGAATCTGCTGGAGATAGCTGCTCAGGTTAATCAAGGCAGGACAGAGCACTGCTAATGTTAGTTCTTCGCAGAGCTCCAAGGTCTCTGGTTAAGAGCCTTCAAAGAAGAAGGGGATCATTTTGGGAACAGTGACCATAATTCAGTAAGTTTTAAGGTATTTGTGGATAAAGATAAGAGTAGTCCTCGGGTAAAGGTGCTAAATTGGAGGAAGGCTAATTATACAAATATTAGACAGAAACTGAAGAATTTAGATTGGGGGAAGCTGTTTCAGGGTAAATCAATATCTGACATGTGGGAGTCTTTCAAACGTCAGTTGCTCAGGACCAGCACGTTCTTGAGAGGATGTAGAATAAGTATGCCAAATTTCAGGAACCTTGAATAACAAGGGATATTTTGAGCCTTGTCAAAAAGAAAAAGGAAGCATTCGTAAGGGCTAGAAAGCTGGGAACGGCCAAAGTCCTTGAGGAATATAAAGAAAGTAGGAAGGAACGTAAGCAAGGAGTCAGGAAGGCTGAAAGGTGTCATGAAAAGTCATTGGCAAACAGGATTAAAGAGAATCCCACGGTATTTTATACATAAATAAAGATCAAGAGAGTAGCCAGGGAAAGGGTGGTTTACTCAAGGACAGAGGAGGGAATCTTATGTGTGGAGCCAGAGAAAACGGGTGAGATACTAAATGAGAACTTTGCATCAGTATTCACCAAAGAGAAGGATCTGGTGGATGATGAGTCAAGGGAAGGGTGTGTAGATAGTCTGGGTCATGTCAATATCAAAATGGAGGAGGTGTTGGGCGTCTTGAAAAACATTAAGGTTGATAAGTCTCCAGGGCCTCTTGGGATCTACCCCAGAATACTAAGGGAGGCAAGGGAAGAAATTGCTGGGGCCTTGACAAAAATCTTTGTATCCTCATTGGCTACAGCTAAGATACCAGAGGACTGGAGAATAGCCAACATTGTTCCTTTGTTAAAGAAGGGTAGCAAAAATAATCAAAAAAATTACAGGCTGGTGAGCCTTACGTCAGTGGTAGGTAAATTATTGGAGAGGATTCTTCGGGACAGGATTTACTCCCATTTAAAAACTGATAAACTTATTAGCGAGAGGCAGCATGGTTTTGTGAAGGGGAGGTCGTGTCTCACTAACTTGATCGAGTTTTTTGAGAAAGTGACGAAGATGATTGGTGAACGAAGGGCAGTGGATGCTGTCCACAGGGATTTCAGCAAAGCCTTAGACGCGGTCCCTCATAGCAGACTGGTACAAACGGTGTTGTCACACGGGATCAGAGGTGAGCTGGCAGGATGGATCCAGAACGGCAGCACAATAGCATAGTGGTTAGCACTATGGCTCCACAGCACCAGGGTTCCAGGTTCGATTCCCAGCTTGGCTCACTGTCTGTGCGAAGTCTGCACGTTCTCCCTGTGTCTGCGTGGCTTCAGCTAAGGTCCCAGAGGACTGGAGAATAGCCAACATTGTTCCTTTGTTAAAGAAGGGTAGCAAAGATAATCCAGGAAATTACAGGCCGGTGAGCCTTACGTCAGTGGTAGGTAAATTATTGGAGAGGATTCTTCGGGACAGGATTTACTCCCATTTAAAAACTCCTCCGGGTGCTCCGGTTTCCTCCCACAAATCCCGAAAGACATGCTGTTAGGTGATTTGGACATTCTGAATTCTCCCTCTGTGTACCCGAACAGGCGCCGGAATGTGGCAACTAGGGGCTTTTCACAGTAACTTCATTGCAGTGTTAATGTAAGCCGACTTGTGACAATAATAAAGATTATTAGAACTGACTTGGTCATAGAAGACAGAGGGTAGGGTAGCAGTGGAAAGGTGCGTTTCTGAATGGAGGGCTGTGACTAGTGGTGTTCCGCAGGATCAGTGTTGAGACCTTACTGTTTGTAGTACATAAATGATTTGGAGGAAAATGTAATTGGTCTGATTAGTAAGTTTGCACACAGATTGGTGGAATTGCGGATAGCGATGAGGATTGTCAGAGGATACAGCAGGATATAGATCGGTTGGAGACTTAGGCGGAGAAATGGCAGATGGAGTTTAATCCAGACAAATGTGAGGTAATGCATTTTGGTAGATCTAATCCAGGTGAGAAGTATACAGTAAATGGCAGAACCCTTAGGAGTATTGACAGGCAGAGGGTTCTGGGTGTACATGTCCACTGATCACTGGAAGTGGCAATGCAGGTGGATACGGTGGTCAAGAAGACATATGGCATGCTTGCCTTCATTGGTCGGGGCATTGAGTATAAAAATTGGCCAGTCATGCTGCAGCGATAGAGAACTTTAGTTAGGCCACACTTGGAATATTGTGCACAATTCTAGTCGCCACACTACCAGAAGGATGTGGAGGCTTTGGAGAGGGTACACAGGAGGTTTACCAGGATGCTGCCTGGTCTGGAGGGTGTCAGCTATGAGGCGAGGTTGGATAAACTCGGATTATTTTCACTAAAGCACCGGAGATTGAGGGGAGACCTGATAGAAGTTTACTAAATTATGAGTGGCATGGACAGAGTTGGTAGTCAGAAGCTGTTTCCCAGGATGAAAAAGTCAATTACATGGGGACATAGGTTTATGGTGCGAGGGGCAAAGTTTAGAGGAGATGTGCGAGGCAAGTTTATTACACAGAGAGTGGTGAGTGCCTGGAACTCGCTGCCGGAGGAGGTGGTGGAAGCAGGTACGATAGCAACGTTTAAGAGGCACCTTGACAAATAGATTATCATAGATATCATAGAATTTACAGTGCAGAAGGAGGCCATTCGGCCCATCGAGTCTGCACCGGCTCTTGGAAAGAGCACCCTACCCAAGGTCAACACCTCCACCCTATCCCTATAACCCAGTAACCCCACCCAACACTAAGGCCAATTTTGGACACTAAGGGCAATTTATCATGGCCAATCCATCTAACCTGCTCACCTTTGGACTGTGGGAGGAAACGGGAGCACCCGGAGGAAACCCACGCACACACGGGGAGGATGTGCAGACTCCGCACAGACAGTGACCCAAGCTGGAATCGAACCTGGGACCCTAGAGCTGTGAAGCAATTGTGCTATCCACAATGCTACCATGCTGCCCAAATACATGAATAGGATGAGAATAGAGGGATACGGGTCCCAGAAGTGCCGAAGGGTTTAGTTGAGACAGGCATTATGATTGGCGCAGGCTTGGAGGGCTGAAGGACCTGTTCCTGCACTGCTCTCTTTTCTTTGCTATAACCCGGGAACAAAGCAGTGTAAATGGGTGGCACGGTTACACTGTGGTTAACACTGTTGTTTCTCAGCGCAAAGGACCTGGATTTGATTTCCGGTTTGGGTCACTATCTGTGCGGAGTCTGCATGTTCTCCGCGTGTCTGCGTGGGTTTTCTGCGGGTGCTCCAGTTTCCTCCCACAGGTGCCGAAAGACGTGCTTGTTAGGTGAATTGGATATTCTGAATTCTCCCTCAGAGTATCCGAATAGGAGCCGGATGTGGCAACTAGGGGAATTTCACAGTAACTTCACTGCAGTGTTAATGTAAGCATACTTGTGACACTAATAAAGAATATTATTATTATTATTATTAATAAGATGATTTGCTGAGTTATGGTTTTGTCAATTGTGCCAATGCAAATAAGGATGCAAAGCCCAGGTGTATTATGTGCAAGAAAATACTGGCAAATGAGAAGAGTACTGTCAGATTTTGAAAGAGTGGTGGGTGAAAAATTCCTTTTGCGGTTGAGACCCCAGATTCAGTTATTAACTTACAGCTGACTCCAGATGAAAAGACGACGCTGCTGTACCTGACCTGTGGCAGTATATTAAAAACACGCCAAAAGGGCAGCATGGTGGCGCAATGGGTAGCACTGCTGCCTGACGGCGCCGAGGTCCCAGGTTCGATCCCGGTTCTGGGTCACTCTCCATCTGGAGTTTGCGCATTCTCCCCGTGTTTGCGTGGGTTTCTCCCCCACAACCCAAAGATGTGCAGAGTAGGTGGATTGGCCACGCTAAGTTGCCCGCTAACTAGAAAAATGAATTGTGTACACTAAATTTTAAAAAATATATATGCCAAAAGCACATGAGTCTGTCAGCATTCTGAGTAGCATCTCCCAAGAGTACCCAGTGCTGAGTAAAACAAGCATTTTGTTCTTAATGCCCTTCAAGATGACCTACATGTGCGAGGTTCAATTTTCAACTCTCATGAATGAACTGGCTGAAGTCTGCACCTGACATGCGCAGTGCCCGTCCTCCTGTGAACCTGATTGCTGTGCGATTGTGATCACCATGCAGGGTCCCCTTTTGCATTAAAGTTAAGTGAATGTGGCATGTGTCTTGAAGATCGGCAGGCGTGGGTCGAGAAAGTCGGTCGGCGTGGGTTCCAAAGATTGCGGGGTTGGCAAAAGTGAGTCTTGGGAAAAAAAGTTTGGAAAAACACTGGTCTACCCTGTTATGTCAATAAGACATGAAAGGAATTCAAACGGTGTACATCAGACTTTAATACTTATTTGGTTTGCTAATTTAAAACGGATTGCTGCTGAACAACTGCTGCAAGTCACATTATCACAGGATTGGCCCTTTGATTCAACAGGAGTTATAAAAACAAAAGAATGCCCCTCTCATTATCATGCAATTTCACACCCAGGTGTAAGGACATTATAATCATATAAACTACAGAACTCAAACATCAAAGCTTGTTGCAGAGTCCTTAGCAAACACACCTCACACCTGGGACTGTCCAGGTCCATTTTAAATTGGGACCATTGAGGGGACAATGGACGTTGCTTCATCTTGATAAACTTACCCCTCTAGCAGAGTCAGTACGTCTGCCCAGACAAGGATTCCCGACACAAGCCCCTCAACATGGGATAAACTCTTTCAAAATCTAAGGACTGGTACATTATCGATCATGATACCAAAGCTAGTCCCAGACACTAAGTAGATGAGTCAATACAAGATTTTTAAAAAGCAACATAAATAAATGAATATTAAAATTAAGTCATTAATTAAAATACATACATAAAATACAATTAAAATAAGATGCATATCAAGGCTGCAGCATGCGGGAGCTCCTGGGTACCACTATGATCCAGGGCAAACATGTCTGCACTAAGTGTTTGAGGTTTGTGGAATTTTGGTTCAGATTCCTTGAGCTGGAGGCTGAGCTGCAAACACAGCAATGCACCAGGAAGGGGACCGTTACCAAGATGCTTTGTACCTGCAGATAGTCTCACAACTTAGCATAGGGTCTTCTGATTTGGTCAGGACCGAGGATCGGAGGGCATGAATATAAGTGAAGCAGAAAGATGACCAGAGGACAGGAGTGTCAGCCTCTGCAATTGACCAATAGGCTTGAGTTTCTCACACCTTGCTTGAATGAGGTGAGCAAACCATGGCACCATGATAAAGGAAGGCATTCGAGTGGGGGAGCAAACATGAATGTTGTGCTTGTAGGAGGCAGTATATTGAGAGGGATTAACACTGTTCTCTGTTATAAACAGTGAGGGTCCAAGTGGCTGTGTTGCCTGCCCAGTCACAGGGTCCAGACATCTGCTCCAGGCTAGAGAGGAACTTGCAGTGGGAAGGATCCAGTTGTCATGGTCCATGTAGGCAGCAACTACTTTTGTGAGGGCCATGAAGAACCCAGCACAAGTTTGTAGACTCAAACAGAAAGTAATGTCTCTAATTTTGTACTCCCCAGGGAACCCTCTTTATATGAATAAAATTCTATTAGCCCAACTTTTACGATACTTTAATTGAACCTCTGTAGCCAAGGTTTCTGCTGGTCTTGTACACCAGAATTTCTATAAAAAAAAACATTACTGCAGCAGTCATACACATAGTAACCCAGGTTTTTAACCTTTACTGCAGCAAATACATATAATACAATATATATCTGAAATTCCTTCATTTATCACACGTATAACTGCGTAAAGATGAGTGGCAGTTCAAATGATTGGTCAAAATACAAAGAACAGAGAGGGGATTGATAGGATGGGGGATATGTTCATGGAGGGGAGCTTTCCGAGTATGAGGGCGTTGGAGGAAAAGTTAGGGTTGGCGAGGGGAAACAAATTCAGGTATCTGCAGGTGCGGGAGTTCCTTCGTAAACAGGTGTCAACCTTCCCGCTCCTACCGCTAGGGGGATTCAGGACAGGGTAGTTTCCAGAGGGTGGGCAGGAGAAGGGAGCGTCTCGGACATTTATAAAGAGCTTATAGGGTCGGAGGAGACGCAGACCGAGGAGCTGAAGCAAGTGGGAGGAGAAGCTGGGAAGTGAGGTAGAGGATAGTCTATGGGCAGACGCGTTGAGTAGAGTCAACACGTCCGCCACATGTGCCAGGCTCAGCCTGATACAATTTAACGTTGTTCACCGGGCTCACATGACAGTGGCCCGGATGAGCAGATTCTTTGGAGTGGAGGACAGGTACGCAAAATGTGCGGGAGGACCAGCGAACCATGTCCACATGTTTTGGACATGTCCAAAGCTTAGGGGATTTTGGCAGGGGTTTGCGAACGTCATGTCCACGGTGTTAAAAACAAGGGTGGCGCTGAGTCCAGAGGTACCGATTTTCAGGGTGTCAAAAGACCTGGGAATCTAGGAGGAGAAAGAGGCAGACGTTTTGGCCTTTGCTTCCTTGGTAGCCCAGAGACGGGTACTATTAGCATGGAGGGACTCAAAGCCCCCGGAGTCATAGACCTGGCTATCGGACATGGCTAGCTTTCTCTGTTTGGAGAAAATCAAGTTCGCCTTGAAAGGGTCACTGTTAGGGTTCACCCGGAGGTGGCAACCGGTAACCGTTTGTCGACTTCTTTGCGTAAAGTTAATCGTCAGCAGACGTGGGGGGGTGGGGGGAGTAGTTTAGATTAGAGTAGAGGGTCAATAAGGGTGGGAACTGTACACAAGGTAAATGGCTTTTGCACTATGTTTATGGTTTCATGTATATTGTTTATTTTGTTGTTGTTACTATACCAAAAATACCTCAATACAATGTTTATTTTTAAAAAATACAAAGAGCAGCACAGAATGGCTAAAAGGTTCATCAGGAGAAATCAATTAGAGTATGAGAGAAAGCTAGTTAGAAAAGGAAAAACTCATAGGAAGAGTTTATATAGGTATTTAAAAAGGAAAAGAATTAGTAAAGTGAGTTGTTGGTCCTCTAGAGAGTGACAACAGGGCATTAATAACAAATAATAAGGAAATGGCAGGTGAAATGTGCAAATATTTTGCTTCTGTCTATGGAGGATAAAAATCAATCCAGTAGTAGCTGTACATCAGGAGATGGAAAGGACAGAGGAACTTGGTGAAATTACAATCACAAGGGAAGCGTTAATGAGAAAACTGATGGAACTGCTACTGACAAGTCTCCAAGTCCAGGTGGACTTCATCCTAGGGTTTTAAAAGAGGAGGTTAATGAGGGAGTAAGTGCGTTGGTGTTAATTTTCCAAAATTCTCTAGATTCTGTAAAGGTTCCATCAGACTGGAAAGTAGCAAATATAAATCCCCCATTCAAGAGAGGGAGGCAGAAAACACAAAACTAAGGCCAGTTAGTTTGGTGTCTGTCATGGGAAATGTGTTAGAATTGATTAAAGGGGTTATAGCTGGACATTTAGAAAAACTAAAAGTAATTGGGTCGAGTCAGCATAGTTTTGTGAAAGGCAAATCGCGTTCAATCAATTATTGGAATTCTTTGAAGGATTAACATATGCTGTGGATGAAGGAGAGCCTGTAGACAAACTGCGCTTGGATTTCCAGAGGGCATTTGATCAGGTGCCACAACGTTTATTGCAGAAAATAAAAGTTCATGGCGTAGGGGTAATATGCTAGCATGGATAGAAGATTGGCTGGCTGGCAGAAAACAGAGAGTATGTAAATATAGGTCTTTGTCTGATTGTCAGGATTTGATGAATGGAGTCCTGCTGGGTCTGTGCTGGGCCTCAACATTTTACAATTTACATTAATGACTTAGATGAGAGGAGCAAAGGTATGGTAGCTAAATTTGTAGACAACACAAAGATAGGTAGGTAAGTATGTTGTGATGAAGATATAGCAGAGTTCCCGATGCGGCAGGGAATCCAATGACAGGGAAAAATGGGATCAGTGTCGGCCATTTCCAATGCTCCAGTCCCCCTCTAGCAGTGGCATCGAGGTTTGCGCTCCGCACCAGAGGGCAAATGTAAATGGGTCAACTTGACCTATTTGCATCCTATTAACGGGCTAGGCATCCGATTCTCTTTCACCTCCATGATTCTCTGGCCATCTGGGTCGGGATTCACGCAGGCGTGGATTGGTACAACTTTTTCTCAGTATTGCACTGACGTGGTGGATCTTGCGGTGGGCCAAGGGGATAAGTATTTAAGGTAGGTGCACCCCGGTTCATCTGGGGCCCCCTCCCTACCTTCCGAAGGAAAATCAAAATGACCTGAAAGAGTGATTACAGTCACATGGAGCTGGGTGGGGGGATAACTTGGGACGTATAAAAGTAATTGCGCAGGATATAGTTATCGGAAATGATGTTCCGATTGAACAACACCCATGCAAGTTCAATTCGCCAATGAAGCACAGGTACAAATGGAGATTGCTGATGTGCGTTAAAAAAATAGAACCCCTCAACAGAGTGAATGGAGAACTGAAGGCTAGGAAGTAGCTGACATGGGAACTTCATCCAACAGCAGGGATCAATGATGGTTACACAGTAGAGAAAGCTGGTCTGGAAAGGCAGATTCGGAGGGCAGCTGGGATCCAGCATCAGATTGCAAAGAAACTCTAGCATACCAGCAATCATCTGTATGAGATCGAAGAGATAAAACCACAACATGGGAGAGAGCTTCTCACAAGGCAGCAGGTTTTAATGAAATAAACTTCAGGAACTGTGGAACTCCAAGAGCAGTGAAATTCCTATCATAATGATGACACTGGAAATGATGACACTAGGATCTAGTCAGGTGGAAAAGATGAAGGACTAAAGCTGTTTCCCTGTTTCACAAAGAGCATTGTCCGTTGTGGAATACAGAATCTAGAGACTGCAGAACTGGTACAAATGTAGCCAAGATAGTCATCACACTTTTCAACATGCAATTACTGGTGTTTGACAATGTCCAAATGCACCAGCTGTTACCAATTAATTTTGACTATCCTCAACAGACAGCAAAAGAAGCAGGATGCAAAACCATTGATAAATGTGACGAACTGATGATGAATGCTGCAACAACAATCAACAATTTGTCCAATGATCATGTGGAAAACGCTGCTGGTAAAGCCAGACAACTGCATGTAATTGAATTATTGATCAAGCTTTGTTGTGTAAAGGACTCTCACTGAAACCACGTTTAGGTTTGATAATACCATATAGAATGTAAATTATGTAATCTTAAGGAATGTTTAAAATTGAAAATGGTTCAGAAAATTAAGCCATCTGTGTATATTGATGGTTCAGTTTTTCTCTAGGAAGGGAGGTGTCATGCAAGGGAGATATTAGGAAATTAGGTCCAGAAATGAGCCCCCAATATAGCAGGCAATTTAGGGGTTAAATAGACTGAGGGGAAAAAAATCTGCGAGCACAGAGTCAAGAGGTATACGCTCAAACCTGGCCGAGTTATATAATGTATAATAATCTTTATTGTCACAAGTAGGGTTACTTTAACACTACAATGAAGTTACTGTGAAAAGCCCCTAGTTGCCACATTACGGCATCTGTTTGAGTACACAGAGGGAGAATTCAGAATGTCCAAATGACCTGACAGCACGTCTTTTCGGGACTTGTGGGAGGAAACCGGAGCACGCGGAGAACATGCAGACTCCGCACAGACAGTGTCCCAAGCCGGGAATCGAACCTGGGACCCTGGCACTGTGAAGAAACAATGTTAACCACTGTGCCACCCAAACATTGTCCCAGTCAGACTTAAACCTGTTAGTGGGAATACACAGGGTGCCTCAGATCCATTGTTCTTGAGGACATCCTGTCTGACCAGCTATTAGTCCATTACAGAGACTGATGACCTCTTTCTCCATCAATGGGAGGTTAGTTGCTCTGTTCTTTTGTATAAATGGGAGTGGACAATAAGCCAAGATAACGATGATAAGTTCAAGTCTGGAAACCCAGAGAACCTTTGTTTGAGGGGCTGGACAGAGCTTAGAGAGGGAGGGAGAGAGAGAGAGAGAGAAGGAATGATGTTTTGGACAGTTACAGGAACAAGGCTTTGGAAATCGAACGAGAAGGTCATGAAAGTTGCCGCCGAGGCAGGCTTTGGAAAAAGGGTTCAGAATGACTGGCATAACAGGAGAAAACTGCTTCATAAATGCAAGTATTGGCTTTGTCTATCTGTAAAAATGACATGAGAGCTGCATGTTCTGTTACAGTATTACAGGTGGCACTACCAGGCTGGCAGGGGCACTGGCAGGGTGTCAGACTGGCAGAGCCAAGATGGTCAGTGGCAGGGAACAGGGGTACCTTTCCCTTAAGAGGCGGGGTAGGAGGAGCCTCGAGTATCCCCTAAGAGGTAGGTTGGATGCAGTGGGGGGGTGGGGGGGGGGGGTATCTGAAGGTCACAGTGGGGTAGCTGAGGGGGGTCAAAAGATCAGTGGAGGAAATTAGGATAATTGCAGCCTTGGCGGGGCATTCCTCGCTGAGGCCAAAAAAGGACAAAACGCCATTAAATAGAGGTGTAATTCCCAGTGCTGCAGGCACCAAGGAACACCCCGCTATACCCACCCAAAACAGGACTCTGTGTTTGTCCTGTTAAATAGCGCCTTATATCTCTTTCCTAACAAGTGTCTGTGTATTTGTGTCTTCCCCAGGTTTCAATATGAAATAAACTGCCCTTCTGAGTTAATTATAAAGAGAGCCACAAATTAAGGTTTTAGGGAAACATGCCACTGCCTGTTTTAAAAATAATTCAAAACATCCCCACTTATGGACAGCGAGTGAGTAAAGAAGTTCAATTTATCGCTCTCCTTTCCATCACAATACGCCTTTGGCTGTCAGCCTTCGCTCGGTGGTAGCAACTCTCTCTCTGATTTAGAAGGTTATGGTTTCAAACCCCTTAAAATGCCCCCTTACATTATCTTAGACTATATTTTCAAACACTTTCCGAACAGTGGAAATAAGGTGGTTCTGCACTTGCCGCTTTTTCGAAAATGAGAATCACATTTGCTATTTTTAAATGATTTGGAATTTAGTTTCAGTCCACTAAACCCTGAGGAACATCAGCAAGAGGTCTTGCAATTGTTTTGAGTAAATTCATTCAGAACCCTGAGATAAAATTTTATGAGGCTGGAATCTATCTACCTTGAACCATAACAACCTTTCACTTCATAAACTAAATCCCCAATTCAGTCATTTCTTCTCGTTTTCCTTTGTAAACTGTTGAAAAGTAATGGTTAAGCACTTCAACAGGTCTGTCTTCTGACCCCACTTTCCCATGTTCCCAACTATGTTTCTCGCTTGATCTCTTTTTGTAATTCTGATCAGTTTTGTGGCATTCCTCAGTCCATCTCAATAGATTCTCCCCATCCTCTTCATTTCCAAAACATATGAGACGTTTAAATGCTTTCTCTTTCTCCTGACTGTGTTTCACAGCTTTGTTACTAAGGCAAACGTACTCTTTTATTTTGTACCTGATCAATTCCAGGGATAAGTTGCTTCTGCATCTTCAGAATTATTCTGTAACAAATGTATCAGCTCTAATACCAAACTAGAACGTCATCCATTGTGACAAAATGCAATGCAAGATAAATTTTAGTTTAAGCTTAAAGCAGACACAAGTTTGCACAGTCCTGTCTTGCTATAACTGTAGAGCCAATGTTGATATATTCCTGTTATTGTATATGAATCACAAAATGAAACTGTTAGAAGCTGACTAGTTCAAAGAAAAAACAGTTTATCTCAAAAAGGTTAGGAATTATTTATGCCTTCAGTACTATTACTCACCTTAATGGGTTTTCCATTGGGTGTCAGCACCTCCTCAGATAGTTCCATCATTTTCAGCGCCATCAGGGCTATGAGTTTAGTGTGGTTGCTGCTCTTTCTGTGTAATCCACCAGCGACACAGTATGCATCACCTATTGTTTCCACCTGCAGAAATTCAAATAGGAAAAAGTAATGATGCAGGCCGCCATCAAAAAGATAACGTTTGCAAAAAACAACATCGTTAGAAGTAGAGCTGGGAAATGGAGATTTTTTTCTCTCAGCCCAACGTTAATCCACTGGCAACTGCTGACTCCGCTTTCCCCCCTTAAATCACTGCCTCGAATACCCACTTCCAATTGAGAGGAAGGATTAAAGCAACATCACAGCTTTGATACGCTCCTTATCACTTCGTCCTCTCCCAGATGATCCCTGTCTCCTCGTCAAGTTTCTCTCTCTCATGGTTAGTCCTTCCGCTTCCAATTACTCTGTTCTCCATTAAGAACTACCTGAGGGACACAATGCAGCACTGAAATGCTAATTGTCTTCATGGCAAGCTACCTGGGGACAGCTATCTGTAACTCACCGATCTGAGGTAAATAAAGCCTGAGGCCCAATATCAGGTGAACTTCAAGCCGACCTGTTCAGTGAGAGATCTATCTTTACACCAAGATTGCATCAGCAAACCAATTTTCTAAGCTTTAATGCGACTTATACTTGTTACTACTGCAAAACACTTGTAGATTGGTGACAAATGTTATTTTCTTGCTTCCTATTTATGATGTACAATGTACTTCCAAGATGCTTTCTTGTTTGTCTTTTCAAGCAGACTCTGACAAAGCACTACTATCTATAAAACCTTTCTTTTTTACAGCAATAATAATGTTCTTAAACAATTTTGACCACCTCTCCTTTTACTTATTCTCTCTCTTCCGAAAATTTTCAGAACTAAGAACATTCCACTCTTAGCATTATTGCACTCTGGTTGGAACTTTGAAGTTTCTGCCAATGCTACACTACCATGATGTTCTTTTCTAAATTGTGAATTTAGTTCTGTTACGTCATTTCCAATACTTTATATAACTTTAACTATATCCTTTTATATCCCTCAGTACACTTCTCACTTCGATTTTCCCTCATTTTGTTTCCTACACACTTTATCCTTAACCTCTCTTCTATCTGCCATGTATTACTCCAACCACTCTTTGAGCTTACTATTTTAGATGGCTTTGCCCCTTCATATTGTCAATTGTTTCCTCTAAATTTTCTCACATTTGCCTGTTTTTCAACATTACTAGCTTAAATCTTCCCTCGCTGTTCTGCTTGACCCCTCTGTGAGGACATTGGCCCCAACTGGTTTAGAGCATCAAGTATAATCAAATTGCTGCCTTAAATAGAACTGGTTTAGGATGGAAGTAACAGCATCATATAGTAGATGAGGCAGCAGTGCTGCCTTGACAAGGACTAAGAACCATCAGCACTGCTGTCAAAGAGTATACACTCAACACTGCAAAGTTCTAGCTGCAGGTATCCGGAGTGATTTAATCAGTGACTTGTTTTTCTAGCCTGGGAAAAGTCTGCCAGCCAGGGGAAAAAAAATCAAATTATAACAAAAAACAAATAAGTAATTCCAGCTACTGCATTGTTACTAATCAATTGTCTGTTGCTTCAATCGATCTTCCTCAGGAGCAGAGCCACAGAGACGTTATTGAACCACTTTCTGAAAATGAAATCCAAAATATAAGGGAGGAGGAGCTTAGCCAATAATCTGTGATATATTCCATCAAATCTCACAAAATAAGGGTGTGCTCAGTTGAAATCACGCACATCATTAACAACCTTATTAGCCCAAAAGTTGTAGAAGGAAGGTTATTATGGTAACAGAAAGATGCACACAAAGATTTGCCCCATCAGTAATGCTGCCATTTAACTTAAAGGATTTGACTGAATCTGGCTTTAACTAGCATTTGGTTGCCACAAAGGAGATGTTGACATTCTGGAGTGAAATACAATTTCACACATGGGATGCAGTTGATAACCTGACCAGTAATATTACTGAACGTAAAAACCGTGATTTTGTGTGGATTTGAAGGATTCACCCGAAGCATCAAATAACCCTTTGGTAACATCTTCCAATACCTACACAAAATGAAAATGAACAAAAATGTCAAGGTTACACTTAGTCACATTAGATGAGATCACCAAAATGCATTCTGAATATAATGGGGAGCTGGTGGCATAGTGATATTGTCACTGGTTAAGTAATCCAGAGATGCAGCGTAATGCTCTGGGAAGCCAGGTTAGCATACTGCCATGGCAGATGATGAAATCTGAATCAATAAACATCTGGAATTAAAGGTATAATGATAACCATGAAACCATTGTCGATTGTCGTAAAAACCCATCTGATTCACTAATATCCTTTAGGGAATGAAATCCGCCACCCTTACCTGGTCTGGCCTACATGTGACACCAGATCCACAGCAATGTGGTTGACTCTTAAATGCCGTCTGAAATGGCCTTGCAAGCCATTCAGTCCAAGGGAAAATTAGGGATGGGCAACAAATGCTGGCCTAGCCAGCGACACCCATATCACGCAATTTTTTTTAAAAAGTTTAGAAATTAGGGCAGATCTTTCTCTCATTGCCTTGGGGGGGGGGGGGGGGGGGGTGGGTGGGGGGGGGGGTAAAGGATCACTTAGGCACAACACACAGAAGAAAATCAGTCCAGGAGGCTTATGAAAAAAGAGCCGAATCAAATTTAAGTTAACAGAAAGGAAATCAGGCAGCGTTGGTTACAGGTGTGCTGCCTTCTTGCCAATTTCCCTCATGGGCGATACTCAATTGATCTTTTAACAGAAACAGAATGAGAGGAAATATGCCACATAATATTTTGAAGATTTTGGTGCAGTTTATTATTTCGTCCACACAACAGATTTCAATAAACTTTAAGAGAGTAGGTTTCACAAATTTGCGGTACCAATGTGGAGCTCTGCATGCCAGGAGCACGGCTGTGGGTTTGGAAGGTGCTTTCTCAGGAGCCTTGTTGGGTTTGTGCAGTGCATCTTGTAGATGGTACACATGGCTGCCACTGTGCGTTGGTGGTGGATGGAGCGAATGTTTGTGAAGGGATGCCAATCAAGTGAGCTGCTTTGTCCTGGATGGTGTCAAGCTCCTGGTAAGTGGAGAGTATTACATCACACTCCAGACATGTGCCTTGTAGATGGTGAACAGGATTTGGGGGAGTCAGGGAGTGAGTTATTCACTGCAGGATTCTTAGTCTCTGATCTGTTCTTGTAGCCATTGTATTTATATGGCTTGTCCAGTTCAGTTTCTGGTCCATGGTAAGCCCTCAGGATGTTGATAGTGGCAGATTCAGCAATGGTAATGCCATTGAATGTCAAGGGGTGATGGTTAGATCCTCCCTTGTTGGAGATGGTCAGTGCCTGGCATTTGTGTGGCACGAATGTAAGTTGTTACCCCAAGCCTGGATATTGTTCAGGTCTTGTTGCATTTGGACTGCTTCAGTATCTAAGGAGTTGTGAATGATGCTAAACATTGTGCAATCATCAGTGAACATCCCCCTAGTAATTAAGTGCAGCAGTGTCCAGTTGGGGGAGTATTAGGGCTTCATTAAAAGAGTATAAAAATGTATTCAAACTGAGTGTTGGGGAAATTGGAAGAGCCTGTATTTTTACTCTGCAGGCTTGAAAATAAATTAAGCCTTCAGACTCATCCTTTCCTTAACATTTAATAATTGAAATTGAGACTGACAACCTTACTGCAAAGCTCAATCAGTTACCAAGTTAATTCCCCAGTGCCTATTTAAAAAATAAATAGATTATTGTGTCATTCAATCTTCAGGTAGTGGTTACTATCTTAATATCAGTGGGTTGTGCAATTACCTTATACACATCTAGGATTCCGCATTGGTAGTCAAATCGGGTATACAGTTCATTCAGCATGCTAATCACTTGCATTGGGGTGCACTGCGCACAAATGGCTGTGAAGCCAACAATGTCAGAGAAAAGCATGGTAACATCATCAAATTTCCTCGCCTGCACTGATTTTCCCTGCCAAAGCTGTTGGGCAATGTCACCCGGGAAGATCGAATAAAGTAAATCCACAGTCTTCTTCTTCTCTTCCTCCAAGGCTTGGTGTGCATTTTCAAGGGTTGCTTTCAATTTGTCCATGCGTTTCTTTAGGCCATCCTGGGCCTTAGCCTGCTCACCCACTAAAATCACATCACGAGTTGCATCATGGATGGGTATGTCTGACAGATGCAAACCGCGTCCCATTAACTCCTCCAGTTTGTCAACACATAGTGAGCCCAGGAAAAGAATGGAGTTTGATTCATGTACATGAATCATTTGTCCCTTAATCTCCATCACCTAGGAAGAAGGGTAGAGGTTTTACTAACAGTTTGCACAATAATCCTCAAACATCTTCTCAAATCAAAAGACAATCAAAGCAGCAACAAAACAAGCAAATGGCGGCATGGTAGCACAGTGGTTAGCACTGTTGCTTCACAGTGCTAGAGTCCCAGGTGTGATTCCCAGCTTGGGTCACTGTCTGTGTGGAGTCTGCACGTTCTCCCCGTGTCTGCATGGGTTTCCAGTTTCCAGATGCTCCAGTTTCCTCCCACAAGTCCCGAAAGACGTGCTTGTTAGGTGAATTGGACATTCCGAATTCGCCCTCTGTGTACCCGAACAGGAGCCGGAGTGTGGCAACTAGGGGATTTTGACAGTAACTTCATTGCTGCGTTAATATAAGCCTACTTGTGAGAATAATAAAAGATTATAATATACTATGTCATTTAATTTAATCTTGGTTCAAGGGCTTGATGCAGGACAATGCGGACAGATTTGCATGATCTCTGATTGCTGCTGTACTTCGGAGCACTTGTTGCATCCCTCAAGATCAGAATTAAATGCTTCTATTGCAGCATTTTATTTTCTTACTTAGATGATCTCCAATGCCCCCCAAAAATTTGAAGACACTGGGTGAAGTTCTTCACCTCGCAACGCCACAAACGTGAATACGATTGGGCGGAAAATCGGGCATCCAGCCAAAATCGAGTTCTGCGCCCGACACCGATTCATTGAGGCGATAACGAGGTGTGCACCTCGTGCTGGCAGTGACATGCAAAACTGACATTTGCATACATTTAAATGGCATTAGTGGGTTGGACACAGTATGCTCCGCTCTCCCGCGATGCTCCGCTGCTCTCAAGCAGAATACTCGCGGGCATGGATTACGACAAGTAATGACAAATGTGCAATGTCTGCAGAGTGGGTGTGGGAAGCTAAATGAACACTGGAAAACCACTGAAAACTATTGGGCGTGTTGTGGGGTGGCTGTCTAGGCCAGGGGCAGTAGTGAGTAGTGACTTGGTGCCAAGTCCGTGGACTTTAGGTGTCCCCTTCGGGATCGGGGTGGACTGGCTCAGTCCGCCATTGCTGCAGTCTGTATTTTAAATCCATCCCTTTGGTGAAATTACAGGCTCCTGGCTGCTCACACTGCTGAGCGCTGCCTGTGTCCTTTAAATGCTCAGGAGGCCTCTGATCATCAGGGAGCCGACCCAGACCGCCCCTCTGGACACGTTCAGATCCCAGCTGTATCAGCAAGGGCCAAGCTAAATCAGGAGCCTACCAGATGTTGCCACGCCTCAGAAGTGCTGCCCCATTGCAGAGGAAGCAGAGGATCTGAAAAGTTCACCCCAACCACAGCCTGTGCACCACAGCCTTTGGAACCATTCCCGTATTTCTGCCCCTCTCTGGGTAGAGAACTCAGTAGTGACCCCCACCCCTCCGGATCACCAGCTGTCTCCTCCTGTGAGACTGGTAGTGCTGACTGCCTCTGCCCCCACCTACCAGGCAGTGTTCAGGAGGGTAGGCTTGAGTCCACCCTGGGGAAAATGATGTCCCTCCGCTCCGCACTGGCATGGAGCTGTAGCTCCATCTCGGACTCCCGACCTTGGGGGGCAGATCTTCTCAAAAGACATCTTGGTGGCTGCAGTGAATGTGTGGTAAGTGGAGCGCTTAAAAAACTGCCAGACTCTTTGGCGCTAACTCCGGCCCCAGCAGTTAGGCCCGCTGGGCTGAGAATTGCTTGGCATTTGCGCCGGCAGAGTGCTGGTCCATTAGCATGTCCAGAATTGCTCCCTGAATAGCGACCCCAACGGGAATGGGAACTGCACGCAATTCAGTGCGAGCATCAAAACCTAGGGCTGGATTCTCTGTTATTGGGACTATGTCCCCATGCCGTCGTAAAGACTATGACCTGCAGGGCCACATATTCCTAGCCCGGCACGGGGCTAGCAGGGACCCGGCGTAAATCTCACAGTTTTTCTGGCATATACGGGCCCCCGCACATCCGGGTCGGAGGCCATGCATGTGCACAGCGGTGGTCTCCAGTGGCCGCGCTGTGCTCCATGGCAGACTCAGACTGCGGAGCAGGACCCTAAACATAGTGCCCCCCGATTGGCCATGTGCCCGACCCTGACCGCCCACCCAAACATTGTCCGGCAGCATATAAGGCACCCTCTGATCAGCCCGCCCCCGACCAGACCAAGCCATCGGGACTTCGGCCGGTCGGGGGTGGAGAATCGCGGAACGGGCCTCCAGCAATGGCCCCAGCTAGGTGTTGCACGGCGCGGCGTACACTTTTCGGGGCCCGCAGATTCGGGGAACCGGCGGCGGTCCCAATTCCGTGACAGGAAATGGATTCTCTGCCCCGGCGCCGGCTGTGATTTCGCAACTGGAAAATTTTGCCCACATTTAAAAGCTATAAATTCAAATATTAATTTGGTTGTTTTAAAGGTGTCTCTATAGAAATGCAAATTGTTACATTCCACGTCTGCATCAGATTAGAGTTAATGAACCCAATTTTCCACTGAGCTGTTTGTCCAAGTAGTGCTTTGCTGAGCCGTTACTTCTGCCTGCCCTCTTGTGCCAACACTATTCATCAGGTGGGTTCAGTTAAAATTACCCCAGGGTCAATTCATTTAACTATCTATTGGTGTTACCTGAATGCAACACCCATGTAACATGGAAGTATGATAGAGAAGGATTTGGAAATTGTCATATTGCAGCTTTTCAAAACTTAGAATGTTTGAAGATGTGCAGCAGCAGTCTGGGGAGTTGTACAGCAGCATATATTAATATGGTTTGAAAAACCAAGTGGGTAGTCTATGCAATAGATGGATCATGTGAGATTTTATGGAGCTTCTAAAGCATATTTACAAATGGAGTCATACAAGGGAAAGACTTTGGATGTTCATAAAGTCAATCTACAGATACTCTGACAGCAAAAGCATTAAAGGGCAGGACTGATTGTTGCTGACTGTGGGTAACCTCAGAAAAATTCTTGCATGTCTTTAGAGGAAGGTGTCAGCAGCAAAGAGTGTCAGCTCGTTCACCCCCTAAAATTGCAGATGAGTGCCAGGAAAACTAATCACTCACTTGATAAACTGCTGGACTGGTCAATCTCATTTTTAAGCTTTAGGTACCATGGGCACCAACACACAACTCACTCTCTAAAATATAGAGGCCACTCTTCAGGCTAAACTATGGCTAAGGGCTTCACTGACTCCAGAATATGTGTCGTCCCAGTGCTCACTCTGGGCAATTGGCCTATGGATGTAATCGCTCTGTCATTTGTGGCATGATCACTACTATCCAACTCTTGATATTCCACATTCTGTTCCTCAAGACCTTCCTCACATAACATATAAAAATTTGAGGTAGGAGATGACTTGTTTATTTCGAACAGCTGCTCAGAGTTGGTATTTTGTAATTTGGTCTAATTAATCATGAGGAATGAACCTTAACTGTGTGATTATCATGTCTGATCAGGACCGTCTTTCCATCATGGGGCGTCATTCTCCGACCCCCCAGAGGGTCGGAGAATGGCCGTTGGCCGCCGTGAATCCCGCCCCCGCCGGTTGCCGAAGTCTCCGAAGGGAGAAAAGTCGGCGGGGCATTAATGGCGCCGCTGCCGCGGAGAATGTCACGGGTCTGCGCAAGGCAGCCGATTTTCAGCCTGCCGATATTCTCCCTTCCGGATGGGCAGAAGTCCCGTCGACGTGATGACCATTCACGTCGACGTGAATCAAACCTCCTTTTCATCGGCGTGACCCGGTGCTCCCGGCTCACGCCGACCAGCGTGGAGGTGAGTGACGGCCTGGGGGGTTGGCTCTGGGCAGGCAATGGCGTGGCCGCAGTCTGATTGCGTGAGGAGAGGTGTGTCTCGGGTTGTGTGTGTGTGTGCGGCGGGGGGGGGGGGGGGGGGGGGGGGGGTGGTTAGAGTAGGCTGGGCTCCGGGGGAGTGCCGGGAGGGGGTCCGTGCCGGGGTGGAGGTTGTGGGGGGGGGTCCGTGTCGGGGTGGAGGTTGGGGGGGGGTCCGTGCTGGGGTGGAGGTTGGGGGGGGGGTCCGTGCTGGGGTGGAGGTTGGGGGGGGGGGGGTCCGTGCCGTGCCGGGGTGGAGGTTGGGGGTGGGTCCGTGCCGGGGTGGAGGTTGGGGGGGGGTCCGTGCCGGGGTGGAGGTTGGGGGGGGGTCCGTGCCATGCCGGGGTGGAGGTTGGGGGGGGGTCCGTGCTGGGGTGGAGGTTGGGGGGGGGGTCCGTGCTGGGGTGGATGTTGGGGGAGGTCCGTGCTGGGGTGGAGGTTGGAGGGGGGTCCGTGCCGTGCCGGGGTGGAGGTTGGGGGTTGTGGGGGGGTCCGTGCCGGGGTGGAGGTTGGGGGGGGTCCGTGCCGGGGTGGAGGTTGGGGGGGGGTCCGTGCTGGGGTGGAGGTTGGGGGGGGGTCCGTGCCGTGCCGGGGTGGAGGTTGGGGGTTGGGGGTGGTCCGTGCCGGGTGGAGGTTGGGGGGGGTCCGTGCCGGGGTGGAGGTTCGGGGGGGTCCGTGCTGGGGTGGAGGTTGGGGGGGGGGGGTCCGTGCCGTGCCGGGGTGGAGGTTGGGGGTTTGGGGGGTCGGTGCCGGGGTGGAGGTTGGGGGGGGGGTCCGTGCTGGGGTGGAGGTTGGGGGGGGTCCGTGCTGGGGTGGAGGTTGGGGGGGGGTCCGTGCCGTGCCGGGGTGGAGGTTGGGGGTTGGGGGGGGTCCGTGCCGGGGTGGAGGTTGGGGGGGTCCGTGCTGGGGTGGAGGTTGGGGGGGGGTCCGTGCCGTGCCGGGGTGGAGGTTGTGGGGGGGTCCGTGCTGGGGTGGAGGTTGGGGGGGGGGGTGTCCGTGCTGTGCCGGGGTGGAGGTTGGGGGGGGGGTCCGTGCTGGGGTGGAGGTTGGGGGGGGGCGTCCGAGCCGTGCCGGGGTGGAGGTTGGGGGTTGGGGGGGGTCCGTGCCAGGGTGGAGGTTGGGGGGGGGGGTCCGTGCCGGGGTGGAGGTTGGGGGGGGGTCCGTGCTGGAGTGGAGGTTGGGGGGGGTCCGTGCTGGGGTGGAGGTTGGGGTGGGGGGGTCCGTGCCGGGGTGGAGGTTGGGGGTTGGGGGGGGTCCGTGCTGGCCTGGAGGTTGGGGGGGTCCGTGCAGTGCCGGGGTGGAGGTTGGGGGTTGGGGGGGGTCCGTGCTGGGGTGGAGGTTGGGTGGGGGTCCGTGCTGGGGTGGAGGTTTGGGGGGGGGGCCGTGCCGTGCCGGGGTGGAGGTTGGGGGGGGGGTCCGTGCCGGGGTGGAGGTTGGGGGGGGGGTCCGTGCTGGGGTGGAGGTTGGGGGGGGGTCTGTGCCGTGCCGGTGTGGAGGTTGGGGAGGGGTCCGTGCTGGGGTGGAGGTTGGGGGGGGGTCCGTGCTGTGCCGGGCTGGAGGTTGGGGGGGGGTCCGTGCCGGGGTGGAGGTTGAGGGGGGGGGTCCGTGCTTGGGTGGAGGTTGGGGAGGAGGGTCCGTGCCGTGCCGGGGTGGAGGTTGGGGGTTGGGGAGGGGTCCGTGCCGGGGTGGAGGGGGCCGTACCGGGGTGGAGGTTGGGGGGGGGTCCGTGCAGGGGTGGAGGTTGGGCGGGGGGTCCGTGCTGGGGTGGAGGTTGGGGGGGGGTCCGTGCCGTGCCGGGGTGGAGGTTGGGGGGGGTTCCGTGCTGGGGTGGAGGTTGGGGGGGGGGGGTCCGTGCCGTGCCGGGGTGGAGATTGGGGGTTGGGGGTGTCCGTGCTGGGGTGGAGGTTGGGGGGGGGTCCATGCTGGGTTGGAGGTTGGGGGGGGGGGTCCGTGCTGGGGTGGCGGTTGGGGGGGGGTCCGTGCTGGGGTGGAGGTTGGGGGGGGGGGTCCGTGCCGTGCCGGGGTGGAGGTTGGGGGTTGGGGGGGGTCCGTGCGGGGGTGGAGTTTGGGGGGGGTCCGTGCTGGGGTGGAGGTTGGGGGGGGGTCCGTGCCGTGCCGGGGTGGAGGTTGGGGGTTGGGGGGGGTCCGTGCTGGGGTGGAGGTTGGGGGGGTCCGTGCTGGGGTGGAGGTTGGGGGGGGGGGGTCCGTGCCATGCCAGGGTGGAGGTTGGGGGTTGGGGGGGGGTCCGTGCTGGGGTGGAGGTTGGGGGGGTCCGTGCCGTGCCGGGGTGGAGGTTGGGCGTTGGGGGGGGTCCGTGCTGGGGTGGAGGTTGGGGGGGGTCCGTGCTGGGGTGGAGGTTGGGGGGGGTCCGTGCTGGGGTCGAGGTTGGGGGGGAGTCCGTGCTGGGGTGGAGGTTGGGGGGGGGTGTCCGTGCTGTTCCGGGGTGGAGGTTGGGGGGGGTCCGTGCTGGGGTGGAGGTTGGGGGGTGTCCGTGCCATGCCGAGGTGGAGGTTGGGGGTTGGGGGGGTCCGTGCCGGGGTGGAGGTTGGGGGGTGTCCGTGCCATGCCGAGGTGGAGGTTGGGGGTTGGGGGGGTCCGTGCCGGGGTGGAGGTTGGGGGGGGTCCGTGCCGGGGTGGAGGTTGGGGGGGGTCCGTGCTGGGGTGGAGGTTGGGGGGGGGTCCATGCCGTGCCGGGGTGGAGGTTGGGGTTTGTTGGGGGGTCCGTGCCGAGGTGGAGGTTGGGGGGGGTGTCCGTGCCGGGTTGGAGGTTGGGGGGGGTCCGTGCTGGGGTGGAGGTTGGGGGGGGGGTTCCGTTCCGTGCCGGGGTGGAGGTTGGGGGTTGGGGGGGGGTCCATGCTGGGCTGGAGGTTGGGGGGTCCGTGCCGTGCCGGGGTGGAGGTTGGGAGTTGGGGGGGTCCGTGCTGGGGTGGAGGTTGGGAGGGGGTCCGTGCTGGGGTGGAGGTTTGGGGGGGGGGGGTCCGTGCCGTGCCGGGGTGGAGGTTGGGGGTTGGGGGGGGGGGTCCGTGCCGGGGTGGAGGTTGGGGGGGGGGGTCCGTGCTGGGGTGGAGGTTGGGGGGGGGTCCGTGCCGTGCCGGGGTGGAGGTTGGGGGTTGGGGGGGGGGGTTCGTGCTGGGGTGGAGGTTGGGGGGGGTCCGTGCAGGGGTGGAGGTTGCGGAGGGGGTCCGTGCCGTGCCGGGGTGGAGGTTGGGGGTTGGGGGGGTCCGTGCTGGGGTGGAGGTTGGGGGGGGTGTCCGTGCCGTGCCGGGGTGGAGGTTGGGGTTTGGGGGGTGTCCGTGCAGGGGTGGAGGTTGGGTGGGGGGTCCGTGCTGGGGTGGAGGTTGGGGGGGGGTCCGTGCCGTGCCGGGGTGGAGGTTGGGGGTTGGAGGGGGGTCCGTCCTGGGGTCGAGGTTGGGGGTGGGGTCCGTGCCGTGCCGGGGTGGAGGTTGGGGGTTGGGGGGATCCGTGCTGGGGTGGAGGTTGGGGGGGGGTCCGTGCTGGGGTGGAGGTTGGGGGGGGGGTCCGTGCTGGGGTGGCGGTTGGGGGGGGTCCGTGCTGGGGTGGAGGTTGGGGGGGGGTCCGTGCCGGGGTGGAGGTTGGGGGTTGGGAGGGGGGTCCGTGCGGAGGTGGAGTTTGGGGGGGGTCCGTGCTGGGGTGGAGGTTGGAGGGGGGTCCGTGCCATGCCGGGGTGGAGGTTGGGGGTTGGGGGGGTCCGTGCTGGGGTGGAGGTTGGGGGGGTCCGTGCTGGGGTGGAGGTTGGGGGGGGGTCCGTGCCATGCCGGGGTGGAGGTTGGGGGTTGGGGGGGGTCCGTGCTGGGGTGGTGGTTGGGGGGGGGTCCGTGCCGTGCCGGGGTGGAGGTTGGGGGTTGGGGGGGGGTCCGTGCTGTGCTGGAGGTTGGGGGGGGTCCGTGCTGGGGTGGAGGTTGGGGGGGGTCCGTGCCGTGCCGGGGTGGAGGTTAGGGGTTGGGGGGTGTCCGTGCCGTGCCGGGGTGGAGGTTGGGGGGGGTCCGTGCTGGTGTGGAGGTTGGGGGGGCGTCCGTGCCGTGCTGGGGTGGAGGTTGGGGGGCGTCCGTGCTGGGGTGGAGGTTGGGGGGGGGTCTGTGCTGGGGTGGAGGTTGGGGGGGGGTCCGTGCTGGGGTGGAGGTTGGGGGGGGTCTGTGCTGGGGTGGAGGTTGGGGGGTGGTCCGTGCCGTGCCGGGGTGGAGGTTGGGGGTTGGGGGGGTGCCCGTGCTGGGGTGGAGGTTGGGGGGGGTGTCCGTGCTGGGGTGGAGGTTGGGGGGGGGTCCGTGCTGGGGTGGAGGTTGGGGGGGGGTCCATGCTGGGGTGGAGGTTGGGGGGGGGGTCCGTGCTGGGGTGGAGGTTGGGGGGGGGTCCTTGCTGGGGTGGAGGTTGGGGGGGGCGTCCGTGCCGTGCCGGGGTGGAGGTGGGGGGTTGGGGGGGTCCGTGCCGGGGTGGAGGTTGGGGGGGGGTCCGTGCTGTGGTGGAGGTTGGGGGGGTCCGTGCTGGGGTGGAGGTTGGGGGGGGGCGTCCGTGCTGGGGTGGAGGTTGGGGGGGGGGGTCCGTCCTGGGGTGGAGGTTGGGGGGGGGTCCGTGCCGTGCCAGGGTGGAGGTTAGGGGTTGGGGGGTGTCCGTGCCGTGCCGGGATGGAGGTTGGGGGGGGTCCGTGCTGGGGTGGAGGTTGGGGGTGGGGTCCGTGCCGTGCTTGGGTGGAGGTTGGGGGGCGTCCGTGCTGGGGTGGAGGTTGGGGGGGGGGGTCTGTGCTGGGGTGGAGGTTGGGGGGGGGTCCGTGCCGTGCTGGGGTGGAGGTTGGGGGGCGTCCGTGCTGGGGTGGAGGTTGGGGGGGGGGTCCGTGCTGGGGTGGAGGTTGGGGGGGGTCCGTGCTGGGGTGGAGGTTGGGGGGGGGTCCGTGCCGTGCCGGGGTGGAGGTTGGGGGTTGGGGGGGGTGTCCGTGCTGGGGTGGAGGTTGGGGGGGGTGTCCGTGCTGGGGTGGAGGTTGGGGGGGGGGTCCGTGCTGGGGTGGAGGTTGGGGGGGGGGTCCGTGCTGGGGTGGAGGTTGGGGGGGGGGGGTCCGTGCTGGGGTGGAGGTTGGGGGGGGTCCTTGCTGGGGTGGAGGTTGGGGGGTCGTCCGTGCCATGCCGGGGTGGAGGTGGGGGGGTTGGGGGGGTCCGTGCCGGGGTGGAGGTTGGGGGGGGGGGCGTCCGTGCTGGGGTGGAGGTTGGGGGGGGGGTCTGTGCTGGGGTGGAGGTTGGGGGGGGATCCGTACCGTGCCGGGGTGGAGGTTAGGGGTTGGGGGGTGTCCGTGCCGTGCCGGGGTGGAGGTTGGGGGGGTCCGTGCTGGGGTGGAGGTTGGGGGGGGGTCCGTGCCGTGCTGGGGTGGAGGTTGGGGGCGTCCGTGCTGGGGTGGAGGTTGGGGGGGGTCCGTGCTGGGGTAGAGGTTGGGGGGGGGTCCGTGCCGTGCTGGGGTGGAGGTTGGGGGGCGTCCGTGCCGGGGTGGAGGTTGGGGGGGTCCGTGCCGGGGTGGAGGTTGCGGGGGGGGTCCGTGCTGGGGTGGAGGTTGGGGGGGGGTCCGTGCCGTGCCGGGGTGGAGGTTGGGGGTTGGGGGGGTGTCCGTGCCAGGGTGGAGGTTGGGGGTTGGGGGGGGTCCGTGCTGGCCTGGAGGTTGGGGGGGTCCGTGCAGTGCCGGGGTGGAGGTTGGGGGTTGGGGGGGGTCCGTGCTGGGGTGGAGGTTGGGTGGGGGTCCGTGCTGGGGTGGAGGTTTGGGGGGGGGGCCGTGCCGTGCCGGGGTGGAGGTTGGGGGGGTGTCCGTGCCGGGGTGGAGGTTGGGGGGGGGGTCCGTGCTGGGGTGGAGGTTGGGGGGGGGTCTGTGCCGTGCCGGTGTGGAGGTTGGGGAGGGGTCCGTGCTGGGGTGGAGGTTGGGGGGGGGTCCGTGCTGTGCCGGGCTGGAGGTTGGGGGGGGGTCCGTGCCGGGGTGGAGGTTGAGGGGGGGGGTCCGTGCTTGGGTGGAGGTTGGGGAGGAGGGTCCGTGCCGTGCCGGGGTGGAGGTTGGGGGTTGGGGAGGGGTCCGTGCCGGGGTGGAGGGGGCCGTACCGGGGTGGAGGTTGGGGGGGGGTCCGTGCAGGGGTGGAGGTTGGGCGGGGGGTCCGTGCTGGGGTGGAGGTTGGGGGGGGGTCCGTGCCGTGCCGGGGTGGAGGTTGGGGGGGGTTCCGTGCTGGGGTGGAGGTTGGGGGGGGGGGTCCGTGCCGTGCCGGGGTGGAGATTGGGGGTTGGGGGTGTCCGTGCTGGGGTGGAGGTTGGGGGGGGGTCCATGCTGGGTTGGAGGTTGGGGGGGGGGGTCCGTGCTGGGGTGGCGGTTGGGGGGGGGTCCGTGCTGGGGTGGAGGTTGGGGGGGGGGGTCCGTGCCGTGCCGGGGTGGAGGTTGGGGGTTGGGGGGGGTCCGTGCGGGGGTGGAGTTTGGGGGGGGTCCGTGCTGGGGTGGAGGTTGGGGGGGGGTCCGTGCCGTGCCGGGGTGGAGGTTGGGGGTTGGGGGGGGTCCGTGCTGGGGTGGAGGTTGGGGGGGTCCGTGCTGGGGTGGAGGTTGGGGGGGGGGGTCCGTGCCATGCCAGGGTGGAGGTTGGGGGTTGGGGGGGGGTCCGTGCTGGGGTGGAGGTTGGGGGGGTCCGTGCCGTGCCGGGGTGGAGGTTGGGCGTTGGGGGGGGTCCGTGCTGGGGTGGAGGTTGGGGGGGGTCCGTGCTGGGGTGGAGGTTGGGGGGGGTCCGTGCTGGGGTCGAGGTTGGGGGGGAGTCCGTGCTGGGGTGGAGGTTGGGGGGGGGTGTCCGTGCTGTTCCGGGGTGGAGGTTGGGGGGGGTCCGTGCTGGGGTGGAGGTTGGGGGGTGTCCGTGCCATGCCGAGGTGGAGGTTGGGGGTTGGGGGGGTCCGTGCCGGGGTGGAGGTTGGGGGGGGTCCGTGCCGGGGTGGAGGTTGGGGGGGGTCCGTGCTGGGGTGGAGGTTGGGGGGGGGTCCATGCCGTGCCGGGGTGGAGGTTGGGGTTTGTTGGGGGGTCCGTGCCGAGGTGGAGGTTGGGGGGGGTGTCCGTGCCGGGTTGGAGGTTGGGGGGGGTCCGTGCTGGGGTGGAGGTTGGGGGGGGGGTTCCGTTCCGTGCCGGGGTGGAGGTTGGGGGTTGGGGGGGGGTCCATGCTGGGCTGGAGGTTGGGGGGTCCGTGCCGTGCCGGGGTGGAGGTTGGGAGTTGGGGGGGTCCGTGCTGGGGTGGAGGTTGGGAGGGGGTCCGTGCTGGGGTGGAGGTTTGGGGGGGGGGGGTCCGTGCCGTGCCGGGGTGGAGGTTGGGGGTTGGGGGGGGGGGTCCGTGCCGGGGTGGAGGTTGGGGGGGGGGGTCCGTGCTGGGGTGGAGGTTGGGGGGGGGTCCGTGCCGTGCCGGGGTGGAGGTTGGGGGTTGGGGGGGGGGGTTCGTGCTGGGGTGGAGGTTGGGGGGGGTCCGTGCAGGGGTGGAGGTTGCGGAGGGGGTCCGTGCCGTGCCGGGGTGGAGGTTGGGGGTTGGGGGGGTCCGTGCTGGGGTGGAGGTTGGGGGGGGTGTCCGTGCCGTGCCGGGGTGGAGGTTGGGGTTTGGGGGGTGTCCGTGCAGGGGTGGAGGTTGGGTGGGGGGTCCGTGCTGGGGTGGAGGTTGGGGGGGGGTCCGTGCCGTGCCGGGGTGGAGGTTGGGGGTTGGAGGGGGGTCCGTCCTGGGGTCGAGGTTGGGGGTGGGGTCCGTGCCGTGCCGGGGTGGAGGTTGGGGGTTGGGGGGATCCGTGCTGGGGTGGAGGTTGGGGGGGGTCCGTGCTGGGGTGGAGGTTGGGGGGGGGGGTCCGTGCTGGGGTGGCGGTTGGGGGGGGGTCCGTGCTGGGGTGGAGGTTGGGGGGGGGTCCGTGCCGGGGTGGAGGTTGGGGGTTGGGAGGGGGGTCCGTGCGGAGGTGGAGTTTGGGGGGGGTCCGTGCTGGGGTGGAGGTTGGAGGGGGGTCCGTGCCATGCCGGGGTGGAGGTTGGGGGTTGGGGGGGTCCGTGCTGGGGTGGAGGTTGGGGGGGTCCGTGCTGGGGTGGAGGTTGGGGGGGGGTCCGTGCCATGCCGGGGTGGAGGTTGGGGGTTGGGGGGGGGTCCGTGCTGGGGTGGTGGTTGGGGGGGGGTCCGTGCCGTGCCGGGGTGGAGGTTGGGGGTTGGGGGGGGGTCCGTGCTGTGCTGGAGGTTGGGGGGGGTCCGTGCTGGGGTGGAGGTTGGGGGGGGTCCGTGCCGTGCCGGGGTGGAGGTTAGGGGTTGGGGGGTGTCCGTGCCGTGCCGGGGTGGAGGTTGGGGGGGGTCCGTGCTGGTGTGGAGGTTGGGGGGGCGTCCGTGCCGTGCTGGGGTGGAGGTTGGGGGGCGTCCGTGCTGGGGTGGAGGTTGGGGGGGGGTCTGTGCTGGGGTGGAGGTTGGGGGGGGGTCCGTGCTGGGGTGGAGGTTGGGGGGGGTCTGTGCTGGGGTGGACGTTGGGGGGTGGTCCGTGCCGTGCCGGGGTGGAGGTTGGGGGTTGGGGGGGTGCCCGTGCTGGGGTGGAGGTTGGGGGGGGTGTCCGTGCTGGGGTGGAGGTTGGGGGGGGGTCCGTGCTGGGGTGGAGTTTGGGGGGGGGTCCATGCTGGGGTGGAGGTTGGGGGGGGGGTCCGTGCTGGGGTGGAGGTTGGGGGGGGGTCCTTGCTGGGGTGGAGGTTGGGGGGGGCGTCCGTGCCGTGCCGGGGTGGAGGTGGGGGGTTGGGGGGGTCCGTGCCGGGGTGGAGGTTGGGGGGGGGTCCGTGCTGTGGTGGAGGTTGGGGGGGTCCGTGCTGGGGTGGAGGTTGGGGGGGGGCGTCCGTGCTGGGGTGGAGGTTGGGGGGGGGGGTCCGTCCTGGGGTGGAGGTTGGGGGGGGGTCCGTGCCGTGCCAGGGTGGAGGTTAGGGGTTGGGGGGTGTCCGTGCCGTGCCGGGATGGAGGTTGGGGGGGGTCCGTGCTGGGGTGGAGGTTGGGGGTGGGGTCCGTGCCGTGCTTGGGTGGAGGTTGGGGGGCGTCCGTGCTGGGGTGGAGGTTGGGGGGGGGGGGTCTGTGCTGGGGTGGAGGTTGGGGGGGGGGGTCCGTGCCGTGCTGGGGTGGAGGTTGGGGGGCGTCCGTGCTGGGGTGGAGGTTGGGGGGGGGTCCGTGCTGGGGTGGAGGTTGGGGGGGGTCCGTGCTGGGGTGGAGGTTGGGGGGGGGTCCGTGCCGTGCCGGGGTGGAGGTTGGGGGTTGGGGGGGGTGTCCGTGCTGGGGTGGAGGTTGGGGGGGGTGTCCGTGCTGGGGTGGAGGTTGGGGGGGGGGTCCGTGCTGGGGTGGAGGTTGGGGGGGGGTCCGTGCTGGGGTGGAGGTTGGGGGGGGGGGGTCCGTGCTGGGGTGGAGGTTGGGGGGGGTCCTTGCTGGGGTGGAGGTTGGGGGGTCGTCCGTGCCATGCCGGGGTGGAGGTGGGGGGGTTGGGGGGGTCCGTGCCGGGGTGGAGGTTGGGGGGGGGGGCGTCCGTGCTGGGGTGGAGGTTGGGGGGGGGGTCTGTGCTGGGGTGGAGGTTGGGGGGGGATCCGTACCGTGCCGGGGTGGAGGTTAGGGGTTGGGGGGTGTCCGTGCCGTGCCGGGGTGGAGGTTGGGGGGGTCCGTGCTGGGGTGGAGGTTGGGGGGGGGGTCCGTGCCGTGCTGGGGTGGAGGTTGGGGGCGTCCGTGCTGGGGTGGAGGTTGGGGGGGGTCCGTGCTGGGGTAGAGGTTGGGGGGGGGGTCCGTGCCGTGCTGGGGTGGAGGTTGGGGGGCGTCCGTGCCGGGGTGGAGGTTGGGGGGGTCCGTGCTGGGTTGGAGGTTGCGGGGGGGGTCCGTGCTGGGGTGGAGGTTGGGGGGGGGTCCGTGCCGTGCCGGGGTGGAGGTTGGGGGTTGGGGGGGTGTCCGTGCTGGGGTGGAGGTTGGGGGGTTGTCCGTGCTGGGGTAGAGGTTGGGGGGGGGGTCCGTGCTGGGGTGGAGGTTGGGGGGGGGTCCGTGCTGTGCCGGGCTGGAGGTTGGGGGGGGGTCCGTGCCGGGGTGGAGGTTGAGGGGGGGGGGTCCGTGCTTGGGTGGAGGTTGGGGAGGAGGGTCCGTGCCGTGCCGGGGTGGAGGTTGGGGGTTGGGGAGGGGTCCGTGCCGGGGTGGAGGGGGCCGTACCGGGGTGGAGGTTGGGGGGGGGTCCGTGCAGGGGTGGAGGTTGGGCGGGGGGTCCGTGCTGGGGTGGAGGTTGGGGGGGGGTCCGTGCCGTGCCGGGGTGGAGGTTGGGGGGGGTTCCGTGCTGGGGTGGAGGTTGGGGGGGGGGGTCCGTGCCGTGCCGGGGTGGAGATTGGGGGTTGGGGGTGTCCGTGCTGGGGTGGAGGTTGGGGGGGGGTCCATGCTGGGTTGGAGGTTGGGGGGGGGGGTCCGTGCTGGGGTGGCGGTTGGGGGGGGGTCCGTGCTGGGGTGGAGGTTGGGGGGGGGGGTCCGTGCCGTGCCGGGGTGGAGGTTGGGGGTTGGGGGGGGTCCGTGCGGGGGTGGAGTTTGGGGGGGGTCCGTGCTGGGGTGGAGGTTGGGGGGGGGTCCGTGCCGTGCCGGGGTGGAGGTTGGGGGTTGGGGGGGGTCCGTGCTGGGGTGGAGGTTGGGGGGGTCCGTGCTGGGGTGGAGGTTGGGGGGGGGGGTCCGTGCCATGCCAGGGTGGAGGTTGGGGGTTGGGGGGGGGTCCGTGCTGGGGTGGAGGTTGGGGGGGTCCGTGCCGTGCCGGGGTGGAGGTTGGGCGTTGGGGGGGGTCCGTGCTGGGGTGGAGGTTGGGGGGGGTCCGTGCTGGGGTGGAGGTTGGGGGGGGTCCGTGCTGGGGTCGAGGTTGGGGGGGAGTCCGTGCTGGGGTGGAGGTTGGGGGGGGGTGTCCGTGCTGTTCCGGGGTGGAGGTTGGGGGGGGTCCGTGCTGGGGTGGAGGTTGGGGGGTGTCCGTGCCATGCCGAGGTGGAGGTTGGGGGTTGGGGGGGTCCGTGCCGGGGTGGAGGTTGGGGGGGGTCCGTGCCGGGGTGGAGGTTGGGGGGGGTCCGTGCTGGGGTGGAGGTTGGGGGGGGGTCCATGCCGTGCCGGGGTGGAGGTTGGGGTTTGTTGGGGGGTCCGTGCCGAGGTGGAGGTTGGGGGGGGTGTCCGTGCCGGGTTGGAGGTTGGGGGGGGTCCGTGCTGGGGTGGAGGTTGGGGGGGGGGTTCCGTTCCGTGCCGGGGTGGAGGTTGGGGGTTGGGGGGGGGTCCATGCTGGGCTGGAGGTTGGGGGGTCCGTGCCGTGCCGGGGTGGAGGTTGGGAGTTGGGGGGGTCCGTGCTGGGGTGGAGGTTGGGAGGGGGTCCGTGCTGGGGTGGAGGTTTGGGGGGGGGGGGTCCGTGCCGTGCCGGGGTGGAGGTTGGGGGTTGGGGGGGGGGGTCCGTGCCGGGGTGGAGGTTGGGGGGGGGGGTCCGTGCTGGGGTGGAGGTTGGGGGGGGGTCCGTGCCGTGCCGGGGTGGAGGTTGGGGGTTGGGGGGGGGGGTTCGTGCTGGGGTGGAGGTTGGGGGGGGTCCGTGCAGGGGTGGAGGTTGCGGAGGGGGTCCGTGCCGTGCCGGGGTGGAGGTTGGGGGTTGGGGGGGTCCGTGCTGGGGTGGAGGTTGGGGGGGGTGTCCGTGCCGTGCCGGGGTGGAGGTTGGGGTTTGGGGGGTGTCCGTGCAGGGGTGGAGGTTGGGTGGGGGGTCCGTGCTGGGGTGGAGGTTGGGGGGGGGTCCGTGCCGTGCCGGGGTGGAGGTTGGGGGTTGGAGGGGGGTCCGTCCTGGGGTCGAGGTTGGGGGTGGGGTCCGTGCCGTGCCGGGGTGGAGGTTGGGGGTTGGGGGGATCCGTGCTGGGGTGGAGGTTGGGGGGGGTCCGTGCTGGGGTGGAGGTTGGGGGGGGGGGTCCGTGCTGGGGTGGCGGTTGGGGGGGGGTCCGTGCTGGGGTGGAGGTTGGGGGGGGGTCCGTGCCGGGGTGGAGGTTGGGGGTTGGGAGGGGGGTCCGTGCGGAGGTCGAGTTTGGGGGGGGTCCGTGCTGGGGTGGAGGTTGGAGGGGGGTCCGTGCCATGCCGGGGTGGAGGTTGGGGGTTGGGGGGGTCCGTGCTGGGGTGGAGGTTGGGGGGGTCCGTGCTGGGGTGGAGGTTGGGGGGGGGTCCGTGCCATGCCGGGGTGGAGGTTGGGGGTTGGGGGGGGGTCCGTGCTGGGGTGGTGGTTGGGGGGGGGTCCGTGCCGTGCCGGGGTGGAGGTTGGGGGTTGGGGGGGGGTCCGTGCTGTGCTGGAGGTTGGGGGGGGTCCGTGCTGGGGTGGAGGTTGGGGGGGGTCCGTGCCGTGCCGGGGTGGAGGTTAGGGGTTGGGGGGTGTCCGTGCCGTGCCGGGGTGGAGGTTGGGGGGGGTCCGTGCTGGTGTGGAGGTTGGGGGGGCGTCCGTGCCGTGCTGGGGTGGAGGTTGGGGGGCGTCCGTGCTGGGGTGGAGGTTGGGGGGGGGTCTGTGCTGGGGTGGAGGTTGGGGGGGGGTCCGTGCTGGGGTGGAGGTTGGGGGGGGTCTGTGCTGGGGTGGACGTTGGGGGGTGGTCCGTGCCGTGCCGGGGTGGAGGTTGGGGGTTGGGGGGGTGCCCGTGCTGGGGTGGAGGTTGGGGGGGGTGTCCGTGCTGGGGTGGAGGTTGGGGGGGGGTCCGTGCTGGGGTGGAGTTTGGGGGGGGGTCCATGCTGGGGTGGAGGTTGGGGGGGGGGTCCGTGCTGGGGTGGAGGTTGGGGGGGGGTCCTTGCTGGGGTGGAGGTTGGGGGGGGCGTCCGTGCCGTGCCGGGGTGGAGGTGGGGGGTTGGGGGGGTCCGTGCCGGGGTGGAGGTTGGGGGGGGGTCCGTGCTGTGGTGGAGGTTGGGGGGGTCCGTGCTGGGGTGGAGGTTGGGGGGGGGCGTCCGTGCTGGGGTGGAGGTTGGGGGGGGGGGTCCGTCCTGGGGTGGAGGTTGGGGGGGGGTCCGTGCCGTGCCAGGGTGGAGGTTAGGGGTTGGGGGGTGTCCGTGCCGTGCCGGGATGGAGGTTGGGGGGGGTCCGTGCTGGGGTGGAGGTTGGGGGTGGGGTCCGTGCCGTGCTTGGGTGGAGGTTGGGGGGCGTCCGTGCTGGGGTGGAGGTTGGGGGGGGGGGGTCTGTGCTGGGGTGGAGGTTGGGGGGGGGGGTCCGTGCCGTGCTGGGGTGGAGGTTGGGGGGCGTCCGTGCTGGGGTGGAGGTTGGGGGGGGGTCCGTGCTGGGGTGGAGGTTGGGGGGGGTCCGTGCTGGGGTGGAGGTTGGGGGGGGGTCCGTGCCGTGCCGGGGTGGAGGTTGGGGGTTGGGGGGGGTGTCCGTGCTGGGGTGGAGGTTGGGGGGGGTGTCCGTGCTGGGGTGGAGGTTGGGGGGGGGGTCCGTGCTGGGGTGGAGGTTGGGGGGGGGTCCGTGCTGGGGTGGAGGTTGGGGGGGGGGGGTCCGTGCTGGGGTGGAGGTTGGGGGGGGTCCTTGCTGGGGTGGAGGTTGGGGGGTCGTCCGTGCCATGCCGGGGTGGAGGTGGGGGGGTTGGGGGGGTCCGTGCCGGGGTGGAGGTTGGGGGGGGGGGCGTCCGTGCTGGGGTGGAGGTTGGGGGGGGGGTCTGTGCTGGGGTGGAGGTTGGGGGGGGATCCGTACCGTGCCGGGGTGGAGGTTAGGGGTTGGGGGGTGTCCGTGCCGTGCCGGGGTGGAGGTTGGGGGGGTCCGTGCTGGGGTGGAGGTTGGGGGGGGGTCCGTGCCGTGCTGGGGTGGAGGTTGGGGGCGTCCGTGCTGGGGTGGAGGTTGGGGGGGGTCCGTGCTGGGGTAGAGGTTGGGGGGGGGGTCCGTGCCGTGCTGGGGTGGAGGTTGGGGGGCGTCCGTGCCGGGGTGGAGGTTGGGGGGGTCCGTGCTGGGTTGGAGGTTGCGGGGGGGGTCCGTGCTGGGGTGGAGGTTGGGGGGGGGTCCGTGCCGTGCCGGGGTGGAGGTTGGGGGTTGGGGGGGTGTCCGTGCTGGGGTGGAGGTTGGGGGGTTGTCCGTGCTGGGGTAGAGGTTGGGGGGGGGGTCCGTGCTGGGGTGGAGGTTGGGGGGGGGTCCATGCTGGGGTGGAGGTTGGGGGGGGGGGGTCCGTGCTGGGGTGGAGGTTGGGGGGGGTCCTTGCTGGGGTGGAGGTTGGGGGGGGGTCCGTGCCGTGCCGGGGTGGAGGTGGGGGGTTGGGGGGGTCCGTGCCGGGGTGGAGGTTAGGGGGGGGGGTCCGTGCTGGGGTGGAGGTTGGGGGGGTCCGTGCCGTGCCGGGGTGGAGGTTGGGTGTTGGGGGGGGTCCGTGCTGGGGTGGAGGTTGGCGGGGGGTCCGTGCTGGGGTGGAGGTTGGGGAGGTCCGTGCCGTGCCGGGGTGGAGGTTGGGGGTTGGGGGGCGTCCGTGCTGGGGTGGAGGTTGGGGGTTGGGGGGGGGGGGGGGTCCGTGCCGAGGAGGGGGATGGGAGGGCAAGTGAGTTGGTCCACCTGGCCAGGTGCCAGCCTCCAACAGTTGGACCCATGCGGTCCATGCCACATGTCTGGGGGCAGGAGGGGATATGGGCAATGATGACATGTCGTTGTTCCCCTCCCCCCCACCAGGCCGTCATGTTTTCAGATCATCCAGCGATGTTGGCCGCCGTGGTGGCAGCCGCTCATGTCTATGTTGCCCTGGATGAGGAGGAGGAGGAGGAGGAGCGTGCCAGAGAGGCGGCGCAGGCTGCCGCAGAGGGGCAGGCGGCAGCCACCCAGGCTGGAGGGACACCTGACCGACAGGACGAGGAGGGGGAGGAGGACGTCGCGGCCCCACGGCAACGGAGGCACCCGAGGGCGCCCCGTGTGTACCGGCCCCGGCAGTCATACCAGGACCTCACGGACCGGGAATGCAGGAGGAGACTCCGGATGAGCCGGGAAACCGTGGCACACATCTGCCACCTGCTGGCACACCTGTCACCGCGTGGCACTGGCGGGGGACACCCTCTCCCCGTGTCCGTCAAGGTTACGGTGGCCCTGAACTTTTATGCAACGGGGTCATTCCAGGCACCGAGTGGGGACCTGTCCGGCATATCGCAGACATCGGTGCACCGGTGCATCCGGGCAGTGACAGATGCCCTATATGCCATGGCGCACCGCTACATCCGCTTCCCCGTGGACCGGGCCAGCCAAGATGCCCGGGCCGTGGGCTTCTCTGCCGTCGCCGGGTTCCCCATGGTCCAGGGCGCGATCGATGGGATGCACGTCGCCGTGCGGCCACCTGCAGATAACAGGGCCGTGTTCACTAATAGGAAGGGGACCTATTCGATGAACGTACAGGTGGTCTACGACCACCGCATGATGATCCTGCACGTCTGCGCCCGTCACCCAGGCAGTGTACACGACTCATTCGTGTTGTCGCGGTCATCCATCCCCGGCATGTACGAGGGACGCCATCCCCGGCTGAGGGGCTGGTTGCTGGGCGACAGGGGCTACCCATTGCGATCGTGGCTGATGACGCCTATACGGAGGCCACGCAATGAGGTGGAGAACCGCTACAATGATGCCCATGTAGCAACAAGGGGAGTGATCGAGAGGTGCTTTGGCGTGTTGAAGATGCGTTTCAGGTGCCTGGACCTCTCTGGGGGCGCCCTCCAGTATCGGTCAGATAGGGTCGGCCGCATCATTGTGGTGTGCTGCGTCCTGCACAACATAGCCCAGCAGAGGGGCGATGTGCCGCAGGCAGAGGAGGGCGGAGTGGAGGAGCAGCAGGAAGAGGCCCAGTCCTCCCCAGATGAGGGGGATGGGGGCAATGGTCAGGGCAGACGGGGTAGACACAGGCGGGTGGCTGTCCACCGTTACCGGCTGGCCCAGCGGGCACGGGACAGACTGATAGACGCCCGCTTCACTGACTAGATGGGTGTGGGAATCGGGTAGTATGGCCACAGACCGCACACCATGGCAACAGCCGACCACCCACACCCCCCATCCATCCACCCACCCAGCACCCTCACCCCCCTCCCCAACCCCACCCACCCCACCCGCATGCACACCACCCCCCCCCCATTGCCGATCCACCTGCGGCACAACGGGCCGGGCTCACACAGTTGCGGGTGGACGCGTGTCTATCGCAGGCCATGGAGGATGATGACAACCCGCCCTGCGATGAGCTCCTCGCTCTACATCGTTGGATTATGTCTGACCCATGGCCACAGTACCACCATCCACCCGGACCATCCCTGCATGCGGCTGTGACACTGCAGCGCACGGTCCCGTCCTCTGCCCGGGGGTTGTTGATGGCGGCCCGGGGGGAAGGGGGCAGACTCACCTGGGGCTGAGGTAAGACGACCCCTCACACACACACTTGCGCTCAACGTACATGACACCCCCGCACACTTTGGACCGAGCACAAAGGCAGCTTCGGTAGGTGTAACATTGACTTTAATAACCAAAGGAGTTCATGCACGTGCCCTAGCCCCTAAAACTCATCTGTGCCCTGCAACCGTGCCAACTTACTCAGTGTCTAATTGTTTGGCCTTACGGGCCCTTTGACTACGTCTACGTGGTTCCCCAGACGGTACAGCAGAACTGGAGGTGGACTCCTGTGATTCCTGCCCTCTGACACTGGATCCCTTTGGCGGCCGTTTCCTGGGGCGTCCTGGCCTAGATGGGCCAGGCTGCGGCCCGGGCGACTGGGATGGCGAGCTGCCAGCCTGTCCTGCCCATTGCCCACCCGATGCACCTGGGACGGAAGGGAGGGAGTCCGAGGTGTCGCGGTGTACCGGGACCTCCCCTACAGAGGGAGCCGGGACGGACCACACCACCTCCTCCTGCCTCGGGGTGCCCGATGGCCCCCAGGCCTCTACATGGGTGGGGGATGCGAACGGACTGGCCATCCGACGCCCCCCCGACATCTGGCACTGCCAGTCCTGGAGGCCCGTGCTGGTATCGACAGGGGTCTGCAGGTTTGCAGCCATGGAGCCCAGGGGGTTGGCAAACCCTGTCTGTGACAGTGCGACGCCGGCTCGCACATGGCCACTGGCGCCGATGCCCTCAGCGATGGCCTGCAGAGACTGGGCCATGGCCTGCTGAGACTGGGCCATGGCCTGCAGAGACTGGGCTATGGCATTGAGCGCCTCTGCCATCTGGCGCTGGCACTGGCTCATGGCCTCCTGTGAGAGGGCAGCCATTTCCTGGGCCACAGACGCCGCCTGCACGGAAGGCCCCAGGCCTCGCAAACCGTTCCCCATGTCTGACACCGTCGCACCCATTGCCTCCACCGCGGACGCCACCCGTGCGGTGTCAGCCTGGGTGGCACGCATGACCGGCACCACTCCCAGCTCCTGGACGCGGGTGGACTCCTCCACCTGCGACCGCAGCCGCCGCAAGCCGCCCGTCACCCTCTTCGCTCGTCTCCGGGTCGGTGGTTGCATCGGATCTATGTGTGGGTGTGGTAACTGCAGGAACCCGGGATCCATCTGGGCAGCAGATGTTCGCTTGGGCTGGGCTGCCCTCCGACCGCCCGGTCCCTCTGCTGCTCCTACCTCCACCTGCTGTACCGGGACGGCTGTGTTGTGCGCACCAGTGAGTGTACCAGACGCCTCATCACTAAAGTGCCCAACCGTGGTGAGTGTTTCTGCGATGGTGGAGGGTGTTGGTGACAGCAGTGGCGTTGTGTCGTGCACTTCGTCCCACTCTGACTCCATGGCACTTTGGGGTGGGGGTTCGTCTCCACCCATCCACTCTGACTCACTGTCCGGTATTTTGTCTTCCTGGGTAGTGCTGTCCCGGGTAGGGGTGTCCTGGGTAGTGCTGTCCCGGGTAGGGGTGTCCTGGGTAGTGGTGTCCTGGGTAGTGGTGTCCTGGGTAGTGGTGTCCTGGGTAGTGGTGTCCTGGCTCGGATGTGACGGGGGCCTGTGGCTGCCCCCCTCGTCGCTGGGTGGTCGCTCCCGCACGTGACGGGGGTGTCGTCTCCCTGTTGCTCCAGGTCTCTCCGTCTCCCGTGGTGTGCGAGGGGCATCCTGCGGGCGTCGCATGCTGGAGGGTCCGGGTCTCTCCGTCTCCCGTGGTCTCCGAGGGGCATCCTGCGGGCGTTGCATGCTGGAGGGTCCGGGTCTCTCCGTCTCCCGTGGTCTCCGAGGGGCATCCTGCGGGCGTCGCATGCTGGAGGGTCCGGGTCTCTCCGTCTCCCGTGGTCTCCGAGGGGCAACCTGCGAGCGTCGCATGCTGGAGGGTCAGGGTCTCTCCGTCTCCCGTGGTCTCCGAGTGGCATCCTGCGGGCGTCGCATGCTGGAGGGTCCGGGTCTCTCCGTCTCCCGTGGTCTCCGAGGGGCATCCTGCGGGCGTCGCATGCTGGAGGGTGCGGGTCTCTCCGTCTCCTGTGGTCTCCGAGGGGCATCCTGCGGGCGTCGCATGCTGGAGGGTGCGGGTCTCTCCGTCTCCTGTGGTCTCCGAGGGGCATCCTGCGGGCGGTCTGCATCTGCGGGGATGGGTGCCTGGACGTTTGGTCCTGTGATACACAATGAAGCATGCATGGTTAGACATCAGGCAGTGATCAGGTGATACGGGGGAGGGGGATATAGGGGAGGGGGGATATGGGGACGGGCTGTCGGTGGCTCACTCGCTAGTACGCCCCCGACCTCTGCATCAGCAACCTCCCGGTCCTCAGGTCCGCCAGCCAGTTCCAGGGCCCTTTCCTCGTGTACGGTCAGTGGCCTCTCATCAGCGGGCCCTCCTCCAGTCCTCACATGCTCCCTATTGTTGTGTGCGCGCTTCTCCTGTGGGGGGGGGGGCAGGGGTAAAAGGCAACAATGTTAGGCAGGTATATGAATGGGGGATGAGGGATATGGGGAGGGGGGATATGGAGGATATGGGGGAGGGGGGATATGGGGGATGGGGGATATGGGGGAGGGGGGATATGGGGGAGGGGGTATATGGGGAGGGGGGATATGGGGGAGGGGGGATATGGGGGAGGGGGGATATGGGGAGGGGGGATATGGGTGAGGGGGGATATGGGGGATATGTGGGAGGGGGGATATGGGGGAGGGGGGATATGGGGAGGGGGATATGGGGGAGGGGGGATATAGGGGAGGGGGGATATGGGGGAGGGAGGATATGGGGGAGGGGGGATATGGGGGAGGGGGGGATATGGGGGAGGGGGGATATGGGGAGGGGGATATGGGGAGGGGGGGATATGGGGAGGGGGGGATATGGGGAGGGGGGATATGGGGGAGGGGGAGATATGGGGAGGGGGGATATGGGGAGGCTCACCCTGCCTGCTCTGACGAGGTCGTTCACCTTCTTGTGGCACTGGGTGCCTGTCCGTGGTGTCAGGGCCACAGCGGTGACGGCCTCTGCCACTTCCCTCCACAGACGCCGGCTGTGGCGTGGGGCAACTCTGCGGCCGTGCCGGGATACAGGGCGTCCCTCTTCTGCTCCACCGCGTCCAGGAGCGCCTCCACATCGCGTGACTCGAACCTCGGGGCTGAGCGACGGCCAGCCATCCAGTCGGGTGTTGCGGTCGGGTGTTCCGGTCGGGTAGGGGGGAGCAGCGCGGCCTTATGAGCCGTCACGCCGTGCAGCGCATATGACGCTGCACGGCGTGAACCACTGCGCAAGCGCGGATCCCGTTACGTCGCTGCTAGCCCATTTCGGGCCGGAGACTATCGACCCATTTTTCCGACGTGACGCAAGTCGGATTTGCGCCGTTTTTTGCGCCGATCGGCGGACTTTCCGCCGATAACGGAGAATTTCGCCCATGATCTATTACCATACCAGAAACTTTCCATTCTCCATGATCCTCTCTTTTATAGTATACTCAATCTCCTAAATTGAAGACTTGCCTTGTTCAAGTCAACGTGCCAATGAAAGATTTACAAAAAATGTGATGGCATCCTTCCATATTTTATGCGGATTTCACGTTTCTCACTAATAATTTCTGTTAGTCCTGTATACTTTTCATTGGCTACGCCTACATCCTTCAGCAGGATTTTTAACCTTTGAGAAATAGGGTGAGCAAATTGCCTATGTAACTTTTAGATTTTTTGATTCTTATCATCTGATAGCATTAATACTTGTCTAACACTCTGATGAGAAACATCAAGTTTTGTCAAAGGGCTACAATAATGTCCCGACTGGATAAACTGCAGCTCACCTGACTTTCCAAAAATAATTGCCTTATTTTGCTCAGTGTCAATTTTCATTTATATCTTTTTATTGAACATAGGTTTCTCAACGAAGATTAAATCAGTGCTTATAAAATGGCTCACGCCAGCAATTTTATATGGACTAAAAACTCCCTTTTGTAGTTCCAAAGTGTTGCTCTCACTAAATCTAAAGCAAGTAATTCTTTTATATTTCTTAGCCTTGCATCAATTAACTACATAACATTTTAATAAATCTGCTTGGTAGCCCCTCGGATGGCAATCCTGACCCCGGCGAATCCTTTTGGAATTGTTCATGTTCTATGTGGCGCCGTTGCTAGCACATTAACAGATCTTGAATTGCTCCGGGAGCAGTGCCAGTTTTGCTGTTGTAGAAGTCCTCCGATTCTGTCCCGGCATCAACACTTAGGGCACGATTCGCCCAAAAGGGAACAAAGTCCGACAGCAAGCGGGTTTAGCTGCATGTTTCCAGGCGCTCACAGTGCCGAGAAACACATGACTATTCAACGCAACTCACGCTACATAAGGGGCCTGAACTGGGAACATGCGGCCAAGGTCGCACATAGTCCCGTTTTGTACACTGGGGAGTTCTGCTCACCGTAACTCTCCTGTGTAGCAAATGCCGTCCTGATCTATGAGCCCCCCAAAACGATCCCCGTCTCCCTCCCCCCCGTCCGAACACACTATGGGAAGAACATCCACACAAGGCACCCTGGCCCAATCGCGTGTGCGCAAAAAATGCCAGCTTGACACCTTGCCAATGCCAACCTGGCACCTTGGCAGTGCCCATATCAGCTGGCAGAGCCAGGCTGGCACCCAGGTGGCACTTCCAAGGTGTAAAGCTGGCACTGCCAGGGTGCCCAGATGGCACCAGCAGTGCCAGGGCACCACCCCGCTCAAATGGCATGCAGTTGGAGGCCTCCAAATCCCCTGGGAGGTCCTCACAAGTGCCGTTCCATCTGGTCCCTGTTTGTGGGGATCAGTGCTGAACGGCGCTCGCCTGAGGTCTTGAGGTGAAGAGAATGCATGGCCGAGGCCCCAGATAGCCCCGTTTTTTACACTGGGGAGCCAGATCGCCCCAGTGTAGTGAGATATCGGGACACCATTTAAAAATGGCGTACCGATCTCTGAGCCCTCCGCAACAATCCCTGACTTCCCCTCCCCCCCGCCTAAACGCACTATGGGAGGGTCCACTAGACTTACTGTCTCGCTCTGATGTGCAGATTTGTCAAAAGATGATCTCGCCCACAATGGGCGGGATTTGCATCGCAACGTCTCACGAGATCCAACGCAAGGCGTTGCGAGCAGGGTCTCCCAGCTTTTATCAGCCATGCTGCACCATGCCGAGCTGCTTTACCGACACCCTTTGGATTGCGCCCTTAGTCTCTGGAACAGAGAATCCCACCTGTAATCTTTAAACCCCTCCCAGATATTTAACATAGGGACAAGCTTCATTTAATTTTTCCTCCCCGTCCTCTTTCTCACAAAATTCTCATTCCAGGTGTTTGCATGGCCTCTGGGAGTGGAGAAACATTACAGTCACTCAGGTCACTGTCCAAATCAACGTGATAATCAGGTTCATAATCATCCTCAAGCTCATTTTCATCCTCTCCTCCAGAGGAGATGCAGTTGCTCTAGGCTTCCAAATACTGAAAATCTGAATCAAGGGTAGTATTGTGTTCCTTCCTTGTCTTCCTTGCCACATTAGGTCTCCATGTAGATCTTCCATTTTTCTGGCACAATGGTTTAAAATGAAACTCTTCAAGTTCTTGTGCTAATTCTTTATTCTCTTTTGACTGGAATCTTTTTCAGAACATCAGCAACTGGCAGCAACACAAGCTCACTGGCCTCACCATCCATGATGACGCCGAAAGGCAGGAGCTAAAACATGAAGAGCTCTCAGCAGCCAGTCCAACAGTGGGGGTTGCCCGATTTCAAATAGAACCCAACCCCACACAGACTGAACCTACATCATGGCAAACCACTTAATCCAAGCATCAGCACAGATATTTCTCTTCACCATAAAACCTCACCAGGGCTAAAACGTATGGTGTGTTAGTGAGAGAAAAGATCCAAACTACTGCAGCCAACATCACCACCTGCCCCCTTTCAAATGCACAGCAATCCAGAAAGAAGACCCAGTTAATATCCACTACCTGCATACAATTGAACTCAATTAATATACAATTAATAACCCAGCCCATTGCTCTGGTAGAAAGCCTCCCTGAGTAAATAATAGGTGCAATAATGACTGGTTACAGGTTAGTAGGCACACAGTTTGACAGTCACATGACAGCCCTATAGAGAAGAACACAAGTACTAACAGCCAAGCCTTTCGCTCTTGCCTTAATCATTAAGAAGTTATGCTCATCCATTCAAAACTCTGCTAAATTCTAAAATTTAACATAGGGCAACACGGCGGCACAGTGGTTAGCAATGCTGCCTCACAGGGCCAGGGACCCAGGTTCAATTCCGGCCTATGGTCACTGTCTGTGTGGATGTGCACTTTCTCGCTGTGTCTGCCTGGGTTTCCTCAGGGTGCTCCGGTTTCCTCCCACAGTCTAAAATGTGCAGGTTAGGTGGATTGGCCATGCTAAATTTGTCCTTAGTGTCCAAATGATGTCGGGGTTGGGTGGGGTTACGGGGATGTTCGCCGGGGGGGGTTATACACTGAAGTCTTTCATTCCGGTACCATTCCAGCAAATATGCTTTGCACCCTCTCGGAGGCCTTGGCCTTACCTAAACTGTAGTGCACAATATTGGCACTCCAGCTGAAAACTTCCTGATGCGGCAGATCCGTTCTATATGCAATTTGTGCTCTGGAGCGATAGGGGCGGGACCAAGTCAGACCCACTGACCCCGGAAGCAAATCAGATGTGGCCATGGAGCTTTGTCCCAGTTGTTTTAAAAGCTGTGAGGCATCTGACCCTCGCCCTTCACATCGCACCCCACTCCCCATGCCCCATCCATGCCCTCCATTGCCTTTCCATGCCCACTCATCCAGTGTGCACAATGTACAGAACCAATGAGGCATAAATTAACAATGGTAAGTCTTGAAATGCTGAAGGAAAAAAAACACCTTACTTGCTTTGAAAAATTCTGCTATTCTTACAACCCTGTAAAAGAGTAAATCAGACGAAGATATTTATAGTAGCAGTGACATAAATTTCCCTCACTTCATACTTAATCTTATTTAAATAAACGTACAGACGTTGATGAATAAGACTAAAGAAATAATAACTCATAATAACCTTATAAAGCTGTCAATCAATCAAAGCAAACACCCTACTTCCACCTGTCAAAACAGAACTCTTCCTGAGCTAATCCATTTGTAAGCCCTGGAGCTCAGCCAAACATTCAAAATTAGGTTACCTGGGAGTTGTATCAACAGATTAAGATGGCCAGACTTCAGGGGCGAAATTCTCCCCCAACGGCGCGATGTCCGCCGACTGGCGCCATAAACGGCGCCAATCAGACGGGCATCGCGCCGGCCCAAAGGTGCGGAATGCTCCGCATCTTTGGGGGCCGAGCCCCAACATTGAGGGGCTAGGCCGGCGCCGGAGGGATTTCCGCCCCGCCAGCTGGCGGAAATGGCGTTTGTTGCCCCGCCAGCTGGCGGAAATGGCGTTTGGTGCCCTGCCAGCTGGCACAGAAATGCGGTGCATGCGCGGGAGCGTCAGCGGCCGCCGACAGTTTCCCACGCATGCGCAGTGGGGAGAGTCTCTTCCGCCTCCGCCATGGTGGAGGCCGTGGCGGAGGCGGAAGGGAAAGAGTGCCCCCACGGCACAGGCCCGCCCGCGGATCGGTGGGCCCCGATCGCGGGCCAGGCCACCGAGGGGGCACCCCTGGGGTCAGATCGCCCCGCGCCCCCCCCCAGGACCCCGGAGCCCGCCCACGCCGCCTGGTCCCGCCGGTAAATACCAGCTTTGATTTACGCCGGCGGGACAGGCAATTTCTGGGCGGGACTTCGGCCCATCCAGGCCGGAGAATTGAGCGGGGGTCCCGCCAACCGGCGCGGCCCGATTCCCGCCCCCGCCCAATCTCCGGTACCGGAGACTTCGGCGGGGGCGGGGCGGGATTCACGGCGGCCAGCGGCCATTCTCCGACCCGGCGGGGGGTCGGAGAATGACGCCCCTGTTTCTCTAAATAAGCTCAATGGGGGGAATTTTACGACACCTGCTGGGAATGTTTGAGACAGGGGGTATATGAAATAGGACAGGTAGGATTTCCGGTGGCGGCTATGAAGGAGTAAGTCGCACATTTGGTGGCTCCCGCTCGGGTCGGACTTTTGGACCTTTTCCCCCGATTTTCTACTGGATTTGAACTGTAAAATTGAAGACAGGCAATTGTGTACTGAATTCCCACATCGGTGCATGGAGAGAAGGACCAGAAGTGCTCGTAAAGGCAGAAACAGAAAGACAGAGAAGGCTTGGGCTGAAGCTGCAACGGGAGACAGCATGGCGGAGGACCGGACCTCTGGTTTGTCAACCCAGCAGTCAACGGAGCAGCTGATGCAAGTTATTCAGGAAGGCTTTGCTAAGCAGAAACGGGACTGCTTGGACCCGAAAAAAGAGTTGATTGAGCGGCTGGAGCTTGGATTGGACGCCCAAGATCGGGCGATCCACAAGTTGGAGAAGGCGCTGGCTGAGCAGGAGGAACATCAAACTGCGGTGGAGTTGGAGGTGGGATGCTGAGAGACCAGCAGAAGAAGCTCCTGGAGAAGGTGGAGGACCTAGAGAAAAGTCTCGCCGGCAGAACTTGAGACTCGTCGGCCTCCCGGAGGGGTCCGAAGGTACGGACGCTGGGGCATGCATCGCAGGTATGTTTGAGAAGCTGCTGGGGGATGGGGCATTCTCCTGACCCTTGGAGGTGGACAGGGCTCACAGAGCACTCGCGAGAAAGCTGCGAACGGGAGACCCCCCCCCCCCCCCCCCCCCCCCGAGGGCAATGGTGGTGAGATTCCACAGGTACTTGGATAAGGAGCGCATTCTACAGTGGGCCAAGCAGACACGGAGCTGTAAGTGGGACAATAGTATCCCGTGGGTCTACCAAGACCTGAGTGTAGAGGTGGCCAGGAGAAGAGCAGGCTTCAACCAGATTAGGTCGATCCTTTTTAAGAAAAAGGTGAAGTTCGGACTGTTGTATCCGGCCCGTCTCTCGGTCACGTACGAGGAACAGCACTTTCATTTCGAGTCGCCTGAGGACGCGCTGGACTTCGTGAAAAGGAAAGAACTGGTGGTGGACTGAGAACTTTTGAACTTTGCTGCAACGTTCATGGTTTTATTTTCTTTTTGTTTCTCTGTTCTTTAAAAAAAAAATTCTCATTTTTTGTTTTGTGGAAGCTGTTTGTAATGCCTTCTGTATTGATTTGGGACCAGTGGCAGAGCTGAGTGAGTTAGGATTTCATTTGCACTGTTGGGGGATGGAGGTGTGCTTGTTTAGATTTTGGTGTTTTTCTGTTGGGCAATTGTGTGGGGATTGTTTGATGTTGGAGAATGTTTGTATGAGCGGGGGAGAAGGGGGAGGAGGGAACAATAGGTGGGAGATCACCGAGGTGGGGAGTCAGTACACAATTGCCTCTGTCTTCAATTTTACAGTTCAAATCCGGTAGAAAATCGGGGTGAAAGGTCCAAAAGTCTAGTTGGGCGGGCTAGCTCACGGATGCGCAGTGGGGGGGGGGGGGGAGGTGCATATGTGAAATGAAGTTAGTGAAAAGCCCCTAGTCGCCACATTCCGGCGCTTGTTCGGGGAGGCTGGTACGGGAATTGAACCGTGCTGCTGGACTGCCTTGGTCTGCTTTCAAAGCCAGCGATTTAGCCCTGTGCTAAACCAGCCCCTATGTTTGGTTTATCAAAGGGATTGGTTTACAGAGTGTTGTTACTGGGGGGGAGAGGGGGAAATGTTCTGCTGACGAGGTAGGGACTTGGGCCAAGGGACAGAGAGGAGGTTGGGGGTTGAGGCTGCCTGGAAGCGGGCCGGTGGAGGTGCGGAGCATGGACTGGAGGCGGGCACAAAAAAGGGTGTGGCTGATCAGCGAAGGGGGGGGGGGGAAATGAGCCCCCCAACGAGGCTGAGCACCTGGAATGTTCGAGGGTTAAATGAGCCGGTCAATAGGCCACGTGTGTTCGCGCATCTTAGGGGCCTGAAGGCGGACGTGGTAATGTTGCAGGAGACGCACCTTAGAGTAACTGACCAGATTAGATTGAGGAAAGGCCGGGTCAGTCAGGTCTTTCACTCGGGACTGGATTCAAAGACTAGAGAGGTCGCGATCCTGATCAATAAGCGGGTGGTGTTTGAGGCGGGTAAAATAGTTTTGGATGTGGGAGGTCGGTACATTATGGTCAGTGGGAAACTGCAGTGGTTGCAGGTGGTATTAGTAAATGTGTATGCACCAAATTGGGATGATGTGGAGTTTATAAACAGGATGCTGGGGAAGATACCGGACCTGGACTCGCACTGGTTGGTCATGGGAGGGGACTTCACCACAGTTATGGACCCTGGCTTGGACCGGTCAAGCTCAAAAACGGGCAGGGTGCCAACAATGGCAAAGGAACTAAGAGGGTTCATGGAACTGATGGGAGGGGTGGATCCATGGAGATTTGGGCAGCCGAGGGTGAAGGAGTTCTCCTTCTACTCATATGTGCACAAAGCGTACTCCCGGATCGATTTCTTCATTTTGAGCAGGGCCTTACTGGCAGGGGTGGTGGACACGGGGTACTCGGCGATCACAATCTCAGACCATGCTCCGCAATGGGTTGACCTGCAGATTAGTAAAGACAATAACCAGCGCCCACACTGGAGGTTGGATGTGGGACTTCTGGCTGACGAAGGGGTGTGCGAGCGGCTGAGGAAATGTATTCAGAACTACCTGCAGGTCAATGACACGGGGAAAATTTCAGCAGCGATGGTCTGGGAAGCACTGAAGGCGGTGGTCAGGGGGGAGCTGATCTCGATACGGGCCCATAGGGAGAAGGTGGACAGGGCAGAGATGGACCGATTGGTTAAGGAGATACTACAGATCGATAGGAAGTATGCGGAGACCCCAGTGGCAGGGCTTTTCAGGGAACGGCGGAGGCTACAGGCGGAGTTCGGCTCGTTAACCACAGGGAGAGTGGTGGAGCAGCTGAAAAAGGCGAGGGGGGCGATCTATGAGTATGGAGAGAAGGCCAGCAGAACGCTTGCCCAGCAGCTTAAAAAGAGGGAGGCAGCCAGGGAGATAGGGAAAGTAAATGACGGAGATGGAAACCTAGTTGGAGATTCAGCAGGGGTGAATAAGGTGTTTAGGGATTTCTACAGTAGGGTGTATAGGTCGGAACCCCCTACGGGGCCGGAGGGGATGAGGCACTCCTTGGGGTGGCTGCATTTCCCAAAGGTGGACCGGGAGCTAGTAGAAGGGCTGGGAGATAGTGGAGGGTCTGAAGGCCATGCAGGCGGGTAAAGCCCCAGGGCCGGACGGGTACCCAGTGGAGTTTTATACAAAGTTCTCTGGGATATTGGGGCCAGTGTTGATGAGGATGTTCAATGAGGCAAGGGAAAAATGGGTGCTGCCTGCGACGATGTCACAAGCCACGGTTTTGTTGATTCTGAATCGGGACAAGAACCCGGAGCTGTGTGGCTCCTACAGGCCGATATCCCTGTTGAATGTGGACACCAAACTGCTGGCCAAAATGTTGTCCTCCTGGATTGAGGATTGTGTTCCAGACGTTATTGGGGAGGACCAGACGGGGTTTGTTAAGGGTAAGTTGGTGGCCAATGTAAGAAGGTTTTTAAATGTGATCAGGATGCCCCCGGATGGTAGGGAGGTGGAGGTAGTGATCGCAATGGATGCAGAAAAGGCTTTTGATCAGGTAGAATGGGATTATCTGTGGGAGATACTGGGACGGTTCGGATTTGGGCGGGGCTTTATCGACTGGGTCAGGTTGCTGTATCAGGCTCCTGTGGCAAGTGTACGGATGAATAGGACAACATCGGACTATTTTAGACTGCACCGGGGGACGAGACAGGGATGCCCCCTCTCCCCACTGTTGTTCGCGCTGGCTATAGAGCCGTTGGCAATTGCTCGGAGAGCCTCAAGGGGCCGGAAGGGGCTGGTCCAGGGGGGTGGGGGGGGGGGGGGGGGTGGAGCACAGAGTCTCGCTCTATGCAGACGACCTGCTTCTGTATGTATCGGACCGATTAGAGGGGATGGAAGAAATCATGAGGATTCTAGGGGATTTTGGCCGATTTTCAGCTAAATATGGGGAAAAGTGAGATGTTTGCCATCCAGGTGAGGGTACAGGAGAGGCGATTGGGGGAGCTGCCGTTTAGATTAGGGAGAAGCTTTAGGTACCTAGGCATTCAAGTGGTGCGGGAATGGGACCAGCCGCATAAATTAAATCTGGCCCGGCTAGTCGACCAAATGAAGGACGATTTTCGGAGATGGAACGCGCCCCCATTGTCATTAGCTGGGAAGGTGCAGACGGTGAAGGTGATGGTCCTCCCGAGATTCCTGTTCGTGTTTCAATGTCTCCCCATCTTTATTCCGCGGTCCTTTTTTAAACGGGTCGACTAAGTGATCACTGGCTTTGTTTGGGCGGTCAAGATCTCGCGGGTAAGGAAGGTAATGCTTGAGCGGAGTCGGGGAGAGAGCGGGCTGGCGCTGCCATATTTTAGTAACTATTACTGGGTGGCGAATATAGCCATGATCAGGAAGTGGGTGGTGGGGGAAGGGTCGGTGTAGGAGCGTATGGAGGCAGATTCAAGCAAGGGCACCAGTTTGGGAGCATTGGTAACTGCGCCTCTGCCATTCCCGCCGGCACGGTACTCCACCAGCCCCGTGGTGGTGGCAGCTCTGAGAGTCTGGGGCCAATGGAGGAGACATGTGGGAGCACAGGGAGCATCGGTCTGATTCCCAATCTGTGATAGTCACCGGTTTGCCCCGGGAAGTATGGATGAGGGGTTTCGGATATGGTGGAGAGCAGGGATTGAGAGGATGGGGGATATGTTTACAGAGGGGAGCTTTCCGAGTATGAGGGCGCTGGAGGAGAAGTTTGGGTTGGCGAGGGGAAACAAATTCAGGTATCTGCAGGTGCGGGACTTCCTACGTAAACAGGTGTCAACCTTCCCACTCCTACCACTAAGGGGGATTCAGGACAGGGTAGTTTCCAGAGGGTGGGTCGGAGAAGGGAGCGTCTCGGACATTTACAAGGAACTTATGGGGTCAGAGGAGACGCAGACCGAGGTGCTGAAGTGCAAGTGGGAGGAGGAGCTGGGAGGAGAGGTAGAGGATGGTCTATGGGCGGACGCGTTGAGTAGAGACAACGCGTCCACAACATGTGCCAGGCTCAGCCTGATACAATTTAAGGTCATTCACCGGGCTCACATGACAATGGCCTAGATGAGCAGATTCTTTGGATTTGAAGACAGGTGTGCAAAATGTGCGGGAGGACCGGCGAACCATGTCCACATGTTCTGGGCATGTCCGAAGCTTCGGGGATTTTTGAAGAGGTTTGCAGATGAGGGGCGAGATTCTCCACTCCCTCGCCGGTTGGGAGAATCGCCTGGGCCGCCAATATTTCCCGGGACGCCGGTCCGACGCCCTCCCACGATTCTCCCAAGCGGCAGGAACAGCCCCGTCAAGTTCCGCGGGCCGCAGGCTGGAGAATCGCCGGAGACACCCAAAATGGCGATTCTCCGGTAACCCCGCTATTCTCAGGCCTGGATGGACCGAGCGGCCAGGCCAAAACGGCAGGTTCCCCCCGGCACCGTCCACACCTGGTCACTGCCATCGGGAACAGCGCGGGAACACTGCGGGGGCGGCCTGCGGGGGGTGGGGGGGGGGGGGTTGCGGGGGAGAGGGGGGATCCTGCACCGGGGGGTACCTCAAATGCGGTATGGCCCGCGATCGGTGCCCACCGATCGTCGGGCCGTCCTCTCTGAAGGAGGACCTCCTTCCTTCCGCGGCCCCGCAAGATCCGTCCGCCATCTTCTTGCGGGGCGGACTCAGGGAGGACGGCAACCATGCATGCGCGGGTTGGCGCCGGCCAACCCGGGCTTGCGCGGGTGATGCCAGTTATGCGGCGCTGGCCGTGTCATCTATGCGGCGCCGCCTTTACGCGGCGACAATGCCTGCCGCATGTAGATGACGCGGCCCCGATCCTAGCCCATTGTCGGGGCCTGAATCGATCGGGATCGGGGCCGTTTCGCGACGTCGTGAAATCCAGTTGACAGCAGCGGGACCAGATTATGCCGCTGGTGGGCTGCCTCCACCGCCGAAAAACATGCAGCGGGTTGCACAGAATATCCTGCTCATCGTGTCCCAATGCACCCAAATCCGCTTCATCTCACCATTACTGTTAGGTTAAGTAGTGTCTTTATGGTTTGATTGGACTCCTTATGTAACTCGGGCAGGAGCCTGGCACAACCCACTAAAAAGTGGCAAGGAGCCAATTGTGCCCATTTCCCACCGGTTCTAGGATTTTCTGGTTTGCCTTTTAGGGTGAAACATTTATCTGGCCCTTACAAAGCCAATGGCAAGAGGTGAGTCAGGGCAGGGGGCAGAGTGGAGCATATTGCCACTTTTCCAAGTGGGATAAAGCCTCGAAATGAGTTTGAAGTGAGGCCTACCGGGATTTTAAAATGAAAAATGGAACTTCTGAAGAAAGAACAAACATGTGAATAAAATTGCAGATCAGCTCCCTTCCATAGGGAAACAAAGGGAAGAGGACTGAAGACTTGGAGGGTGGGGGAGGGGGCAGGATGTGGTCAAGCTGGAGATTTGCCACTCACATGGAACATTAAATTCAGTGTACTCCCACAGGCCTTACAAACTCCAACACGGTCAGTACTGGAGATTAGTAGCAGGTGCAGTGTCAGAGCAATTGCCAAGATTGTGGCCTGTGGATATTGTCTCTCCAAAAGAGTTTGCAACTAAGCAAGCTGTTAGAACTGGAAGACTGAAATAAAAACAGAAAATTTTGGAAACTTTTATACGTCAGGCAACCCTTTGGAAAATGAAAAGCCGGGTTAATGTTTCATGTTGATGAGCTTTGGTCAAAAACCTGAAGGTCATCAATCTGAACCATTATCCCTACCTCCAACACTCCAGAGATGCTGTATAACCTGTTGATTGTTTCCCAGATTTTCTGATTATTCTGAAAATGCTTCACTCCTGATTGATTACAGCATCTTTGCAATTTGCTGTTGAAGCAATTTTCTCACACAGTTCTAGTGAATTATGTGACATGGAGTAGCACCTGGTGCTTAACTATCTCTATGGTAATGGACGTAGAGATAATTAGTCAAGTAATTAACGAGCATAATTAACTTCAGTGTGTAATTTCTAAACAATAGAACAAAATGTTCGTACAGATAATTGAAGAGTTTTGTATTGTAGAAACAAAATAACGTAACACAAGAACATTAAAATAAAGCCACCAGTTTTCTCAATCCAATTGATTGTGCACCATTGCACACCATCCGTCAAGCATCACTATATCCTGCAAAAAGCAAAAGTAAAAGAGAAAACATACATCAAATTCTGTAAAACACTCTGGGGATTCGTTTCAACTTTCCAAGAAATAAAGCTAATTTCAAGACAACATGGTTCGCCAGCACTCATAACAATATCAATTAGTTAGCAATTTACTTCTTATTGCTAGAAGTATTATCTTCTCTATTTTGATTTTCAAATTCCCTTAAAAGGAATGTAACAACTCCATACTATAAAGCGTCCATGGAGAATAAGAAGGCAAGCATTGCTACTTAACAAAGAGGAAGTTAAAGTAGAAGAAAGTGAATATGAATCTGAAATGTTTAAAAAATAATAAATTAAATACACCCACCAATAGAGTGATAGCTTTGTTATCGAAGGAGGATTTGGAAGTTATTGGAAGAGCTGCAAAAAAGCTTTGGACGTAGGATGAAAGTCACGAACACAAGGGGAAAGAGATTAATCATTGAGACTTACAAAGACGAGAAAGCAAATAGAAGGAGCTAATGTGGAATTATCTGAATAAACCAAAAGCGCATCAGAAGGAAATTGTTAATTCTAGCAGGTTTTCATTACTCTGAATTAAAATGAAAAGGTAAAATGAATCATTTATGCACAAGGAAATTCAGATCCCTCTGCAACAAAGCACTCTGAAGTTTCTCTCCATTTAGATAACAAGTTGCCTTTCTATTTTTCCGGCCAAAGTCAATAACTTCACATTTATCCACATTAACTTCCATTGCCAAATTTTGGCCTACTCACCTAACCCATTCATTTGTAAATTTCTTATTTCCTCATTGCAACTTACTACTTACCTACTTTAGAGTCATCTGCAAATTTGGCTAAAGTACTTCCTATCCCTGTATCCAAGTCATTAATTCAGATTGTAAATAGTTGGGGCCTGAGGACCGAATTCTGTGGCACCTCACTAATTACATCTTGCCAACCAGAAAAAGACCCATTTATCCCGACTCTCTGTCTTCTGGCAGTTAGCCAGTCCTCTATCCAAACTAAAGAATTATCCCTAATCCCGTGTGATCTTACCTTCTGTAATAACCTTTTGTACGCACCTTATCAAATGCCTTCTGGAAGCCACTTGGCTTGTTACATCTTCAAAGAAATCTAGCAAATTAGTCAAACATGATATATCTTTCATAAAACCATGCTGACTCTGATGGATCGCCTATTGACTTTCCAAATGCCGTGTTATTACTTCCTTAATAATGGATTCTAACAATTTCCCAATGACAGATGTTAAACTATCTGGTCTATAGTTTCCTTCTTCTTGCCTTCCTCCCTTTTTGAATTAAAGGCATTACATTACCATTTTTCCAATCCACTGGAACATTTCTTCATCCAGGGAATTTCAAAATATTATAACTAATGGATCCACTATCTCCGCTGCCACTTCCCTTAAGACCGTATGCCATCATGCCTTGGGGACTTGTGTGCCTTCAATCCCAATAGTTTGTTTAATACCTTTTCTCCATTGATGATGATTTTTCTAAGTTCCTCCCTTTCTAATACCTCTGCATTACCTGTTACTGGGATGTACTAGTGTCCTCCACCGTGAAAACTGAGGTTAAACATGAAATGAAAATCGCTTATTGTCACGAGTAGGCTTCAATGAAGTTACTGTGAAAAGCCCCTAGTCGCCACATTCCGGCGCCTGTTCGGGGAGGCTGGTACGGGAATTGAACCGTGCTGCTGGCCTGCCTTGGTCTGCTTTAAAAGCCAGCGATTTAGCCCAGTGAGCTAAACCAGCCCCTATGAATTTGATTTAGTGTCTCCAACATTTCTGTGTTTCCTACTATTAATCCCCAGTCTCATCCTCCATGTGACCAAAATTCACTTAAGCTACTCCCTTCCCTTTTATATACTTATAGGAGCTTTTACGATCCTGTTTTATATTTTGCGCGAGTTTTTTATTGCTTTTTTAGTAACACTTTGTTCACCTTTAAAAGTTTCCTTATCTTCCATCCTACCTTTACAAACGGCATGCCTTAGTTTTTGTCTTTATTATATCTTTAACTTCCTTGCTTAGCCATGGATGTTTTTCTCCCCTCTTACAATCATTCTTCCGCTCTGGAATATATTTTAGTTGGGAGGAATTGAATTCTTCTTGAACAACTGCCACTGCTCACCAACTGACCAGCCTTTTAGTCTTCGTTACCAGTCCACTAAGGCCAAAGTTGTCCTCATGCGTATGTAATTACCTTTGTTTAAATCGAGATCGCGAGTGTGGGACTCCAATTTCACACTCTCCAACTGAATTTTGAATTCTATCATGCTATGATCACTATTCCCTAGAAGGTCCTTAACTATGAGGTCATTAATTCATCGCTCCTCATTACACAATACCAAATCCAGAATAGTCGCCTCCCTGGTTGGTTCCAGAACATATTGCTCAAAGAAACAGGATGGGATTCTCCATTCGCCGACACCAAAATCACGTTCGTCGCTCGGCCAGAGAATCGATTTTCCGCCGAAATCGGGGGTGGCCCCCTCAAAAATGGCGTACTCGAGGAGTATGCTGTATGCCATCTGGACGACCTGAGGACGTTACCTGAGGCCCTCCCCTGATGCTTCGCCCGCAATGGGTCGACTTCCCGACGGCGTGGGACACATGACCCCTCACTTTTCGGAAACCTGGTGTGGCAGCTGCGGACTGTGTCCAGTGCCATCACAGTTGGGGGGGGGGGAGCTGTTCCACTGGCAGGGGCGGCTTCGTCGGGGGCTGGGAGTATTGATGGGGGGTGGTCGGGGTGGTGAGGTGGGTTGTAGGGGGGCAGTTTTTGGCAGGCCAGGCCATGTTGTACAGCACAGCCCCCAATCTCTCATACATTCATTGAATTCTCCCTCGAGGCTATCATTGCCAATTTGATCAATACGGTCTATGCGCATTTTAAAATCACCCATGATTATTACTGTACCTTTCTTCCAAGACCCCAGTATTTCCTGGTTTATACTGTGCACCACTGTGGAAGATTACCCCACCAGGGATCTCTTTCCCTTGCTATTTTTTATTTCTACCCATACTGATTTCACGTCTTGATCTCCAGTGCCTATATCATTGCTTACTACAGTACTGATCCTTTCCTTTAGTAACAAAACTACACCACCTCCTTTTCCTTCCTATCTATCCTTCCGAAATACTGAGTACCCTTGATATTCAACTCTCAGACCTAGTCTCCATGTAACAATATCTCAGTAATTACTACCAAATCATATCCCTTTGTCTCTATTTGTGCTATTAACTCATTGATTTTATTAGCACAGAGCTAACTTGCTGGCTTTGAAGGCAGGCCAACAGCACGGTTCAATTCCTGTAACAGCCTCCCCGAACAGGCGCTGGAATGTGGCGACTAGGGGCTTTTCACAGTAACTTCATTGAAGCCTACTTGTGACAATAAGCGATTTTCATTCATTCATTTCAAATGCTTTGTGCATTAAGATACAAAGCCTCCAAGTTCTTTCTATTATCAAATTTCCCTATTCTTGTACGATTTCTTGGTGCAATATGACATTCACACGTTCTGCCCCTTCCTCTTATTTTCCGGTAACAATCAACCTCATCACTAACCTCCACTCCAACCTTCTCCTTTCACCTTGATTTTCTAATTTTCCATGCAACTGACCCCCCCCCCAATACTATTTAGTTTAAAGTCCTATCGATAGCAGTAGGTACGGCATTCACCAGGACTCTGGTCCCAGCATGACTTGGCTGAAGACCGTCCCATCGGAACAGCTCCCTCCTGCCCCAGTACTGTGCCAATGTCCCATGAATTTGAACCCATTTCTCCCACACCAATCTTTGAGTCACGCATTTATCTCTTTAATCTTATGATGATCGTCTGACGAGCATGTCCTAAATCCTGGAAATAAAAGGTGCAATAACTATGTACAATGATTTAATACCCATGCCACCATTATGAACTTAATACTTCATTTTTCTTACCCTTCCATTCTGTCTAAGTCCTTCCCCAACATCTGCAACTGAGGTGGAGGCAGCTAGCTATGACTCTGCCCTGTTTCATAGATTTCATAGAATTTATAGTGCAGAAGGAGGCCATTTGGCCCATCGAGTCTACACCGGCTCTTGGAAAGAGCACCCTACCCAAGCCCACACCTCCACCCTATCCCCATAACCCAGTAACCACACCGAACACTAAGGGCAATTTTGGACACTAAGGGCAATTTAGATTGGCCAATCCACCTAAACTGCACATCTTTGGACTGTGGGAGGAAACCGGAACACCCGGAGGAAACCCACGCACACATGGGGAGAACGTGCAGACTCCGCACAGACAGTGACTCAAGCCGGGAATCGAACCTGGGACCCTGGAGCTGTGAAGCAATTGTGCTATCCGCTCTTCTACCGTGCTTCCCTGTTGTCTTTGATGACTCTGGCAGGCGTCTTCTGGAGGGCCTCGGCCTGCTTTGAGTTTCCTGCTCAGGGGCAGGTGCATCCTCCTTGGATTTAGCATCTGGAGCTGATGAGGTCAGGGGATTGGGAAAGCTTGGACATCCTTGGAGATTCCTGGGTGGATTTTCTAGGAATCTACCTTAAACTCCCCCCCCCCCACACTCCCACTATGGTGCCCGAGAACCCATCCATGTCGGACATAACCCCTCACATCTGCTCCCTCTCTCACCTGCTGTGCACTATCTTCTCCTGGATGAAGATCGATAGATGGATTGTGAGCACATCTGATGAAGGAGCAGGTCACATTTTGCTAATTCTGTGGCTAATATGTGAACTCCTGAGTCCCCAAAGCCTGTCCACAATTTACCAGGCAGATGTGAGCAGTTTGAGGGATTACTGTCAACTTGCCTGGATATGTGTAGCTCCAACAGTTCTCAGGAAGCTGGAGACCATCCAGGATGAAGCACACAGTTTGGTTGGTACCTCATCCAGCGCCACTGACATTCAGACCCTCCGCCACAGGTCCATGTTGGCAGCTGTGTGTGCTATGTGAAAGATGCTGTTTTCCAAGGCTATTGCAGAAGCACCCTCCAGACTCACTAGCTCTAGCAGCTAGAAGGTCAAGAGCATCAGGGGCATGGCATCAGCAGCTTCTGCAAATTCCCTTGCCCTGTACTCTGCCTCCGACCCACCCATCCACTCACTCACTTCAATATCTGCGCGTTCAGTGTAAATTAAATTGAAGTCGCCATAGGCTGCTTTTCCCTTTGAGGGGGAGAGCTGACTGGTGGTTATTTAACCTAAGGCTCACACACCTCAGGCGAGGGGCAATGATGAGAAGGCGGGGTCTTCATCAATTACCACAGTCGGTACGGGAATTGAACCCGCGCTGTTGGCCTTGTTCTGCATCACAAACCAGCTGCCCAGCCAACTGAGCTAAACCAGCCTTCAGTGTAGCTGGGTCAGAAACCCACAGTTGCCTCCCTACCAGAAAATCACATGGACTGCAATGGGGCAATGAGGCAGCACCCCAGCACCTTCTCAAGAGTTTTCAGGGTTGGGCAGCACAAGTGCTGATCTTGTCATTAACTCCCATGTCCCATACCAGATTCAGAAAATGGTGAGGTGAGTATAGAGAGTCGAGGGTTCACTTAGCAGGTGGCTTCAGAGATAGTGGACGCACTAGTTTTGATTGTTTGGAATTCCCCAGCTTCTAGAATGGTCCCAAATGTATTGGAAAGTAGCGAATGTCACACCACTATTCAAGAAAAGAGGGGAGGGGAGGGGAGGAGAAAACAGAACTATAGGTCTGTTAGTCTGACATCCATTGTAAGGAAAACCCCAGAATCCATTTTTGAGGGTGTGACACCAGGGCACTTAGAAATTCATAGCATTACGCTTTGACAGAGCAAATATAGAATTATGAAAGGGAAATCATGTTTGACAAGCCTGTTAGACTGTTTGGAAGAGCATTGGATGATATGGGGAGAGTCCGAGAAGTTGCAGCTGAGGTGGATAAGCCATGATCTTATTGAAAAGTGGAAAGTTCAAGCGGCCAAATGGCCTACACCTTCTCCTATGTTTTATGTTCTTATCCAAAGTGCAAAATGTAATAATTATATAACTACTTGTTGAAGCTTTCAAACTACTGATTGACTTAGCAATATAAATTTCGGCCTGTAATTTCCTCAGAGTGACAATCAGTGGTGGATTACCACTACATAGTGACTTAACTTCTCTTGAAATCCAAAGCCCCTGTTCTTGCCTGACCTTCCTGACTCAGGTGAGACTGAAACAGCGAAGCAACTCAGGGGCTCCAGTCGCAAGGTATAAAAAGAACATCATCCAAAGAAAGACTGTTCCTGCATTGCTAACCATTGCAATTCGCAAAACACCTATTTGGGGTCCTAGTGAGGCAGCATAGTTGACACAAACAAGTCCTTTAGGTTCAGTTTCATAGCTGCCTCAAGTCTGCAGAGGGCAGTAGAGCTGAGCTGCTGATTGGCTGTTGCGGGGGAAACTTGCATACGTCTGTTGTGCTCATCTTAACTTGAAGATGGTTTGTGGAGGAGCTGTTGTCAAGTGACACTTAAACCCAAAACACTTCTTCAGTGTTTCCCCCCCTACCCCCTCCTCTAACCAAAACAAAAACAACTGCTGTAAAGATCAAGAGGAAGGCTCGAGGGCAGGTAGAAGTAGAAAGAAGTTGAACCGTGAAGTCACAGCCTGCAGGTAAGGGATTGGCTGGTGACTGGTAAGTAGTTTTTCTTTTATTTTCCCTCAGGTGTTATCGTGCAGGGCGCAGAGGTTGCTGAGAAGGGGAGTGAATAACAGGTAAGCTTTTTCTTTCTTTTTCCTTTTTTACCTAGAGGGAATGACAGGGAAGATAGTGCAATGTTCCTCCTGCAGAATGTTTGAGGTGAGGGATGCCGTCAGTGTCCCTGCTGATTTCATCTGTGGGAAGTGCACCCATCTCCAGCTCCTCAGAAACCGCGTTAGGAAACTGGAGCTGGAGCTGGATGAACTTCGGATCATTCGGGAGGCAGAGGTGGTCATAGATAGAAGCTTCAGGGATGTAGCTACTCCGAAAAATAAAGATAGATGGGTGAGGTGAGAGGGGCTGGGAGGAAGCAGTCAGTACAGGGATCCCATGTGGTCGTTCCCCTTAGTAACAAGTATACCGCTTTGGATACTGTTGGGGGGGGGGGGACTTACCAGGGGTAAGCCATGGGGTAGAGGTCTCTGGGGGAGGGGTGGCATTGTTAGTCAAGGACAGTATTACGGTGGCAGAAAGGAAGTTTGATGAGGACTCGTCTACTGAGGTAGTATAGGCTGAGGTTAGAAACAGGAAAGGAGAGGTCACCCTGTTAGGGGTTTTCTATTCATCTCCGAAAAGTTCCAGAGATGTAGAGGAAAGGATTGCAAAGATGATTCTGGATAGGAGCGAAAGCAACAGGGTAGTTGTTATGGGGAACTTTAACTTTCCAAATATTGACTGGAAACGCTATAGTTCAAGTGCTTTAGATGGGTCTGTTTTTGTCCAGTGTGTGCAGGAGGGTTTCCTGACACAGTATGTAGGCCATACTGGCCAACGAGAAGTGAGGCCATATTGGATTTGGTACTGGGTAATGAACCAGGACAGGTGTTAGATTTGGAGGTAGGTGAGCACTTTAGTGATAGTGACCACAATTTGATTACGTTTACTTTAGTGATGGAAAGGTATACACCGCAGGGCAAGTGTTATATCTGGGGGAAAGACAATTATGATGCGATGAGGAAAGACTTAGGATGCATCGGATGGAGAGGAAAACTGCAGGGGTTGGGCACAATGGAAATGTGGAGCTTGTTCAAGGAACAGCTACTGCATGACCTTGATAAGTATGTACCTGTCTGGCAGGGAGGAAGTGGTCGAGTAAGGGAACCGTGGTTTACTAAAACAGTCGAAACACTTGTCAAGAGGAAGAAGGAGGCTTATGTAAAGATGAGACATGAAGGTTCAGTTAGGGCGCTCAAGAGTTACAAGTTAGCTAGGAAGGACCTAAAGAGAGAGCTAAGAAGAGCCAGGAAGGGACATGAGAAGTCTTTGGCAGGTAGGATCAAGGATAACCCTAAAGCTTTCTATAGATATGTCAGGAATAAACAAATGACTAGGGTAAGAGTAGGGCCAGTCAAGGACAGCAGTGGGAAGTTGTGCTTGGAGTCCGAGGAGATAGGAGAGGTGCTAAATGAATATTTTTCGTCAGTATTCACACAGGAAAAAGACAATGTTGTCGAGGAGAATACTGAGATTCAGGCTACTAGACTAGAAGGGCTTAAGGTTCATAAGGAGGAAGTGTTAGCAATTCTGGAAAGTGTGAAAATAGATAAGTCCCCTGGGTCGGATCGGATTTATCCTAGGATTCTCTGGGAAGCTAGGGAGGAGATTGCTGAGCCTTTGGCTTTGATCTTTAAGTCATCTTTGTCTACAGGAATAGTGCCAGAAGACTGGAGGATAGCAAATGTTGTCCCCTTGTTCAAGACGGGGAGTAGAGACAACCCAGGTAACTATAGACCAGTGAGCCTTACTTCTGTTGTGGGCAAAATCTTGGAAAGGTTTATAAGAGATAGGATGTATAATCATCTGGAAAGGAATAATTTGATTAGAGATAGTCAACACGGTTTTGTGAAGGGTAGGTCGTGCCTCACAAACCTTATTGAGTTCTTTGAGAAGTTGACCAAACAGGTGGATGAGGGTAAAGCAGTTGATGTGGTGTATATGGATTTCAGTAAAGCGTTTGATAAGGTTCCCCACGGTAGGCTACTACAGAAAATACGGAGGCATGGAATTCAGGGTGATTTAGCGGTCTGGATAAGAAATTGGCTAGCTGGAAGAAGACAAAGGGTGGTGGTTGATGGGAAATGTTCAGACTGGAGTCCAGTTACTAGTGGTGTACCACAAGGATCTGTTTTGGGGCCACTGCGGTTTGTCATTTTTATAAATGACCTGAGGGAGGGCGTAGAAGGATGGGTGAGTAAATTTGCAGATGACACTAAAGTCGGTGGAGTTGTGGACAATGTGTAAGGATGTTACAAGTTACAGAGGGACATAGATAAGCTGCAGCGCTGGGCTGAGAGGTGGCAAATGGAGTTTAATGCAGAAAAGTGTGAGGTGATTCATTTTGGAAGGAATAACAGGAAGACAGAGTACTGGGCTGATGGTAAGATTCTTGGCAGTGTGGATGATCAGAGAGATCTCGGTGTCCATGTACATAGATCCCTGAAAGTTGCCACCCAGGTTGAGAGGGTTGTTAACAAGGCGTACGGTGTGTTAGCTTTTATTGGTAGAGGGATTGAGTTTCGGAGCCATGAGGTCATGTTGCAGCTGTACAAAACTCTGGTGCGGCCGCGTTTGGGGTATTGCGTGCAATTCTGGTCGCCGCATTATAGGAAGGATGTGAAAGTATTGGAAAGGGTGCAGAGGAGATTTACCAGAACGTTGCCTGGTATGGAGGGAAGATCTTATGAGGAAAGGCTGAGGGACATGAGGCTGTTTTCGTTAGAGAGAAGAAGGTTAAGAGGTAACTTAATTGAGGCATACAAGATGATCAGAGGATTGGATAGGGTGGACAGTGAGAGCCTTTTTCCTCGGATGGTGATGTCTAGCACGAGGGGACATAGCTTTAAATTGAGGGGAGATAGATATAAGACAGATGTCAGAGGTAGGTTCTTTACTCAGAGCGTAGTAAGGGCGTGGAATGCCCTGCCTGCAACAGTAGTGGACTCGCCAACATTAAGGGCATTCAAATGGTCATTGGATAGACATATGAACGATAAGGGAATAGTGTAGATGGGCTTTAGAGTGGTTTCACAGGTCGGCGCAACATCGAGGGCCGAAGGGCCTGTACTGCGCTGTAATGTTCAATGTTCTATGTTCTTCCACCTGGGAGTTGTAGTAGAGTCCATTTCAGAACACAGTGTTTGGCAATACTTTTATTCAGTCCAGTAAATCCACTATTACTCCTTTCACATATGTATAATCTTTTTATTCTGGCTCCCCATCAATTCACTGAATTTCATCCTGAGCAAAGAACCTGCAAAATTTCATCTTAATCCAATGCCAAAATTTAATCAAGAAAAATACTCCAAAATGTATAATAATAGCAAAAAAACTACTGATGCTGGAAATCTGAAATAAAAACAGAAAATACTGGAAAAACCCAGCAGGTCTGGCAGCAAGTGTGGAGAGAAAAGCAGAGTTAACATTTCGAGTCCATATCACTCTCCTTCAAAATGTTTATCCTGTCTTACATCCTATATTATTCATCTTAACCAGTAGCCAAACAGCAGCTTGAGAACCATCTCATTCCATTATCTTTATTTTACTCATATTTTCAATCCTCAATTCAATTCTGAGCCATGTAGTCATTCAACTATTTTCTAAATGTATCAATCAACACAACCTTGATTTACAACATACAAAATAATTGCTTCTGCAAGGGAATAGTAGTCTGTATTAGTAGCATCTTTAGTAACCAGTTCACATAGGCTTTTTAATTTCCTGCGAGGACATTGCACAAATTGCAATAATTAATTCTGCAGCAATACTATCTCGCTTATCTTTGTTCTGTGCACCAAGTGATACCAAATCAGTAAACTCAATTTGTCACTCTATTCAAAGCCTACAGCCCATAAAAACACCAATAAGCTCTATCGTGCACCAGATGAATTCCAATGTTATATAGGGAAAACACAATGAAGCACACTAGATTTTGATCAACAAAGGGAATTTAAAAATTTAATTTTCTAAGTATCAGGTCCTTTCAAAAATTGTGACACCAGCAAAAATTATCTGTATCATATAGTTTTTGAATATGCATCACCATTCTGTGGTCTCAATTTCATAAGCTTCACAATAGAATTAAGCTACATATCTGATAAAGATTATACATTTATTGCCACCTACGCGCACATTGATTGAGTTTTCCCAGTTTTCATTTCCTATTTTTCTCTGCCACTTTTCACCCTCTGGGCCACTCACACCCTGAAAAAGTAGGGTGCCGGATTCTCCCTTTCTGCAGCTAAGTGCTGGCGCAAATGGAGAATCCATGGTGCGCCACGATGTGAAAATCGTCGTGAATCCCCTAGTCGCCACATTCCGGCACCTGTTCAGGTACACAGAGGGAGAATTCAGAATGTCCAAATTACCTAATAGTACGCCTTTCGGGACTTGCGGGAGGAAACCGGAGCGCTCGGAGGAAACCCATGCAGCCACAGGGAGAACGTGCAGACTCCACACAGACAGTGACCCAAGCCAGGAATCGAACCTGGGACCCTGGCGCTATCAAGCAGCAGTGCTAACCACTGGGCCACCGTGCTGCCCTGTGCCATGGTACTGTTTAAGTAGCATTGCAAAATGCTTGCAAGCGAGAGGGGCCAGGTATCTATTAACATCAGCTGCCATAAAAAGGGCCATTATTGGAAAAGCTCTTTCCTGCACCAGCCCTTTGGTGTGTGGTAACTACTGTCTTCAAATCTAGACCACTAGAAGGCACTAAGGTTGGTCAGGGCCTGTGGAAATGGTGTTGGTAACTTGGTGCATGGAAGATATACTCTTTATAGCCCTGGAATGCCTTTGTTCATGCAATGACACACAAAACATGATACATGATGATTGTCCAACATTAATCAAGTGTTCACCCATCTTAGTGATATTGTTTGTTTGCCCTCCAGCTTCGTTTGGGAAAAGTGGCTCCACCAGCACCATAACGCCAACGTTTGGTATTGTTACTTCTGTCTGAAATTTCAGATCGAACTGACAGATGAGTACAAGCACTCTTCATGCAACCTAATTCTGCCTGGTATCTTACTGTAGCACATCCTTTTCTTCCAAAAATCTATTGGTGCCAGTGGTGCTGCTGGGGATAAAACTAAACTGATGTGTTGGGTGCTCTGGATCCGTGGAACACATACAGGCCACCAACACTTAAAATAGTGCAACACTATTTAATAAAGTTAGAAACTGTTGAACATACTTTCACTGTGGGTTAACACGATGCTAGATTAAACTAAAGACCTATGCCTGTCCTAACCAGTCTACGCACTCAGCACATGGTGAGGATCTGTGCTGTAAGCTCTGTCCTTCTAGGAGGTTGCATCCCGAACGAGCGGGAACTCTGATGCCCCCTGTCTTTATAGTGAGTATGCTCGAACTGGTGATTGGCTGCGGTGTTGTGTGTGTTGATTGGTCTTGCTGTGTGTCCATCAGTGTGTGTGTATCTGCACCACGATATACTGGTGTAAATTATGACATCCCCCCTTTTATAAAAGAATGTATGTGTGTGGCAATAAATAATGTATGGTGAGAATGTTCCTAACTACGTGTGGGGTGCGAAGTCATATTTACAGGACTACGTACATGAGAACTAAGCTATTTACATGGGAAGGTGCCTGGTGCAGAGAAGCAGTATGCAAAAAGAATAACAAGATCAACATTATATACAAACCAGGGAAACGATCAAACAAAGCACAAAATAATTCAGAGAGTCTATAAGTCCGCAAAGGTCATAAATTAAGTCTCTGAGGTGGGCGACGAATTCTGGTTGACCACCTCAAGGGTGGGTTGAGAGCCGCTGGTTCAGGAGCAGGCTGGACTGCGTCAGAGTCAGGAGGATGCAGAGTGACAGGGAGCTCTGCATAGTCCGTGGCAGGGTCAGCAGGAGGGCGAGGCGTGAGTGGAGGATCACGTGGCGAGCGTGGAATGAGATGAAGGGCGCGTCGATTGCGGCGCAGAATAGAGCCATCCGGTAGGCGAACCAAAACGAGTGGAGGGCCACCTGCCGAAGGACAACAGCGGTTGCAGACCAGCCACCATCCGGAAGAGGGACACAGTCATTGTCATCTGGAGCCAGAGCAGGGGGATCAGCTGCACGGGAGTCATGAGCCGCCTTGTGCTGTGCACGAGACAGCTGCATCCGGCGAAGGATCGGAACGTGGTCGAGGTCTGGGACATGGATGGACGGCACTGTCGTCCTCAGGGTACGACCCATGAGTAACTGGGCTGCCGACAGGCCAGTGGACAGCGGGGCGGAGCGATAGGCCAGTAAGGCAAGGTAGAAATCGGACCTAGCATCAGCAGCCTTGCATAGGAGCCGTTTGACTATAAGTACTCCCTTCTCCGCTTTGCCGTTGGATTGGGGGTACAGGGGACTGGATGTCACATGGGCAAAATTGTACCGCCTGGCAAAATTGGACCATTCCTGGCTGGCAAAGCAGGGGCCATTGTCCGACATAACCGTGAGCGGGATGCCGTGTCGAGCAAAGGTTTCTTTACATGCACGAATGACTGCAGACGAGGTGATGTCGTGCAACCGTATCACCTCCGGGTAATTCGAAAAGTAGTTCACGATCAGGACATAGTCTCTACCCAGCGCGTGGAACAGGTCGATGCCCACCTTGGTCCATGGTGACGTGACCAACTCATGGGGCTGCAGGGTCTCACGTGGTTGGGCCGGCTGGAAGCGCTGACAAGTGGGGCAGTTGAGCACTGTGTTGGCTATGTCGTCATTGATGCCGGGCCAGTACACTGCCTCTTGGGCCCGTCGGTGGCACGTTTCCACACCAAGGTGGCCCTCGTATAGTTGTTCCAGGACAAGCTAATGCATGCTATGCGGGATGACAATGCGGTCCAGTTTTAGAAGAACCCCGTCTACTACCGCCAGATCATCTCTGACATTATAGAACTGAGGGCATTGGCCCTTGAGCCACCCATCTGTTAGTTGGCGCATGACACGCTGTAGCAAGGGGTCAGCCGCCGTCTCGCGGCGAATTTGGACGAGGCGTTCATCCGTGGCAGGTAGATTGGAGGCTGCGAATGCCACATGGGCGTCAACCTGGCAGACAAATCCCGTTGGGTCACATGGAGTGTTGACTGCCCTGGAGAGAGCATCAGCAATGATGATGTCTTTGTCTGGGGCGTATACCAGGTGGAAGTCATATTGCCGGAGCTTGAGAAGAATACGCTGGAGGCGAGGCATCATGTCGTTCAAGTCTTTCTGTATTATATTGACCAGCGGGCGATGGTCGGTCTCGAAGGTGAACTGAGGAAGTCCGTAGACATAATCATGAAACTTAACCACACCGGTCAGAAGGCCCAGGCACTCCTTTTCTATCTGCGCGTAGCACTGCTCCGTGGGGGTCATCACACGTGATGCATATGCAACGGGGGCCCATGATGAGGCCTCATCACGTTGATGGAACACTGCCCCAATGCAGGATTGACTGACATCGGTCGAAATTTTGGTCTCCTTTGCTAGATCAAAGAAAGCGAAGACCGGGGCCGTGGTCAGTTTTGTTTTGAGTTCTCTCCATTCGCGCTCGTGCGCAGGGAGCCATTGGAAGTCTGTTGTCTTCCTGACCAGGTTCCTGAGAGCCGTGGTATGAGAGGCGAGGTTAGGGATAAATTTCCCTAAAATATTGACCATGCCCAGAAATCGGAGGACCGCCTTCTTGTCCTCTGGTGTTTTCATAGCTGTGATGGCAGCTACCTTGTCCGCATCTGGCTGCACACCCAATTGGGAGATGTGGTCCCCGAGGAACTTGAGTTCCGTCTGACCAAAAGAGCATTTAGACCTGTTGAGGCGGAGGCCATGCTCATGTATACGTCTGAATATGCGCTGGACGCGACTAACATGCTCCTGCGGGGTGGTGGACCAAATGATTATGTCATCAACATAGAAGCGAAGACCTTCAATGCCTTCCATCATTTGTTCCATAATCCTATGGAACACTTCTGATGCAGATATGATCCCAAACGGCATCCTGTTGTAACAATATCTTCCAAAGGTGGGTATTAAATGTGCAAAGTTTCCTGCTGGATTTATCGAGCTGGATTTGCCAGAATCCTTTTGAGGCGTCGAGTTTGTGAAGAGCTTGGCGCGAGCCATCTCACATGTGAGCTCTTCGCGCTTGGGAATTGGATTTTGCTCCCTCATGATATTGCGATTTAGATCCTTGGAATCAATGCAAATTCTCAATTCGCCGGAAGGCTATTTTTACACATACCATGGAACTGACCCAGTCGGTCGGTTCTGTGACTTTGGAAATCACTCCTTGGTTCTGGAGGTCCTGCAGCTGCTACTTGAGGCGGTCCTTAAGGGGTGCTGGGACCCTGCGAGGTGCGTGCACCACAGGCGTGGCATTCGGTTTAAATAAAATCTTGTAGGTGTACGGGATCCTGCCCATGCCCTCGAGGACTTTGTGGTACTGGTTGATAATGGCGTCGAGCTGCGCCCTGAACTCGGTGTCCTGAAAGGCAGACGCGTCAGCAGGAGAGAGAGAGTGAACTCTCTGAACTAGGTTCAACAGCTTGCATGCCTGCGCGCCAAGCAGGGAGGCTTTCAAGGAGCCCATGATTTCAAAGGGAAGGATGGCTTTGCGTGACCTGTGCGTCACTTCAAGTTGGCACGAGCCGCTGGCAGCAATGGCATTGCCATTATAACCTAATAGCTGGCAGGCTGATGGGAGGATGGCTGGTTTGACACAAAGGCTTTGGAGGTCAGACCGCACAATGAGATTGGCGGAGGCACCAGTGTCCAGGCGGAATCGTATTTGGGACCGGTTGACCGTCAGGGTGGCACACCACTCATCGTCTGGATCAATCCTGTGTACCGACAGCGGCTGGTGTCTTTGCTTCGGGGACGCCCTGTTTTCTGTAACGATACCGACTCGAAAAGGCGCCATTTCGGGTCCTCGGTGTCAATATCGGGTAGTAGGTCCGCATCGGACTCGGTGACCGTGGGTTGAATGGCCCGGACATTCCTGCGAGGCTGGCCGGAGCGATACGAATTGGCAGGCCGAGCTGATCTGCATAAAGCAGCATAGTGGCCAAGTTTGTCACATCTCAGGCATCGTCAGGATTTGGCAGGGCATTGCCGCTTTAAGTGGACAGAGCCACAGTTGCCGCACGTTGTAGCGTCAGTACGTTCGCTGCCCACCGCGCATGCGTGGTGCGGTCGTACATGGTGCGCGCCTGCGCAGTACGTTCGTCGACGTCGCCGTCCCCTCGTTCGGTGTGCACAAGCGTGGGAGTCCACGAAAAGCGTGCAAAATGGCTGCCCTCATCCAGACTGAGGCCCTGGAGTTGCTCGATTGCTTGGACCCATTCTGCCTCGTGGGGACCTTGCCGCGCCGTTTCAGCTGCTAGGATGTGGGAATAATCGACTAGTGGTGTGTTCATGTAGCACGCAGGTCTCGATGGCAATCGCTAGGGTGAGCTGCTTTACCTTGAGGAGCTGCTGGCGTAGGGGGCCCGACTGAATACCAAAAACGATCTGGTCGCGTATCATGGAGTCGGAGGTGGGCCCGTAATTACAGGACTGCGCAAGGATGCGGAGGTGGGTGAGAAAGGACTGGAAAGGTTCATCCTTATCCTGCAAACGCTGTTGGAATATATAGCGCTCGAAACTTTCATTCACCTCTATGCTGCAATGAGTGTCAAACTTGAGGAGGACCGTCTTGAATTTTGATTTATCTTCATCATTAGCAAAGGTGAGAGAATTGAAAATGTGGATGGCATGTTCCCCGGCCGTGGATAGGAAGAGAGCGATCTTCCTGGTGTCTGAGGCATCTTCCCGGTCTGTGGCTTCAAGGTAGAGCTGGAAGAGTTGTTTGGATATCTTCCAGTTGGCCCCCAGGTTACCGGTGATGCGGAGCGGCGGCGGCGGGCGGACGCTGTCCATTTTGCAGGATGACTGTATGCTGCTGGAAGGCAGATCACTTGCAGGTAGGTCTAAGAAGTTCTAATATCCCTCAACTCCTGGTATCATAATGTGTTGGGTGCTCTGGATCCGTGGAACACATACAGGCCACCAACACTTAAAATAGTGCAACACTATTTTATTAAGTTAGAAACTGTTGAACATACTTTCACTGTGGGTTAACACAATGTTAGATTAGATTAAATTATGCCTGTCCTAACCATTCTATGCACTCAGCACATGATGAGGATCTGTGCTGTAAGCTGTAAGCTCTGTCCTTCTCGGAGGCTGCATCCCGAATGAGCGGGAACTCTGATGCCCCCTGTCTTGAGAGTGCGTGTGCTCTAACTGGTGATTGGCTGCGGAGATGTGTGTGTTGATTGGTCCCACTGTGTGTCCATCAGTGTGTGTGTATTGGCACCACGATATACTGGTGTATATTATGACATAAACCATTAACATTAATTGGCATAAAGAATTATTTCCAGAGAAACTAAGTCCCCCAACAAAAAGCAAACTGCCACCAGAAAACAGAGTGTTAATCCTAGCCCCAGGTAATTCAGTAGCATCAGCAACTTAGATGGACACGTTTTGCTCCGGCACCGGACTGCAAAATCACTGGGCGGGATTCTCCGTTTTAGTGGCAGTGTCGATGGCGTCATAAACGCCGGAGAATTTTACGACGGCATCACCTGGCCGCTAGGAGCAGCAATTCCCCAACCGACAGGAGGCCAGCACGGCGCTGGAGCGCCTCACGCAGCTCCAGCTGCCGATACGGGCCCCAGCATATATGACCGTGGGTCCACGCATGCACGCCAAGGCCGACGCGGGTCCGTGCATGTGCGCCACGGCCGACTCCATGCCGGCCCCCACGCAACATGGCAGATCCCTCCAGGGGCCCGGCGCGGAGGAACATAGGCACCCGCCCGCCGATCGGTAGCCCCGACCGTGGGTCTGGCCAGCATGGTGGGCCCCGCGAAGTCGGATCCCCCGCCCCCCCCACCAGGACCGCCCCCGCAGCCAGAACGCCAAGCCCCGCCAGGTAGGACCACATGCGGATGACGCCGGCGGGACTCAGCGGGCACTCGGCCTTTCGAGCGCGGGGAATCGACAAGGGGGGCCGCGTTTAGCAGCCCCCGACCCGGCACCACGGCGACCGCGCTAGCCGCCGATTCTCTGGTCGTCGGAGAATTGCCGGCCCGGCATCGGAGCGGTGTGGCTCGATTCGCGCCCCTACCCCCGCCGATTCTCCGACCCGGCTCGGGATCGGAGAATCCTGCCCCCTTTCTCTAGATTTTCAGAGCGTATACACTTTAAGAAATTTTTAAAGAATTTTTCTTCATGCTTATGCAAGTTTTTCTTTCAATTGAAAGCAAACCTGCATTCATACTTAGATAGCCTGTTGAAAAGCTCCATGCTTTACTCCCTACCGAAATGGTGCCAGTGTGACATTGGTAGGTGCCGTACGAAATACTGGAAAACGTCTACAGGCTGCTGTGATGGGAGAAAAGGACAACGACAACTGCAGTTCCACAGAATTGGCCCCTCAACCAAGAACAAAGAACAAAGAAAATTACAGCACATTACAGAAAATTGGCCCTCCAAACCTGCACCGACCATGCTGCCCGCCTGAACAAAAACCACCTACCCTTCTGCGGACCATATCCCTCTATTGCCATCCTACTCATGTATTTGTCAGGCTGCCCCTTAAAGTCTCTATCGTATCTGCTTCCACTACTTACCCCGTGTGGTAGTCACCACTGATGTCTATATTAGGTGCTTTGTGGTAAGGCCCCTGTACTACAGGTACGGGGGAAGTTCCCTGCCTGCTGGCTCCGCCCAGTAGGTGGAGTGTAGGTATGTGTGCTCCTCGTACAGCAGCCATTTTGCCAGCTGCTGTAGGAGGCCACGCATCTTAGTGTAATAAAGCCTCGATTGCATCCAACACTCGCCTTTGTGTAATTGATCGTGCATCACGGTGGCAGCGAGTTCCAGGCTCCCACCACCCTCTGTGTAAAATCTTGCCTCGTACATCTCCTTTAAACTTTGCCCTCACACCTTATACTTATGCCCCCTAGTGATTGACTCTTACACCCTGGGAAAAAGTTTCTGACTATCCACTCTGTCCATGCCCCATATAATCTTGTAGACTTCTATCAGGTCGCCCCTCAACCTCCGTCATTCCAGTGAGAACAAGCCAAGTTTCTCCAACCTCTCCTCATAATGCCCTCCAATCCAGGCAACATCCTGCTGAATATTTTCTGTACCCTTTCCAAAGCCTCCACATCCTTCTGGTAGTGTGGCAACCAGAATTGAACATTATATTCCAATTCCGTCCAACTAAGGTTCTATAAAGCTGCACTGTGACTTGCCAATTTTAAACTCAATGCCCTGGCCGATGAAGGCAAGCATGCCGTATATCCTTCTTGACCACCTTCTCCACCTGCATAGCCACTTTCAGCTACCTGTGTACCTGTACACCCAGAAGTCGCTGCCTGTCAACACTCCTAAGGGTTCTGCCATTTACTGTATACTTCCCACCTGTACTCAACCTTCCAAAATGCATTACCTCACATTTGTTCAGATTAAACTCCATCTGCCATCTGCCCGCCCAAGTCTCCAACCAATCTATATCCTGTTGTATCCTCTGATGGTCCTCATCGCTATCTGCAATTCCACCAATCTTTGTGTCATCCACAAACTTACTAATCAAACCAGTTACTTTTTCCTCCAAATCATTTATATATATTACAAACAGCAAAGGTCCCAGCACTGATCCCTGAGGAATGCCACTAGTCACAGCCCTCCATTCAGAAACGCACCCTTCCACTGCTACTGTCTTCTATGACCGAGTTAGTTCTGTATCCATCTTGGGGCAGCACGGTGGCGCAGTGGGTTGGCCCTGCAGCCTCACGGCACCAAGGTCCCAGGTTCAATCCCGGCTCTGGGTCACTGTCCGTGTGGAGTTTTCACATTCTCCCTGTGTTTGCTTGGGTTTCGCCCCCACAACCCAAAGATGTGCAGGCTAGGTGGATTGGCCATGCTAAATTGCCCCTTAATTGGAAAAAATGAATTGGATACTCTAAATTTTTTTTTTTTAAAGTTCTGTATCCATCTTGCCAGCTCACCTCTGATCCTGTGCGACTTCACCTTCTGTACCAGTCTGCCATGAGGCACCTTGCCAAAGGCCTTACTGAAGTACATGTAGATAACATCCACTGCCCTACCCTCATCAATCATCTTTGTCACTTCCTCGGAAAACTCGATCAAGTGAGTGAGACTCGACCTCCCCTCCACAAAACCATATTGCCTCTCCCTAATACATCTACTTATTTCCAAGTGGGAGTAAATCCTGTCTAGAAGAATCCTCTCCAATAATTTCCCTACCACTGACGTAAGACTCACTGGCCTGTAATTACCTGCATTATCCTTGCTACCTTTGTTAAACAAAGGAACAACATTGGATCTGGGACATCCCCTGTAGTCAGTGAGGATACAAAGATTTCTCTCAAGACCCCAACAATTTGCTCCCTTGCCTCTCTCAGTATTCTGGGGTATATCCCATCAGGCCCTGGGGACTTGTCCACTTCAATGTTCTTCCATACCCCCAATAATTCGTTGTTTTTGATCTCAACATGACCCAAACTATCTACACATCCTTCCGCAGACTCATCATCCACCAAGTCCTTCTCTTTGGTGAATACTGACACAAAGTACTCATTTAATACCGCGCCCATTTCCTCTGGCTCCACGCATAGATTCCATCCCCTGTCCTTGAGAGGGCCCGTCCTCTCCTTAGCTGCCCTCTTTCTTTTTATATTTTAATAAAAAGCCTTGGGAGTTTCCTCAATTCTGCTGGCCAATTACTTTGCGTGATCCCTTTTAGCGCTCCTGACTCCTTGCTTCAGGTTCTTTCTACTTTCCTTGTAGTCCACACTTGCTTTGTGTGTTCCAGCCTCCTAGCCTTGACAAATTCTTCCTTTTTCTTTTTGACTAAGCTCACAATATCTCTCATTATGCAAGGTTCCCGAAACTTGCCATACTTATCCTTCATCCTTACAGGAACGTGCCAGTCCTGAATTCCTATCAACATACACTTGAAAATCTCCCACATGCCAGATGTTGATTTGCCCTCAAACATCTGCCCCCAATCTACATTCTTCAGTTCCTGCCTAATATTGTTGTAATTAGCCTCCCCCAATTTAGCACCTTCACCTGAGGACTACACTTATCTTTATCCATCAGTACCTTAAAGCTTACTGAATTGTGGTCACTGTTCCCGAACTGATCCCCCACTGAAACGTCGGCCATCTGGCCGGGCTCATTCCCCAATACCAGGCCCAGTATGGTGCCTTCCCCTAGTTGGACTATCTACAGAGGGCTCTACTGCCCTCTGCTGATCCAGCAGAGGGCAGTAGAGCAGAGCTGCTGATTGGCTGTTGCGGGGAAAATTTGCATCAGTGAAATGAAATGAAAATCGCTTATTGTCACAAGTAGGCTTCAATGAAGTTACTGTGAAAAGCCCCTAGTCGCCACATTCCGGCGCCTGTTCGGGGAGGCTGCTACGGGAATTGAACCATGCTGTTGGCCTGCTTGGTCTGCTTTAAAAGCCAGAGATTTAGCCCAGTGTGCTAAACCAGCCCCTCACTGTGGTCACTGCATCCAGAAAGTGTACCTGAGCAAGACACCCTAAGTGTTCAAGTGAAGGCAAGCATCCAGCAAAGGGCAGTAGAGCAGAGCTGCTGATTGGCTGTTGCGGGGAAAATTTGCATCAGTGCATTGCGGTCACCGTATCTTGAAGATGGTTTCTGAAGGAACTGTTGTCAAGTGACAGTTAAACCCGAAACACTTCTTCAGTGTTTCCCTCCATACCTCCTCCTCTAACCAAAAAAAAACCACAATCACTGTAAGGATCCCAGCCGAGTAAAGATCAAGAGGGACACTCGAGAGCAGGTAGAAGTAGGAAGAAGTTGAACCGTGATGTCACAGTCTGCAGGTAAGTGATTGGCTGGTGACTGGTAAGTAGTTTTTCTTTTCCCTGAGGTGTTATCGTGCGGGGCTCAGTGGTTGCTGAGTGAGTGCTTGCTGAGAAGGAGAGTAAATTTTTTTTTAAAAATTACTGTTGGGAGTTTCCAGCTGAATCCGGTCTGAGTGAGGACAGAGTGACTGCTGGGTAAGTTGTAAAGATTTAAATTGTTTGCGCAGGCCCAAAACAGCTGATTGCTGTTCTTGTGTGGGGCGCTGTGGTTGCTGGTTAAGTGTTTTATTTTTACCTGGATTTAAGTTGGGCAGTTTCTAACCCCTAGACACTACACTTGTAGTTTCCACCTTCCTTCAACCTAAGGGGTAGAGTGAATAACAGATAAGCTCTTTCTTTCTTTTTCTTTTTTTATCTAGAGTGGATGGCAGGGAACGCAGTGCAATGTTCCTCCTGCAGAATGTTTGAGGTGAGGGACGCTGTCAGTGTCCCTGCTGATTTCACCTGTGGGAAGTGCACCCATTTCCAGCTCTCAGAAACCGCGTTAGGGAACTGGAGCTGGAGCTGGATGAACTTCGGATCATTCGGGAGGCAGAGGTGGTCATAGATAGTAGCTTCAGGGATGTAGTTACTCCGAAGAATCAAGCTAGATGGGTGACGGTGAGAGGGGCTGGGAGGAAGCAGTCAGTGCAGGGATCCTCTGTGGTCGTTCCCCTCAGTAACAAGTATACGCTCCCGTGCATGCGCCGCATTTCCGCGCCAGCTGGCGGGGCAACAAACGCCATTTCCGCCAGCTGGCGGGGCGGAAATCCCTGCCAGCAATGCCCGTCTGATTGGCGCCGTTTTTGGCGCCAGTCGGCGGACATCGCGCCGTTGGGGGAGAATTTCGCCCAGTATCTCTGGCAGCAGCACACCCCTCCCTGATGAACTCAATGCATTCTATGCTCGTTTCGAACAGGTAACCAACAATCCGCTGGCGAGTGCCTCAGCAGCCCATAATTCACCAATACCCACCATCACAGCTTCCGGAAGTCAGATTGGCCTTCCTGAAAGTGAACCCTCGGAAGGCGACGGGCCCGGACGGGATCCCTGTTCGTGCACTCAGAGCCTGCGCGGACCAGCTGGCAGAGGTATTCATGGACATCTTTAACCTGTCCCTACTCCACTCCGAGGTCCCCACCTGCTTCAAGAAGACCACCATCATACCGGTACCAAAGAAGAACCAGGCAACGTGCCTCAATGACTACCGACCAGTGGCCCTGACTTCAGTCGTAATGAAGTGCTTCAAGAGGTTGATCATGAAGTGCATCACCTCCATACTCCCAGAACGCCTTGATCCACTGCAATTCGCATACCGCTGCAACCGGTCCACATCAGACACCATTTCCCTGACCCTACACTCATCCCTAGAGCATCTCGAAAACAAGGACTCTTACATTAGACTCCTATTTATTGACTACAGCTCCGCCTTCAACACCATAATCCCAGCCAAGCTCATATCAAAGCTCTAAAACCTAGGACTTGGCTCCCCACTCTGCAACTGGATCCTCGGTTTTCTCCCCACCCCCCTTGTTTCACTATTTCCATATACAAGATGCCTCTTTAATGTTTCAACTAAAATGCACCACCTCAGATATATCTGTATTTAATAGATACAAATCTAGGTAAGGCTAAGTAATGAAACAGTTCAAAGGTCATGTTTGTGAAGTAACTTGTAGTAATAATCTGTAAAAAAAAAAAAATCTATATGGTTTCAGAAAAGGAAGATCCAATTTACCTGACTTCTTTGAGGACATTGCAGATATTGTAAATGGTGACATTCTGTATGTTATAATTAGTTTGTACTTTCAAAGATCTGCTGATGAGGCTGCACTTGAAATATTTCTAATTAAGCTGAAAGCCACTTGCTGTAGTGTGCTCCTGTGCAGGAAACAGACTTCACTTAATGACTCATTTGGGATTGGGATTGTCCTTTGCCAACATTTGAGCAGCAAAATGTTGACCTGAAAATTCACATTATCATTTTTGCTTCTGTTACAGAAAGCATCTGCCAGAGTAAAGCTGACAGAATTTAAGGATCAGATTCAGCATTGCTGAGCTTGCCATTTTCAGCAAAAGCCTCAGCTTCAGGAGTCCTCACCTGGCATGATGAGTCCTTTCTCCTTCAGAATTTTCCTTCCACCTGGACCTTTCTCTCTGGCTTCTTACCCTCACTAGATGTTTGCATTGGGAACTGCGAGTGTCACATCAACCATATGAATTTCCCTCTGCCCCTCACTCACTCTAATTTACCTACCTCTGAACTTGCTGCACTCCATTCTCTGAGGTCCAACCATAACACTTGGCTTGATTTTCCAGCCCTTCCTGCGACTGGGATCTTCCAGTCTCACCGAAGGCGATCCCGCGCTGACGGAACCCTGGTGGTAGAGGATGTGACCAACGGGAAACTCCGTTGAAAGAGGTGGACTGGAAGATACCCGGCCCCTGCTGCCACAAAACACTCCCGGCGGGGGGAAGAGCAGAAAATCATACCCATTGTCATTAAATATGCTGACACGGGTGGTGCTGTTGTTGTTCGACAAACCAACCTCAACCTGGCAAACACCAGTGCTCTGACTCCCTTCCTACCTATCCCTGGGTCATGACCAATGCTGCCTCCAACTTTCAGTTTGTTGCTCTGTGCATTCCTTTTAAAACTGACACACAGCTAGGCATGCTGCCTGTTTATTCCCAACCGGTGGGCTTCTAATTCCTCAGCAACCAGGCACATCTTCTGCTGCTGAACCATGGTCAGACCCTTCACTGTTATAATATCCACTCATGTATATAATGAGATGCAGACAGGCAGTGATTGACACACAGGATAACCAATGAACACACACAACACAGAACAACCAATCACCAGACAGGACACTACCACTATAAAACATACAAGGCATTAAGACTCTCCCTCTTCTCACAGGTACAGCTATAGAGATAGTTAGAGTGCACAAGGCCATGAGCACCGTCTCCATGTGACAGAGAGCTAGTCTGGTCAAGCCAGTAGGAGGTTATCAGTTAGATTGATCGAGTGTCAGCCCACAGCAGATTATGTACAGCAACCAGCAGGTTCAATAAAACAGTGTTGGACCATCTCCTGTGTCGGAAGCCTGTTTCTAGTCTCACTGCATCCAGTTGCAGTCAATGTTAAACCAACTCAGAGGCACAATCAATTTGACTGGAGACTAAGTTGAATCCAAACTGAGGCTTTATTAGTATCAGATGTGTGGCCTCCCACAGCAGCTGGCGAAATGGCTGCGAGCTGGAGGACACGCATATTTATACCATGCCTCCTGGACGGAGCTAGCATGCAGGGGCCACAGGCGAACCTGTAGTGCAGGTTCTATCGTACAACCTCTAATATCAGAACACAGTGGTTTACCACATTCACCCCCTGTTAAAAATTGAGTCCGGCGGGGGTGGTGGATAACTATATACAATCAGAAATTTTAATTTTACAGAGCAGCAAAAAAAAATAATGTCTCTTTGCATCCGGCGGGCCGGTCAAAGGTTCAGCCGGTCCGGTGCCTTGGATGGTCCTTTGAGATTGACGAAGTGGCGATGGCGATGTTGGCGCAGACGTGGTCGAAGTTGACTCCGGGAGCATGCCGAAATCCTCTTCATCGGCGAGCGTGGCCAGGGGGAGGACGGACTGTCCTGGGGGGGTGGTGATGGGAGCGACGGGGAGGGGAGGGTGGCGTCGGGGTCGATGGGGGTGGTGTGGGGGTAGAACCTGCTGATGCTAGGTCCCTGAGGGAGACGGCATTCTGGTGGCCGTCGGGGAACGCCACGTAGGCGTACTGTGGGTTTGCGTGGAGCAAGTGCACCCTCTCCACCAACGGGTCCGCTTAGTGGAGCCGCACATGTTTACAGAGAAGCACGGTTCCCGGGGCTGTAAGTCAAGTCGGAGCAATACACCGGATGTGGACCTCCTGGGGAAGGCAAAAAGACGTTCATGTGGTGTATTGTTAGTGGCAGTGCATAGTAATGAGCAAATGGAATGTAGTGCATCAGGGAGGACCTCTTGCCAGCAGGAGGCCGGGAGATTTCTGGACCATAGGGCCAGCTGGACGGCCTTCCATACCATCCCATTCTCCCTTTCTACCTGTCCGGTTCTCCCGGGGTTGTAGCTTGATGTTCTGCTGGAGGCGATGCCCCTGCTGAGCAGGAACTGACGTAGCTCATCACTCATGAATGAGGATCCCCTGTCACTGTGGATGTAGGCGGGGAAGCCGAATAGAGTGAAGATGGAATTAAGGGCTTTAATGATGGTGGCAGACGTCATGTCGGGGCAAGGGATGGCGAATGGGAACCTGGAGTATACGTCGATCATGTCATGATATTCAAACATACATCATAACACATACATAATGATAGACAGTATAAGACAAGAAACACGACACTTCCTGGGCAGTCCATCTGGAGACAGCACAGGGCCAGGACCTCATAGCAAGACATGCACACCGTCACAACGTGCTGAGTACCAAGTCTGATGTTTAAATAGTTAAATGGAATAAAACAGCGTTGTACCAATCGCAACCGTGTTGGTTCGTCTGTACCTCAGAGCACCCAACACTTCATGATACCAGGAGTGAATCGATACCTACCGGCAAATCTGCCATCCTGAGCCATGGACACCCGCAACAAACCACAGCCGTTGCAAGTCGCTGGGAACCTGGGCACAAATTGGAAGCTCTTCAAGCAGCGCTTCGAACTCTTCATGCAAGCCAATGAAAAACAGGGCGCCTCGGACAAAACAAAGATTGCCATGCTCCTCACTACCGCAGGTCAGCACGCCATCGATGTATACAACTCCTTGGTGTTGGCGGAAGGCGAAAACAAAGCTAAGTATGACACGGTCCTCCTCAAGCTCGACAAGCACTTCAACGTTGAGGTCAACGAAAGCTTTGAGAGGTATGTCTTTCAGCAGCTTCTGCAAGGTAAGGATGAGATCTTTCAGTCCTTCCTGACGCACCTCCGCATACTCGCGCAGTCCTGCGGTTACGACACCACATCAGAGTCCATGATCCGGGACCAGATTGTTTTTGGCGTTGCCTCCAGTGGCCTACGCCAGCAGCGTCTAAAAATTAAAGGCCTGACCTTAGCATCTGCAGTTGAAGCCTGTGTACTGCATGAGAATGCGACCAGCCGCTATGCCCAATTTCAGGCGACCGAATCGGCACGGAGGGGATCCCACGCGATTGAATCGGCAAGCCAGGCCGCCCACGAGGCCGAACGCGTCCAGGCAATCGAGTATCTCCCAGCCCGCGGCCCGTATGAGGGCGGCCGTTCGCGCATTTTTTAAGGCCTCCCGCGTTTGTGAGCGCCAAAACCGACGGCAACACTGAGGGATGTGCTGCGCAGGCGCGCCCGACGCAAGACCGAACTGCGCATGCGCAGTGGCGTAACGAACGCCATGACGTCATGACGTGCGGCAACTGTGGGGCTGCACATTTAAAAGGGCAATGTCCTGCAAAAACCCGACAATGCCTACGCTGTGGCAAGATGGGCCACTACGCTGCCTACTGTCGAGCGTCTCAACCTGTTGATCTTCCACATCTCTGACAACCTCGCAGGAACGTGCGGACCATTCAGCCTCCACATCACAACATCCAAACCGATGACACAGATAACCAAGATGCCTTCCGGGTTGCGGTCATTGATGCGAACTGGGTCAACACCATCAATCCGGGCGATGAATGGAGTGCCACCCTAACGGTCAACCGATCGCCGATCACTTTCCGCCTGGACACTGGCGCCTCCGCCAACCTCATAGCATGGTCAGCCTTCTACGCCATGAAGGTCAGACCACCAATCCAGCCATCCCGGTGCAAGATGGTCGACTACAACGGGAACATTATCCCGGCCATGGGATCCTGCCAGCTCCAGGTGACACACAAAACACACACGGCCACACTCTCGTTCGAGATAGTTGGCTCATCGAAGGACTCCCAGCTGGGCGCACAGGCATGTAAGGCTCTCCACCCTGTGCAACAAATTCTCTCTCTCTCTCCAGACGGCACGTCTGACTTCCCAGATGCAGAGTTCTACGCACAGCTCCAATCGCTCCTCGCCCACAACCAGGAGGCATTCGAAGGCATGGGAACACTGCCATACACCTATCGAATTCGCCTCAAACCGGACGCCATCCCGGTCGTTGCTGCACCTCGCAGGGTTCCTGCGCCACTTAAAGACCGCCTCAAGCAGCAGCTGCAGGATCTCCATGACCAAGGGGTCCTATCCAGGGTCACGGAGCCCACGCCATGGGTCAGCTCCATGGTGTGTGTCAAGAAACCCTCTGGCGAGCTCCGCATCAGTATTGACCCCAAAGACCTCAATAATAATATTATGAGGGAACATTATCCCATACCCAAACGGGAGGAGATCACCAGTGAAATGGCCCAGGCGAAGATATTCACGAAACTGGATGCTTCTAAAGGATTTTGGCAGATCCAACTGGACCCGTCCAGCCGAAAGCTATGTAACTTCAACACCCCTTTCGGCAGGTTCTTCTACAACCGGATGCCATTTGGCATCATCTCGGCATCCGAGGTCTTCCATAGAATCATGGAGCAGATGATGGAAGGCATCGAAGGGGTGCGCGTATATGTGGACGATGTCATCATCTGGTCCACCACACCGCAGGAGCACATACATCGTCTCCAACACGTTTTTGCCCGCATACGGGAAAACGGCCTGGCCTCAACCGAGCCAAGTGCTCCTTTGGCCAGACCGAGTTGAAGTTCCTGGGGGACCATATCTCCCGGTCAGGGGTCCGTCCGGATGCAGACAAGGTGAGCGCCATCACAGCCATGCCGCAGCCAGCAGACAAGAAGGCTGTCCTACGCTTCCTTGGCATGGTCAACTTCCTGGACAAGTTCATTCCCAACCTTGCCTCCCACACAACGACTCTGCACCACCTCGATAGAAAATCCACAGAGTTCCAGTGGCAACACACACACCAGCTGGAATGGGAGGAGCTCAAACGCAAACTCACCACGGCACCAGTGTTGGCGTTTTTTGACACGTCTCGTGCCACCAAAATCTCAACTGATGCCAGCCAATCCGGCATTGGAGCAGTGCTCCTGCAGAGGGATGACACGGCATCATGGGCCCCAGTGGCCTATGCATCGCGGGCCATGACCCCCACAGAGCAGCGCTACGTGCAAATCGAAAAAGAATGCCTGGGCTTGCTAACCGGTTTAGACAAGTTCCACGATTACATCTATGGTCTTCCACGGTTCACGGTCGAAACTGACCACCGCCCCCTGGTCAGCATAATAAATAAGGACCTGAACGAGATGACCCCTCGCCTCCAGCGCATCCTACTTAAACTCAGGAGGTACGACTTCCAACTGGGCTACAATCCAGGGAAGGACCTCGTTGTGGCGGATGCCCTATCCAGAGCAGTGAGCACGCCGCCAGATGCGGAGGGGTTCGTATGTCAGGTCAAGGCACAGGTGGCTTTTACAGCGGCAAATCTGCCGACTGACGACTCCAGTCTGGCCCGCATCCGCCGAGAGACTGCGGCCGACCCCCTTCTGCAGCGAGTGATGCGCCACATGACGGGAGGATGGCTTAAAGGGCAGTGCCCACAGTTCTACAATGTCCGAGACGACCTGGCTGTCATTGATGGCGTCCTTCTGAAGCTGGACCGGATTGTGATTCCGCACAGCATGCGCCAGCTGGTTCTCGACCAACTACACGAAGGCCACTTGGGGGTCGAGAAGTGCAGACAGAGGGCCCGAGGGGCGGTATACTGGCCGGGCATCAGTGACGATATTGCCAACATGGTGCTCAACTGTACAACCTGCCAAAGGTTTCAGCCGGCGCAGCCTCCTGAGACGCTTCTGCCCCATGAGCTGGTGACGTCCCCCTGGGCGAAGGTGGGTGTCGACCTGTTTCACGCGCTCGGCAGGGACTATGTCATCATAGTTGACTACTTCTCAAACTACCCAGAAGTCATACGCCTGCACGATTTGACGTCGTCTGCTGTCATCAGGGCCTGCAAAGACACCTTTGCTCGCCACGGCATTCCGATGACTGTCATGTCGGACAATGGGCCCTGTTTTGCCAGCCATGAATGGTCGTCCTTTGCTGCTTCGTATGGCTTCACACACGTGGCGTCCAGCCCTCTGCATCCCCAGTCCAATGGAAAGGCGGAGAAGGGCGTTCACATTGCCAAGCGGCTCCTCTGCAAGGCTGCTGCTGCCGGGTCGGACTTCTACCTCGCCCTGCTGGCCTATCGCTCCGCCCCACTAGCCACTGGTCTCTCACCAGCACAGCTGCTGATGGGTCGCGCCCTCAGAACCACTGTGCCTTCCATCCAGCACCAACAATAGACAATGCTCCGGTACTGCATAGGATGCAACTGCTGCGCGGTCGCCAGAAGAGGTCGTACGACATACGGGCAACTGATCTTCCCTCCCTGGCCCCTGGAGACAACGTCCGCATCCACCTACCAGACGGTGGCTGGTCAGCACCTGCCGAAGTTCTCCGACGCGTGGCTCCCCGCTCGTTCCTGGTATGCATGCCGGATGGATCCGTGCGTAGGCGCAATCGCCGAGCCCTTCGCTTACTTCCACGCTCGTAACGGGACCCTACACAGACGCCGTGTCCTCAACTGGTTCCTGATAGCGACTTCGTGGAGCTGCCATATACCATGCCCCTTCTCGTTAGCATGTCACACCTGACATCGCCCCTTGTATATAGTTAAGCCCCATGTACATGATGTAAATATTACGCGCACACACACACACCTTTAGCTGCACTCAGGACACATTTATATTTATAACCACGTAGGCACATAATCTTTTAAAAAAGGGGGGATGTCATGATATTCAAACATACATCATTACACATACATAATGATAGACAGACCAACGGACCAATTAGCACACATAACACGACAGCCAATCATAGACAAGAGCAGACACAGTATAAGACAAGAAACACGACACTTCCTGGGCAGTCCATCTGGAGACAGCACAGGGCCAGGGCCTCATAGCAAGACATGCACACCGTCACAACGTGCTGAGTACCAAGTCTGATGTGTAAATAGTTAAATGGAATAAAACTGCGTTGTACCAATCGCAACCGTGTTGGTTCGTCTGTACCTCAGAGCACCCAACACTTCAGTTCACACTGAGGAAATATGTGTGTCGATCGGTGGAGGGGAGGGGGCCTTTGAAATCCATGCTGAGGCGTTCAAAGGGGAGGGAGACCTTCACCAGGCGGGCGCGGTACGGCCGGTAGAAGCGCGGCTTGCACTCCGCACAGACCTGGCAGTCCCTGGTGATTGTCTTAACTTCCTCGACGGAGTAGGGCAAATTTTGTGCCTTAATGAAATGGTACAACCGTGTGACAACTGGGTGACAAAGGTTGTCGTGCAGGGTCCGGAGTCGGTCTACCTGTGCGCTGGCACATGTACCTCGGGATAGGGCGCCTGGCGGCTCGTTGAGTTTGCCAGGGCGATACTTAATCTCGTAATTATAGGTGGAGAGCTCGATTCTCCACCGCAAGATTTTATCATTTTTGATCTTGCCCCGCTGTGTGTTGTTAAACATGAAGGTTACCCACCGTTGGTCAGTGAGGAGAGTGATCTCCTGCCGGTCAGGTAATGCCTCCAATGTCGCACAGTCTCAACGATAGCCTGGGCCTCTTTTTCGACGGACGAGTGCCGAATTTCAGAGGCATGGAGGGTGTGGGAAAAGAATGCCACGGGCCTGCCTGCCTGGTTGAGGGTGGCGGCAAGGGCGACGTCCGATGCGTCGCTTTCTACTTGGAATGGAAGTGTTTCGTCTACAGCGTGCATTCCAGCTTTGGCAATATAAGCTCTGATCCGGGCGAAGGCCTGTTGGGCCTCGGTCATCAGGGGGAAGTGAGTGGACTGTATGAGTGGGCGTGCCTTGTCCACATAGTTTGGGACCCACTGCGCGTAATATGAAAAGAACCCCAGGCAACGTTTGAGGGCCTTGGGGCAGTGGGGAAGGGGGAGCTCCATGAGGGGGCGCATGCGGTCGGCATCGGGCCCTAGAACTCCGTTCTGGACTACGTAGCCGAGGATGGCTAAGCGGTTTGTGCGGAACACACATCTCCTTGTTATACGTGAGGTTGAGGAGAGTGGCGGTGCGAAGAAATTTAGCAAGGTTGGCGTCATGGTCCTGCTGATCATGGCCGCAGATGGTGACATTGTCTAGGTACGGCAACGTGGCCCAGAAGCCATACCGGTTGACCATTCGGTCCATCTCCCTTTGCAAGACTGAGACCCCGTTAGTGATGCCGAAGGGAACCCTAAGGAAGTGATATCGACGGCCGTCTGCCTCGAAGGCGGTGTATGGACGATCTGATTTACGGATAGCGAGCTGGTGGTAGGCGGATTTCAGGACCACCGTTGAGAAGACCCGGTACTGTGCAATCTGGTTAACCATGTCAGATATGCGTGGGAGGGGGTACGCATCGAGCTGCGTGTACCTGTTGATGGTCTGGCTGTAGTCCACGACCATTCGGTTTTTCTCTCCAGGTTTGACCACTACCACTTGAGCTCTCCAGGGGCTGTTGCTGGCCTCGATGATGCCTTCCCGAAGAAACCGCTGGACCTCGGTCCTGATGAAGGCCTTATCCTGGGTGCTGTACCATCTGCTCCTGGTGGCGACGGGTTTACAATCTGGAGTTAGATTAGCAAAGAGGGAAAAAGGTCACACAGTGAGGGGTGGTAAGGGTCCGCCGAATTTAAGGGTCAGGCTCTGGAGGTTGCACTGGAAGTCCAGGCCGAGGATAAGTGCAGTGCAGAGGTTAGGGAGGATGTAGAGGCGAAAACCGTGGAACTCTACGCCCTGGACCGTGAGCGTGACCGTGCAGTACCCCCGGATCGCTACGCGATGGGATCCGGAGGCCAGGGAGATTTTTTGATTGGCGGGGTGTACCTTAAGGGAGCAGCGCCTTACTGTATTTGGGTGTATAAAGCTCTCGGTGCTCCCGGACTCCAGTAGGCAGGAGGTCACATGGCCATCGATTTTCACGCTGGTGGATGCGTTGGTCAGGTTTTGCGGGCAAGACTGGTCGATTGCCATGGAGGCGAGCCTTGCTTGATCGTCGGGTAATGGGGCGGCCATTGGGTTCAGGTCCTGGAACGCCGTTGGTGTCCATGTGCTGAGGGGTAGACAAGATGGCGGCGCCCGGATATCCTGGGGATTACAAAATTGAGGCACCCGTGGAACGCACGTTGCGGGGGTGGAGCAAGATGGCGGCGCCCACTGTTTGCACATGGCCTGGGGAGGAGGGGAGGATGGCAGCGCCCATTGCCCGTGACTGGGGAGGGTGGGCGCGACTGTGGCCACTGAGCGGGCCTGGCACACCGCAGCGAAGTGGCCCTTCTTCCCGCAGGCCTTACAACGGGTAGCGTGGGCCGGGCAGCGTTGGCGGGGGTGTTTTTGCTGGCCGCAAAAGTAGCATCGGGGCCCCCCGGGGTTCGCTGGCTGGTGCGTAGCGCAGGCGTATTGGGTGGGTAGCCCCCCACAGGGGCGGCTGCCTGTGGGGACCATGAAGCGTAGGAGGAGTGGGTCGCGTGACTGGGGGCGTTGGACTGGACATTGCGCAGGGCAACCGTCATAGAGAGCGCTAGCATTTTAGTCTCTGCGAGATCGCGCGTAGCCCCTTCTAGGAGCCGCTGCCGGATAATATCGGACCCAATCCCCGTCACAAAAGCGTCCCGCATAAGGAGATCTGAGTGCTCCTTAGCTGTAACGTCCTGGCAGTCACAGTCCCAAACTAGTGGGATCAGGGCCCTCCAGAAGTCTTCGATAGACTCACCAGGTAGTTAAGCACTAGTTGCGAGCGCATGCCTGGCGAAGAGCGTGTTTGTCTTCTGCTCGTAACTGTCCTTGAGTCGAGTCATGGCTTCGGCGTAGTTTGCCGCATCCTGGATCAGCGGGAAGACCTTGGAGCTGATCCTGGAGTATAAGAACTGGATCTTCTGAGCCTCTGGAATAGGGGTCGGCGCCGCGTTGATGTACACTGCAAAACAAGCTACCCAGTGCTGGAAGTCCTTTCTGGCGTCGCTCGAGTGTGGATCCAGCTGCAGGCGATCTGGTTTAATACGGAGGTCCATTTTCTGAATCTGATACTAATAAATTGAGGCACGATCAATTTGACTGGAGACGAAGTTGAATCCAAACTGAGGCTTTATTAGTATCAGATGTGTGGCCTCCCACAGCAGCTGGCGAAATGGCCGCGAGCTGGAGACCATGCATATTTATACCCCGCCTCCTGGGCGGAGCTAGCATGCAGGGGTCACAGGTGAACCTGTAGTGCAGGTTCTACAGTACAACTTCTAATATCAGAACACAGTAGTTTACCACAAACACATCATGGTACCAATGAACTATTAACTCTAACAAACCTACCTCGAGTGAATCTGCAATGACCAGCAAGCAACCATCCAGCGGCATGGAACAGATCCAGCCCCCTCCGCAACTCCGGATCTCCGGCAACCTCGGCGCCAACTGGAAGGTCTTCAAACAGAAGTTCCTCCTGTATATCGAGGCCTCCGACCTTGAGGCAGCATTCAATGCCAGGAAGATTGCGCTGTTCCTGTCGACTGCGGGGCGGGGGATCACACCATCCACATCTTTAACTCGCTCACGTTTGCCGATGGCGAAGACAAGACGAAGTTCAAGACAGTTCTGCTGAAATTCGTCAGTCACTGTGAAGTCGAGGTGAATGAGAGCTTTGAACGGTACATCTTCCAACAGAGGCTTCAAGGTAAGGGTGACCCTTTTCAGTCCTTCTTGACCCATCTCCGCATCCTAGCGCAGTCATGTAATTATGACTCGATGGCTGATTCCATGATCCGGGATCAGATCGTTTTCGGGGTCCAGTCCGACTCCCTACGGGAACAGCTACTCAAAATCAAACAGTTGACCCTCTCCGTCTCCATCGAAATGTGCGTTGTCCATGAGCATGCCTGAAATCGTTACTCCCGCATCAGGGCAGCAGAAACTGCAAAACTGGCCTCCCACGAGGCAAAAATGCAAGGCCTGAGCATCGAGGAGAGTGGCCGTTTTGCGCGCTTTTCCCGGGTCCCTACGCATGCGCGCCACGACTGGCAGGACGATGAGGCCGAAGACCCTACTGCGCACTTGCGAACGTCGGCCGACCGCATTGTGCATGCATAATGGCGCACAGAACGCGCTGACGTCAGCGTCATGACGTGTTCAAATTGTGGCTCCGCCCATTTAAAGCGGCAATGTCCAGCCAAAGGCAGGCAATGTCTACAGTGTGGAAAGCCTGGGCATTATGCGGCCCTCTGCAGGTCCGCTCCACTGAGCAACAGCCAGTGATCCCAGCAGCAGCGCAGACGTGTCCGCTGTGTACAACAAGGATTCTGATCCCGAAAGCCTGACAGACCCCGATGCTGACTGCCTCGAGTCTCCATATCGGGTGGGCATCATCACCACACGCGAGCTGGTCTCCACCGTGCCTGCAAACCGCCTTTCAATCCTGAATGTGGATCCTGACGACGAGTGGTGTGCTGTCATCACGGTCAACCAGTGTCGCATCTGATTCAAATTGGACACTGGCGCGTCTGCAAATCTCATATCACAGTCGGACCTCGATAGCATCCAAAACCAACATCGCATTCTTCCACCAGCGCGACGTTAAGATTCGAGATCGTCCGGCCTGACAAGGCATCCCTGCTCGGTGCTCGCGCATGCAAACTCCTAAATCTGGTCCAGCAAGTCCATGCCATGTCCTCTACACCTGCGACTGCCTCGCCCAATGCGAACCTACAGGCTGAGATAGACAACATTCTCACGCAATACCACAATGTGTTTGATGGGATGGGCACGCTCCCATATCGCTACAAAATACTACTCAAGCCGAATGCCACCCCAGTCATCCATGCACCACGCCGGGTGCCAGCTCTTCTCAAGGATTGTCTGAAAACGCAGCTACGAGAGCTTCAAGACCAGGGCATCATTGCAAAGGTCACGGGACTAACAGACTGGGTCAGCTCCATGGTCTGATTCAAGAAACCTTCTGGTGAACTCCGCATTTGCATCGATCCCAAAGAACTGAATTGCAACGTCATGCGAGAGCACTACCCGACCCCGAAGCGAGAAGAATTAACCTGTGTGCTGGCTCATGCCAAATTCTTCACCAAGCTGGACGCCTCTCGTGGTTTCTGGCAGATACAGTTGGACGAGTCCAGTAGGAAGCTGTGCACGTTTAGCACTCCGTTCGGCAGGTACTACTACAACCGCATGCCTTTTGGTATCATCTCAGCTTCCGAAGTATTTCATTGCATAATGGAGCAAATGATGGAGGGCATCGAGGGGGTGCGAGTCTATGTGGACGACGTGATCATCTGGTCCACGACGCCCGAGGATCATATCGTTCGCCTCAAACAGGTTTTCCAGAGCATTCATGAAAAGGGCCTCCAGCTCAACTGGGCCAAATGCTCGTTTGGTCGGTCCGCTATCAAGTTTCTGGGTGACCACATTTCACAGCAGGTGTGCAACCTGATGCTGACAAGGTGCTGGAAATCAATGCCATGAAGACCCCAGAGGACAAAAAGGTGGTCCTACGTTTCCTTGGGATGGTAAATTTTCGCAGAACATTCATTCCTAACATGGCATCCCACACCACAGCCCTCCGGGATCTCGTAAAAAAATCCCCAGTGTTCCAGTGGCTTCCCGCATATCAAGCGGAGTGGCTTGAGCTGAAGGTGAAGTTCACCACAGCCCCAATACTGGCGTTCTTTGACCTGACCAAGGATACCAAGATATCCACAGACGCAAGCCAGGACGGCATGGGTGTGGTGCTCCTCCAGCGAGATGACTCCTCGTCCTGGGCTCCAGTGGCATATGCATCCAGGGCCATAACTCCGACCGAACAACGGTATGTCCAGATCGAAAAAGAATGCTTGGGTCTCCTGACAGGAATAGTCAAGTTTCATGACTACGCATACGGTCTGCCAAAATTCACGGTGGAAACAGACCACAGGCCTTTAGTCCACATAATCCAGAAGGATTTAAATGATATGACACCTCGGCTGCAGCGAATTCTTCTTCGCCTCCGCCGATATGACTTCGAACTCGTCTACACACCGGGTAAGGAGCTGATCATCGCGGATGCCCTATCCCGATCCATCACCATGCCATGTGAACAGGGCGACTTCATTCGCCACATCGAGGCACAGGTGAAGTTCTGTGCCAACAACCTCCCAGCCACTAATGAACGAGTTGTCCAGATACGTGAAGAAACTGCCAAAGATCCTCTACTGTAGCGCGTGATGCAACACCTTGCCCATGGCTGGCAAAAGGGGCAGTGCCCCCAGTTCTTCAACGTTAAGGACGAGTTAAAAGTTGTTGAGGGGATCCTTCTTAAACTAGATAGAATCGTCATTCCCCAAAGCATGCAAACCATGGTGCTCAGACAGATAAGGGTCACCTTGGGGTCGAGAAATGTCAATGCAGAGCTCGGCAGGCAGTTTACTGGCCTGGCATCAGCCAGGACATTGCCAACATGGTCCTCAACTGCACAACATGCCAAAAATTCCAACCATCCCAGCCCAAGGAAACACTGCAACAGCACGAGATTGTGACCTCTCCGTGGTCCAAGGTGGGGATAGACCTCTTTTAAGCAAATGGTCGTGATTACGTGCTTTTAGTCGACTACTTCTCCAGCTACCCGGAAGTGGTGAAACTGTCGGACCTCACGTCCAGGTCAGTCATCAAAGCCTGCAAAGAGATGTTTGCCAGGCACGGGATACCACTCACAGTAATGAGTGACAACGGTCCATGTTTCTACAGCCAAGAGTGGTCCGACTTTGCATGAGCCTACCACTTCAGTCACATCACATCCAGTCCCCATTACTCGCAATCAAACGGGAAGGCCGAAAAAGGGGTCCATATTGTCAAGCGGCTGCTTTACAAGGCTGCAGACTCAACCTGATTTTAACCTGGCGCTGTTGGCATACAAGGCAACCCCTCTGTCGACTGGTTTGTCTCCGGCGCAGCTGCTCATGAACCGCAACCTGAGGACGACTGTTCCAGCCATCCATGCTCCAGACCTTGACCACCTCACAGTGCTGCAGAAAGTGCAGCGATCCAGGGACCAGCAGAAGATCACGTATGATGCTCATGCCACTGATCTGCCTGCGCTGGCTCCAGAAGCTGTTGTTCGCGTCCAGTTGTCTGAGGGAGGCTGGTCAGCCCCAGCTGTTGTCGTCAGACAGGCCGCCCCCAGGTCTTTCGTTGTTCAAATGGCTGATGGCTCCATTCTATGGCGCAACAGGAGGGCGCTGCGCACAATTTCCTGCCCACCACCTGACCGCACTTCTCCACATGTCATCATGCCGCCTCAGGACATCTCGCACCACGTGGCCACCGATCTGGCAGCAATCCCGCCTGTCCACGTGGCCACCAATCTGGCAGCAATCCCGCCTGTCCAGGTGCCGGAGTCCCCCCCTCCACCTCTGAGGCGATCGACAAGAATTTGTCGCCCATCACTAAGACTAAATCTATAGACTTGAATCCTGTAAAGTTTGTTCAGTTTGCTCTGTATCTGCACGATAGACACCTTCCCATGTACGTATGTTCATTCACTCACCACTTGTACATATGATGTGGAGATGCCGGCGTTGGACTGGGGTGAGCACAGTACGAAGTCTTACAACACCAGGTTAAAGTCCAACAGGTTTGTTTCGATGTCACTAGCTTTCGGAGCGCTGCTCCTTCCTCAGGTGAATTCCTTCACGCTGCTCCTTCACCTGAGGAAGGAGCAGCGCTCCGAAAGCTAGTGACATCGAAACAAACCTGTTGGACTTTAACCTGGTGTTGTAAGACTTTGTACTGCACTTGTACATAGTCATACATGTATATACAGCCACATTCCAAAATTTATTTCAAAAAGGGGAGATGTCATAATATCCACTCATGTATATAATGAGATGCAGACAGGCAGTGATTGACACACAGGATAACCAATGAACACACACGACACAGAACAACCAATCACCAGACAGGGCACTACCACTATAAAACACACAAGGCATTAAGACTCTCCCTCTTCTCACAGGTACAGCTACAGAGATAGTTAGAGTGCATAAGGCTGTGAGCACCGTCTCCATGTGACAGAGAGCTAGTCTGGTCAAGACAGTCAGAGGTTATCAGTTTAGATTAATAGAGTGTCAACCCACAGCAGATTATGTACGGCAGCCAGCAGGTTCAATACAACAGTGTTGGACCATCTCCTGTGTCGGAAGCCTGTTTCTAGTCTCACTGCATCCAGTTGCAGTCAATGTTAGACCAACTCAGATAACACATCATTCACAATTACTGAAATTGTGAAGAGCGCCAGCTGACAGCTCAGATGTGATAACTGCTAAATTTATCAACTCTGAAGGATTTTAACTTTGAATTTAAAAACTCAGGTATTGATCCAAATCTGCTTTCTTTGAAATTAAATGCTCTTACCAGAAGGTATCAGTAATAAACAGAATATAATGAGGATGCAGGGTGAGACAGATGAGAATGCACAGGTATTAGTGGAGAGATGCTTTGTTCCAGAAGCAAGAGGTCAACACCACTGGTATATTAGAGCACAAGAGGTGATTAGCAAATCATAGTTTGCTCAGACTGGAAGCCAAATCAAAAGCATTCAGCATATTATTAGACCAAATTTTGTAGTATTTCAGTTTTTATAGGATTCCGGATGATCTGGGTGGAATCCTGGTGTTTAGAGAATCATAGAAAAACAGCACTTCTGGAGACCTTTCAGCCCATTAAGCTTGTACTAGTTTCTCAAGTGCACAATTTGTTTCCTTTTAAATTTTTTGATTCCTTTTCAAACATTTATCTAATTCACTTTTTAATGATGTTTTAGTCTGTGCCTCAATAATCACTTGCAGTTAAAGCATTTCATATTCTAAGTATCCCAGTGTGTGGGGAAAAATATTTCTTCTAAATTCTTTCATTCTCCCAGGGAAAATGCAGAATCTTTTCTCCTCTGGCCACAGATCTCAAGCGGTGGAAACAATCTTTTACTAATTGTCCTCTCAAAGCCTTCCATAACTTTGAGAATCTCTGGGGCCGATTCTCCAAAATGGAGACGAAGTGTTTGCGCCGTCGTGAACGCCTTCGTGTTTCACGACGGTGCGTTACGGGCACAGGGACAACCGATTCTGTCCCCCACAGGTGGCCAGCATGGCGCTGGAGCGGTTCACGCCACTCCAGCCTCCCTTGGCGCCGTGCCAACCCACGCATGCACAGTTGTGCCACGCCAACCTGCGCATGCGCAGGAGACTTCTCCAGCGCGCCGGCCCCGACTCAACATGGCATCGGGGTTCAGGAGCCAGCCGCGCAACAAAGTAGCCCCGTTCAGTGGCAGGTCGCATTCAGCTCTTTGTCAGGCAGGAGTCAGTCATTCCCAGAGGACAAGAGTCATTGCTGAGTCCTTACTGCAAGTCTTCATCATTCGCTTGTTGCGTCTCGCAATATCATTTTCGCACCTTGCCCATGAATTGTGCGACCACCATAATGACCACCTGCTGGCAGGGCACAAGAAGACGTCAGATCCCATGGGGGGGAGAGGTCTTGCCAACCAAGTCCAGGTTGCCCCAAACCAAGAGGCAATGAGGGCGTCCCTAGCCCTGCGTCCCATGAGGACCCTGGCCATCGCCCAAGGTCCTTCCTCTGTCTTCTCCGTGGTTTGCCTCTTGCCACTGTTGCTAATTGTGTTCTCTCTTAATTTGGCTCTGTTTAATTACGTTTGCTCAAGAGTCGCCAGGTACCTTTCGATACCGCCACAAGGTTCAAAACCAAATACTGATCAAAGACTCGATACACCAGTTAGTAAGTTCAAAATCAATGCTCGTTTATTTACACACAGTCAAATATACTCATGCATAAAACTCTACAACCTAAACTATCACTACTACTAAAAGCCTATACTTAGCTTCGGGTGTCCCCTCAGTCAGAGGAACAATGGCCGTTGCTCGGTTCTGAGGCTGCTGGGTTGAACTGTTTACAGGATAGCAACTAAGAGCGTCTATCTCGTAGCGTGCATTGACTTGGAACTTACTTGGTCTGGAGCAGCTTTGGCAGGTTTCTCCTTGCTGAGAGCCAAGGCCAAGAGAGCGATTCTCTCTTGGGGAGTCCTTTTTATACTCGAAAGGGCTTGCGTGCTTTTGGGCGGGCCTTGAACTTGGCCCCAATTAATTGGGCCGTTTCCCAATCGTACTTATCGATTTTCTTCCAATAGAGGGGTCAGTTCCCTGATTGCTGGGCGTGTCCTAGGTGGCCGTTGGTTTGCTTTGTTTTAGTCTCCTCTGGCGCCGGGGTGTCTGCCTTAGCATTGTTTACCTAAATGTTGTCCTTTTGTCCCCGGAGATGGCTCATTAGTATGTAGATGGTTTTTTCAGTCTCGGTCTTGTCTGGAAGCTATAGCTTCAATCAACAGACAAACCTTGCACCTGCTTGCTTTCTCGGTATTGTCCAATTTTCCCTGCATTCTTTACAAAGTGTCCATTTTGTAATCGGGACGTGGCCATCCCAGATGGCTACACTCCCTCCTTGTGATCTTCAACGTGTAGCGTGAAGGATCATATTACTGCGTCGTCTTCGTTCTCTGACCAAACGGGGCACCCATAATCAGGCTCTACTCTGCCCTATCCTATGAAACATCATTTTAAATACATCCATTATTATAAAGCTCCTCGGGGCGCGGTAACATTAATGCATGCATTACAGAAAAATTAAAAAACCGGAACCTCTAACTATTCTCAATAAACTATCCTCACTCAAACAATCCCAAAAATAATCTATAACATCTTAAACTGTACAAAATGGCAGCACACACATTTCTCTGGCCTGGCAGTCAGGCACAGAGGTTTACATTTCTTTATTTAACAGAATACATAAAGAGAAATGGATGCACTTTAATTCATGTCAAGGGGTTCGGGGGTTTGGTTGAATCCGAAAATGGGGGACCAAAACCTGTATACTGGGGTGCGAGAGCGGTAGGCTCTCTTTCACCATTTCCTGATTCTAAGTGTCTGCACGACACTGCAAAGTATCGCCAGTACTAAGAGGGCTTCTACTACACACGATAGTGAGTACCAGGTGATAAGCATATCACACCAGGTCGGGGTATCGTTAGCTGTCGCAGGGCTAGCTATCTCGGGGTTCTGTGTATTGCGCGGGTGGCAATCATTCACGGCTTGTGTGGTAAGGGTCAGGGGGGTAGCGTCCGCGCGCAACTGAAGGGATCCCGCTAAGACCCAGGTGAACATGAAGGTTGTCTTCATCTTTCCGTCTTTCTGTCTTCTTTTTCTTCTTCTGGGGTTCCTGAGGTTCTGGAGTTCTGTGAACACACGCATAATATCTGTTATTATCTTGCTTAAGATCTCGTATGCCTGTCTGTCTATCCTTTGTTGCCAATTTCCCTCTATAATTGGTCACCATCTGTGACTCACTCATTTTTTTTTTTAAACCAAATATTTGGGAAAAGACATCCGAGACATAGTGCGAGCTGTCTCGCAGCCTGTGCGATCTACCATCCTAGTGTTTTAGGGTGTAAATAGCATACGGAAACAACCTTAGAGTCGCCAAAAACGAACAAAAGAATTTTGAACCGAAAGTGCCAAAATGGGGTGCATATGGGTCGCGGCAGGTAAGAAATGGGTGGAATCCCCAGGTAGGGCGGTGATCAATGCCGTTTGTGCTCTACCCGAGCGTAGCTGACCAGAGGGGGGTCCTCAGGCAGGGACGGGACCAGTGCCATTTCTCCACTGCCTGAGCAACCGGCAAGAACGGGTAAGAATGTGGTCGTCATGGGGGTTGCCTTGTTGTCTGATGACAAACTTGTCCCTCTAACCTGGTTTCTGTTGACAAACTAGTTCCTCTGAACTGGTTTCTGTTGATAAAACTAGTTCCTCTGAACGGTTGTCTGTGGACAAACTTGTTCCGTTAACTACCAGGGGGCGTTAAAGGAGTGGTGACGTGGGGCTGTGAAAAACTTTCAAGTTTACAAACAACACTTAACATTAACACTAACGAACAAACATACAACAAACATGGTGCAGGTTCCATCAGAAAGGACACCGTATCTCTCCATCGGTTCCTTTTTTCCATCATCTGGACACCTCATTGCTCAATAGCGAACAGGGTCACAAAGGGATTTGTTTGGTGGGAGTCAGACTCTATGTCATCATCTTCTCCCGGCTGCCAAACGCTTGACTGTAGTAACCGTGCTAAAGCTGCTTGGGGCGAATTGGGGTCCATCTCATCATTCCGGATGAGCCTGAACGAATTGTCTCGGTGCCAGAATCGTGTGTCGAGGTTGGAGCTACTGGGTTTCAATCAGTAATCATCAGGCGGTGGGTCTGGGTCAGGGGCTTTGATATATGTAATCTAGAAGGGGGTCATTGGAATCATGCTCGGATTCGCTGGGAGTGGGGCCTGGTACAGGGGGATAATCGTAACATGGTGTGCTGTGGCGATCGTCATCGTGATCGCTATCACTGTCGCTGTCGCTGCTGGTTGAGGGAAGGGAGAGGCGGATCGTGCCTCTGGGGGTGGAGTTGAAGTTGTGTCTGAGGACGGGCTGGTCTGGCTGGGGGAGGGTAGGAAAACGTCATCTGTGGGCGGGGCGTGCTCGTCTGCTGCTGCGAGCAGGACGTGGTGTGTGTGGCTATTCTGCGAGCCATAAGCCTTGAGCTGGTTTATGTGAAACCGCGCAGACTTGCCATTGGGATATGTAATCTTGTATACCGAGGGGCTGACTTTGTCCGAAATGGAGTACGGTCCAGAGAATTTAGGGGAAAGGAATGAACTGGGGTTGTATAGGGAAAGTATCATTTGCTGCCCTACTGAAAACTCAGTGGCGTGTACTGTTTTGTCGAAACAAGCCTTTGCTCTGTTTCTTCCTGGTCCCAAGTCTCACAGCTGCTGCGAGTTGGGCCGCCTTTATGTTCTCTATTAATTGTTGTACAGAATTTTCATGCATGAGGGCTGTGACTGCGGGGCCGGCCAAATCCAGTCCTAATAAATACTCTGTCCCTTTCATGGGGCATCTGGTCATGAGAGTGTGGCGGGTGTATCCTGTGGACGTGGCTACTGTGTTCCTCAGAAACATTAAAGCAAATGGGAGAACTGAATCCCAGGTGCTGTTATTCTGCTGTACCATTTTCCTGAGGGTGGCTTTTAATGTCCTGTTCATCCTCTCTACAATCCCACTTGACTGGAGGTGATATGCTATGTGAAACTTTTGTCGAATGCCGGAAATCGTGAGGATGTTTTTCATTACACGTCCTGTGAAATGGGAGCATTGATCGGATTCTATACTGCGGTGGAGGCACCATTTTGTAAAGATGTGCTGTGTTAGTATTTTAGCTGTTGTCTTGGCCGGATTAGTTTTCGATGGAAATGCTTCCACCCATTTTGTGAAGGTGTCGATGACTACCAACAAATACTTATAACCATTTCTGCAAGGGGGTAGGGGTCCTATATAGTCTATCTGTAGATTTGTCCAGAGTCCATTAACGGGACGGGTATAACTAAGTTGAGCCTTTTTCGCACATCTGTCCGGATTGTTCTGGGCACAGATCAAGCAATTCTCTATGTAGTGGTTAACATCGACTTTTAAATCAGGCCATCAGCAGAGCGGTCTGAGGTGGGCTAGGGTGGGTTTAATACTTGGTGTCCATGATTGTCATGGAACTGAAAAATGATCTGGTTCCTGTCCTGGCTGGGAATGATATAGATGCCATACTTTAAAATCACACCGTCGTGTGTGGTTAATGCATTCTTGTATTTATTATACGGGGCTGGGAAAGTATCCTTTAAAACTTCCCTGAGTTTCTCGGCCTCTTTCTGTGCCTTCGCTAGATCCTGACTATTGGTCTGTGAGACCTGAACTGCGTGTACTGGGGTGCTTTCGGGGGGGTTCCAAAAATAACCATGCCTGGAGCCTGCCTTCGCTAGGGCATCTGCTTTACCGTTACCAGGGGGGGAAGAACGGTGATGAATGCGAACCTTAATTATTCCATATTTTCTGTCCTTCGCTTTCTCTAAGATATGGCGGAGTAATGGGGCTGAGGATAGGGGTTTACCGTCCGCGGAAACAAATCCTCTCGTTTCCCACAGGGGTAGGAATTCCGTCAGACTATTGCAGACATACAAGCTGTCCGAATAGATGTCTGCTGGGGTCGGGAACGAGTCGGGTGGTCTACAATGTAAGCGATCGCTGCCAGTTCTGCTGCCTGCGAGCCTAAGTGTCCTGGCAACTTTAGTGAAATCTCATCTGGGGTGCGTCCCTGCGCGTCCTCTACGTAAATACCGCAACCGGTGATTCGCTTTCCATTTAACACTGTGGCGGAGCCATCCACATAAATCTTCAGCGGTGCACTCGTGTCTGGGGGCTGGGGTCTCTGGGGTGTATTACCTGCTTTCCTGGGAGGTGTCTTGGGTATAAATGGGCCTGTGTTGTGTTTTGTGATGATGATCTCACACTCGAGGGGTTCCTGCATACTGCAAATTATCGGCAAGGAAGGCGTGGGTCTTGGTTCTTTTTACTGTAATGTCTCATCCCTGTAAAAGGGTCCAATGGGCTGCGCGGATTTGGCTGACTGTGCCATCCTTAAGTCGGCCATCTAACAATAGATGTGTTGGGGTGTGTTCCGTGAGGATGGTGATGGGGTTGAGTCCTGTAATGTAGGCAAAGTATTGTACTGCCCAAACAACTGCGAGCAGGTGCCTTTCACAGGCAGAAAATCCTTGCTCTACAGGGTCTAACACGTGTGAGGCGTATGCTACGGGGCGTAATTGGTCATGGCGTTCCTGGAGGAACACGGCCGAAAGATTTCGGTCGGTGCTTGCTACTTCGATAGTGTACAAGGAATGTGGATCTGGGACCTGTAGTGCTGAGTGCTCTTTTTAAAGCATCCACGGCATCCGTATGCTGTGGAAGCCATTCCCAAGTTGCCTGCTTCTTGAGAAGTTCGGAAAGGGGTGCTGCTTTAGTGGCAAAACCGTCAATATGGTTTCGGCAGTAGCCAACCAGTCCTAAAAATGACCAGAGGGCTGAGACATTGTGGGGAAGTGGCAATTTGATGATCGAGTCAATTCTCTTTTGCTCGATCTCGCGTTTACCATGTCTGATCGCTGTTCTCAAGTAAATCACTTTCTCTTTCAAAATATGGGCCTTCTTGGGGTTGACTTTACAATCAATTTCTTTTAGGAGTACTAGGAGTTCGGCGAGAAGCGAAATGTGCTCTCCCTTTGTGTCTGTCTGTGGTAACAAATCGTCTACATACTGGACCAGACAATCGGGGCGGGAAAATTTTGCTAGTCCATTGGCCAGCTGTCGGTGGAAAATGGAGGGGTAGTTGTGGAAGCCTTGTGGAAGGCACGTTCACGTATATTGTTGTCCCTGGAATGTAAAGGCGAATTTGTACTGGCACACTTTAGCCAATGGAATGGACCAAAAGCTGTTGCTAATGTCCAAAACCGAAAAAAGTTTTGACTGGAGTCCCTGTTTGAGCATGGTCTCAGGACTCGTGGCTACGGTGGGGGCTGCTGCTGGGGTTACTTTGTTCAGTTCCTGGTAATCAATGGTCAGTCGCCATGATCCATCCGGTTTCCTGACAGGCCAAATTGGTGCGTTGTTTATGGAGGCTACTGATCTGTGTATGCCTTGATCCAACAAACTCTCTATTACTTTGGAGATTTCTCCCTCTGCTTCCTGGGGAAATCCGTACTGCTTCTGGGGTTTAGGGTCGAAATCTGTAATGTTCACAAAGCCAGCCAATTTGCCACAGTCGTGCTTGCGCTGTGCAAATGCCGCTTTGTGTTCCTGCAGGACTGCCCTAACCTGTTTGTCTGCACTAATGGCTCGAAGGTCGAACCAGAAGTCTTCTACTGAGCTAATCCTGTTTACATACTCTCCTACTGTGAGCGTGGCGGGGGCTCGTGCTGCCTTTGCCATTTTCCATACACACTTGTTAACTGAGTCAAAAGAAAGGTTGTGGGAGCTCATAAAATCGATCTCTAGGATATGTTCTGCTGTCTGGGGCAGATCAACCAAAACTACGGTGTGCTTAGTTGTAATGTTACCTATTTGTATCGCTACAGGGGCTGTGATGTGTCCCTGTTGTAAATGACCTGTAAAACCGCTGAGTGTGATGGTGTCTTTACAACAGGGCCACATGTCTCGTTGAAACATCGTGGAGGAATTGAGTGTGATGCGGGACCCTCCTGTGTCCCAAAGAAATTCTACGGGGTGACCCGGACTTTGCCTGCTTCTACCGGTCTATCGGACTTGTCCCAAAGGGTGTCGCAGACCCAAGTTGGTGAGCCCGAACACCGTCAGTCGGTGCCGTTCAAGTCTGCATTCTCTGAATGGGCACTCACGCTATGGATCGGTTTTGCCCTATTCCTGTTTAGGGTGCCTGTCTGTTGGTTTCTCTGCTGCTTCTGGGGCGCGTTGCACTCTCGTGCAAAGTGTCCTAACTGTCCACAAATGTAACATTCTTGAGCTTTGGGCTAAGGTGAGCTGTTCCTGCCCTCATTTACCCAAGCGGGGTTCTGGTGCGCATTAACTGGATTCATATCTGCCTGCTCTTCATCGGGTTTTATAAGTGCGGTTTTGCCTTGGACTGATTGCTCTCAAGAGCGGGACAACCTTTTCAAAGCCCATTTTTCATTGTGGGCCTCGTCTGAGGGGTCATAATTTGCGCAAGCTTTCTGTCCTGCGTCTGTCGCGTGAGAGACTAGGATTCAAGTCCATTCGGCCATATTATCTGGGGACAAATGGGCGCGGGCTAACTCCCCGAAAACTGCTGTGAAGTGTATCCACAAGCATCCAGCAAACGCTGTGGGGTGCTCTGTTTTCTTTTGCCTACACTTATTTAGGCCTTCTACGGCGTCTCCTCTGTTATAGCCGATCGCATCAAGAATCGCTGTGTGCATCTCTTGGAGTGTGCCTCCTCCTACATTCTGTGGGTCGGGAAGGGCTGCCACGACTGAAGGGTCGAGGCTGTGAGCTTCACTTGCTCCTTCCCTTTCTACAAATACATAAAACAAAAAAGAGTGGCTAAGGTAAATATTGGTCCTTTAGAGGATGAGAAGGGAGATTCAATAATGGGAGATGAGGAAATGGCTGAGGAACTGAACAGGTTTTTTGGGTCGGTCTTCACAGTGGAAGACACAAATAACATGCCAGTGACTGATGGAAATGAGGCTATGACAGGTGAGGACCTTAAGAGGATTGATATCACCAAGGAGGTAGTGATGGGCAAGCTAATGGGGCTAAAGGTAGACAAGTCTCCTGGCCCTGATGGAATGCATCCCAGAGTGCTAAAAGAGATGGCTAGGGAAATTGCAAATGCACTAGTGATAATTTACCAAAATTCACTAGACTCTGGGGTGGTCCCGGCGGATTGGAAATTAGCAAACGTGACACCACTGTTTAAAAAAGGAGGTAGGCAGAAAGTGGGTAATTATAGGCCAGTGAGCTTAACTTCGGTAGTAGGGAAGATGCTGGAATCTATCATCAAGGAAGAAATAGCGAGGCATCTGGATGGAAATTGTCCCATTGGACAGACGCAGCATGGGTTCATAAAGGGCAGGTCGTGCCTAACTAATTTAGTGGAATTTTTTGAGGACATTAACAGTGCGGTAGATAACGGGGAGCCAATGGATGTGGTATATCTGGATTTCCAGAAAGCCTTTGACAAGGTGCCACACAAAAGGTTGTTGCATAAGATAAAGATGCATGGCATTAAGGGGAAAGTAGGAGCATGGATAGAGGATTGGTTAATTAATAGAAAGCAAAGAGTGGGGATTAATGGGTGTTTCTCTGGTTGGCAATCAGTAGCTAGTGGTGTCCCTCAGGGATCAGTGTTGGGCCCACAACTGTTCACAATTTACATAGATGATTTGGAGTTGGGGGACCAAGGGCAATGTGTCCAAGTTTGCAGACGACACTAAGATAAGTGGTAAAGCAAAAAGTGCAGAGGATACTGGAAGTCTGCAGAGGGATTTGGACAGGCTAAGTGAATGGGCTAGGGTCTGGCAGATGGAATACAATGTTGACAAATGTGAGGTTATCCATTTTGGTAAGAATAACGGCAAAAGGGATTATTATTTAAATGATAAAAAATTCAAACATGCTGCTGTGCAGAGAGATCTGGGTGTGCTAGTGCATGAGTCGCAGAAAGTTGGTTTTCAGGTGCAACAGGTGATTAAGAAGGCAAATGGAAGTTTGTCCTTCATTGCTAGAGGGATGGAGTTTAAGACTAGGGAGGTTATGCTGCAATTGTATAAGGTATTAGTGAGGCCACACCTGGAGTATTGTGTTCAGTTTTGGTCTCCTTACTTGAGAAAGGACGTACTGGCACTGGAGGGTGTGCAGAGGAGATTCACTAGGTTAATCCCAGAGCTGAAGGGGTTGGATTACGAGGAGAGGTTGAGTAGACTGGGACTGTACTCGTTGGAATTTAGAAGGATGAGGGGGGAGCTTATAGAAACATAAAAGATTATGAAGGGAATAGATAGGATAGATGCGGGCAGGTTGTTTCCACTGGCGGGTGAAAGCAGAACTAGTGGGCATAGCCTCAAAATAAGGGGAAGTAGATTTAGGACTGAGTTTAGGAGGAACTTCTTCACCCAAAGGGTTGTGAATCTATCGAATTCCTTGCCCAGTGAAGCAGTAGAGGCTCCTTCATTAAATGTTTTTAAGATAAAGATAGATAGTTTTTTGAAGAATAAAGGGATTAAGGGTTATGGTGTTCGGGCCGGAAAGTGGAGCTGAGTCCACAAAAGATCAGCCATGATCTCATTGAATGGCGGAGCAGGCTCGAGGGGCCAGATGGCCTACTCCTGCTCCTAGTTCTTATGTTCTTATGTTCTTATGTTCCCGTCCAGGCCGTACATGGTAGCCTGCTGTTTGACTTTCGCGAAAAATTGCTGGGGGTCTGATGTGGGAAGGAACGGTGTAATTATTCCACACGCGTCCCGTAATTGGGTCACGGTTAACGGGGTTGTCTAAAGGAAATCTGTGTCTCCTTCTGCTGCGGTCCTGCAGTGTGTGGTTACAGGGTTCATGGGGCTGTTCGGTTGGGGGTTGGGGCGCTTTCCTTTTCTGGGGTTTTTCCTGCGTACATGTCTCATGTACATATATATGGGCAGTCTCGTTCAATTCCTGCCAATCGGGGCCGTTTTCCTGATCTAACTGGGGTCCAAATGTGCTTTGAAACCAATTCTGAACGGAAAGCAGAGATTGCAATTCTGCAATTTGCTTCCGGCACTTTGCGTGGTCTACGGAGCTCTGCCTTTGTTCCGTCGTGGAGGTATGGAGTGCTCGTAGGTCTGCTTTCACATCATTGCACTGTTTCTGCAATTTCTCAACTTGTTGCTCGGTCTCTTGTCTTACCAAGACCGCACGTTGCGTGTCCTGGTAGGCCTTATCATATTGCGTTTGGAAACTACTCAAATGCGCGAGATAAGACTGGTGTGCCCACTTGGCATCATCCACCTCTCTGTCCCTTGCTGCTAACTGCTCTCTCAAATCTCTATTCTCCTTCTCTACTTCGCTCACGTCTACCTCACTACTTCTGTCTCTCTCCTCTATCTCTCTACGGAGCGTCCTGACGACCTCCTCTGTGCCTCGCAATTGTGCCAGACGGACACGATTGCCATCGGCTTGCGAGCTCTCCCTAAGCTCTTCTTGCGTATCTCTGACAGGTTCCCCCACCAAGTATATCCTATCCTCCCGGGACCTGTTTCACCATTCGCGCAGAATTCGCTCCAAAGGGGCCATCCTTTCCCTTTGAGATATTTCCTGATCTCATCTACCCAAACGAGACACTGTCCTACTCTACTGGTCGCTGCGACCTCAAATTCCTGGGGGTTCATAAGGAGTTCCATTGCCTTCATTGCCATTTTCTCTATCTAGGTTCTCTACTGAATTTGGAACAGGGGGTGATAAAGTCGTGATGTAAACACGGGTACGGCTTACGCTAATTTCTGGCCTACAAAACCCCTGACAGTTTTACGCAACAGAATCTCTCAGGTTTACTTTATATCCCTTTAGTACGCATGCATTAACACACTTCCGAATCTCGGAGGCTTGATCAGTACTGTTCTTACACTTGTGGTTTTTCTGTTTCCAATTGGATTCTCAATTCAAATGTGGGTTCTCTCGGAGTGGTTAGGCCACTTCCAAGTCGAGTCCCACCAGAGACGCCAGTAAATGTTGCTAATTGTGTTCTCTCTTAATTTGGCTCTGTTTAATTACGTTTGCTCAAGAGTCGCCAGGTATCTTTCGATACCACCACAAGGTTCAAAACCAAATACTGATCAAAGACTCGATACACCAGTTAGTAAGCTCAAACTCAATGCTCATTTATTTACACACACAGTCAAATATACTCATGCATAAAACTCTACAACCTGAACTATCACTACTACTAAAAGCCTGTACTTAGCTTCGGGTGCCCACTCAGTCAGAGGAACAATGGCCGTTGCTCGGTTCTGAGGCTGCTGGGTTGAACTGTTTACAGGATAGCCACTAAGAGCATCTATCTCGTAGCGTGCGTTGACTTGGAACTTACATGGTCTGGAGCAGCTTTGGCAGGTCTCTCCTCGTTGAGGGCCAAGGCCAAGAGAGCGATTCTCTCTTGGGGAGTCCTTTTAATACTCGAAAGGGCTTTGCGCGCTTTTGGGTGAGCCTTGAACTTGGCCCCAATTAATTGGGCCGTTTCCCAGTCGTTCTTATCGATTTTCCTCCAATAGAGGGGTGGGTTCCCGGGTTGCTGGGCGTGTCCTAGGTAGCCGTTGGTCTGTTTTGTTTTAGTCTCCTCTGGCGCCGGGGTCTCTGTCTTAGCATTGTGTATCTAAATGTTTCCCTTTTGTCCCCGGAGATGGCTCATTAGTATGTAGATGGTTCTGCAATCTCGGTCTTGCCTGGGAGCTACAGCTCCAATCAACAGACAAACCTTGCACCTGCTTGCTTTCTCGGTATTGTCCAATTTTCCCTGCATTCTTTGGAAAGTGTCCATTTTGTAATCGGGACGTGGCCATCCCAGATGGGTACACCACCCTTCGGACCTCCTCCTCATCTGAGGAGATGTGGTGCTCCACCATGTCCTCCTCATTCTGCTGCTCTCCCCGTTGCAGTGCCAATTTGTGGAGAGCACATGAGACCACAATGATGCGGAGCACCCTCTGGGGCTGTATTGGAGGGCTCCCCCAACCAGTCCAGGCACCGGAACCACATCTTGAGCAGGCTGATCGCCTGCTCGACCAGCATACGTGTAGATTCATGAGCCTTGTTGTACTGCGTTGCAATGGGGTCTCCACACTGGCGGTATCAGTCACCTCCTGAGTGGGTACCCTTTGTCCTCCAAGAGCCATCCCTCCAGCTGCTGGTCTCCCTCGAAAATGGCCTGGATCTGTGAATGTCTCAGGATGTATCTGTCATGGACACTCCCTAGGAAATGAGCACGCACCTGCAGAATGCACATGGCATGGTCGTACACGATTTGGACATTGAGGGAGTAGAATTCCTTGTGGTTTATAAATGGAGTCCCATGCCGTGGGTGCAGCTTATGACATCCTGCACTTGAGGCAGGCCAGCTATGCATGAGAAGCCCATGGCCCAGCATCCTGGCTTGCCTGGTCCTGATCAAAGTTAGTGTAAAGGTGAGCCCTACAGTGCAGAAGGCGGCAATTTGGCCCATTGAGTCTGCACCGAACTTCTAAACAAGCACCTTACCTAGGCCCACAACCCTATCCCCGTAACTCCAACTGACTAGCACCTCTTTTGACAGTAAGGGACAATTTAGCATGGCCACCTAACCTGCACATCTTTGGACTGTGGGAGAAAACCGGAGCACCCGGAGAAAATCCATGCAGACACAGGGCGAACCTGCAAACCCCACATAGACAGTGACCCAAGGTCGAATTGAACCCGGGTAACTGGCGCTGTGAGCAGCAGTGCTAACCACTGTGCCTCCGTACCCGCACACTTGTGTGTGCAACTGACTGGAAGATGCCGCTGAGGTCACCCATGATGCCCTGAAATGAGCCACTGGCATACAAGTTCAGTGTGGCTGTCATTTTCAGGGCCACAGGCGTTTGATGACCTCTCTGTCCATGCGGTGCCAACTCATGCATCACCTGGCAGAGGTGGTCCAGTATATCCCGGGACAGACGCAGCCTTCTCTGGCACTGGACCTCTGACATTTGGAGGTAGGAAGCTCTCCGATGGTAGACCTATGGGCAGGACTGTCTCCCCCGAGCCTCCTCCATCAGAGGCCCTGCACCAGTTGATCAGAGGGCCCTGCTTTGCCCTTCTCTGCAGGGCATCAGTCCTGCCCACGTGGAGCCGCACATTGATGCCGCTGCTACTGCTCCTCACAAATCAATAGGATTGGGAGCTTGATCGGCTCCATGATTCTCTCAAAACACAACTGAAAGCAAGAGAAGTGAGCGATGAGGAGTCCTGGCAATGCCCTGACCCCCAGCTCTCTCGGCATTTGGGGCATCCACCCTTGGATATCCCCCTCCGTGTGAGTGCCTTTCCAATGAACTCCCTCCCCTCTCACATAATGGTCAATTCCCCACAGTTGGCCCTCTCAATTCTACCTGAATGAAGACCTTTGACCCTTGAGAATCTCAGTGGTCTGGGGGATCCCCCAAAGGGTGAGGACCGAGGGAAGTTGAGTGCATTCAATCGACACCACGCCGACGGGTAATGAATAATCAGTGAGGGGGAGGTCCTGGCAGGAGAGCTCACTAATTATATGTTGATGTATTTAAATGAGGTTCCTGTCCTTCCTTGGCAGGAGCCTTGTTATGTCACTGGTGAGGAGCACGAAAATCTGGAAATGCTGGTGATTCTCACCGAATTTCACGCCCACTTTGCTGTTCTCACTCACTGCTAACGTGGGCTCAAAATTCCAGCTTCAGTTTTGCTTTTATGTTCAACTATGTAAAAATAAAGTAAGTCAAGTCGCCATAGTCCCAGATGACCATAGGCTGCTTTCCTCTTTGAGGGGGTGAGCTGACTGTGGTGATTTAACCTGAGGATCACCACACCTCAGACGAGGGCAAGAGCCTTCATGAATAATCTCAGCCGGTCCGGGGATTGAACCCAGGATGCTGGCCTCTCTCTGCAACACAAAGCAGCTGTCCAGCCAATTGAGCAAAACCAGCCCCCGTTAAACTGTATAAAATCCCATTTTATGGCATTTTCTGTCTCTCCTCTCATCAGGAAAGATTTATGGATCTGTTTCAATTGATCTTTCCAGTGATCCGCATAGAATCATAACAATGCACTACTACTTTGCACTGTACAGGGGCGAAATTCTCCGGAAACGGCGCGATGTCCGCCGACTGGCGCCCAAACGGCGCAAACCAGACGGGCATCGCGCCGCCCCAAAGGTGCGGAATGCTCCGCATCTTTGGGGGCCGAGCCCCAACCTTAAGGGGCTAGGTCGGCGCCGGACATATTTCCGCCCCGCCAGCTGGTGGAAAAGGCCTTTGGTGCCCCGCCAGCTGGCGCGGAAATGACATCTCCGGGCGGCGCATGCGCGGGAGCGTTAGCGGCCGCTGACGGCATTCCCGCGCATGCGCATTGGAAGGAGTCTCTTCAGCCTCAGCCATGGTGGAGACCGTGGCGGAGGCAGAAGGGAAAGAGTGCCCCCACGGCACAGGCCCGCCCGCGGATCGGTGGGCCCCGATCACGGGCCAGGCCACCGTGGGGGCACCCCCCGGGGCCAGATCGCCCCGCACCCCCCCAGGACCCCGGAGACCGCCCGCGCCACCTTGTCCCGCCGGTAAGGTAGGTGGTTTAATTTACGCCAGCGGGACAGGCATTTTAGCGGCGGGACTTCGGCCCATCCGGGCCGGAGAATCGCGCGGGGGGGCCCGCCAACCGGCGCGACGTGATTCCCGCCCCCGCCGAATATCCGGTGCCGGAGACTTCGGCAACTGGCGGGGGCGGTATTCACACCAGCCCCCGGCGAGTCTCCGACCCAGCGGGGGGTCGGAGAATCTCGCCCCAGTTTTCCAAGATGTTGCACATTCCCTTTGTTCTATTACGGAATTTACCCTGATTGCTGGAAGGCAAATGGAGTCATGCTGCAAAAAAGTAGACTATCCATCAAAGAATAGAAGCCCAGAACTATATTTTCCCGTTTGATAATATCACTTCTTCCATCAAACATGGTACTGCTTGTGATGCTGCTTCACTCTGACCAAAAAGGCAACATATAGATTGAGGATGACTTTTCCCATATTATGGCGTTATCAAATATATGTTGCTGCATTTTGCTCAATACCTTTAGTTAATTTTGCCGGGCAGGCCTCCATTTGTATTTTTGCCTGTCAATGTGTTGCTTTCTTATTCTTGGTTGCTGTTGGCATTTACGCCACATTATAAAAAGAGTCAGTACTGGGTATTCTTTGGTGAATTCCAAACATTTAGCATCACGAAAGTTCCACAAATGAAGTGCAGCAGATCTGCATTTATAAATCCCACTCGATTCTTTTTTTCATTCATGGGATGTGGGTGTTGTTTACTTGACCAAGATATTTAAGATTCAACCACATTGCTGTGGATCTGGAGTCACATGTAGGCCAGACCAGGTAAGGACCAAAGATTTCTTTCCCCAAAGGATATCAGTGAACCATATGGGTTATACATCATTCGGTTTTTAAATCAATTCAAATTTCACCATCTGGTGAGATTCAAACCCGGATCCCTACAGCATCACCCTGGGTCTCTGGATTATTAGTCCAGCGACAATGCCACTACCTGCCCCTGTACCTCAACATTTCACAGGAGACCTGTCTTTGATCTTCTGCTTCACAAGAACAGCTGTCACCGAATTACACCATCTGCTATATAATGACTCACCAGACAGGATCTGGATCAGGGCCATGGTGTCTGTGGAAGTGAAGATCAGTGCAGTACCTCCAGATATCTGTGCAGTGCAACAGTCCCTGTAATTTCTTTTTGGCGTGGGGAGCGTGATGTTCTGCGCAGTCCTTTTAAAATAGTTGCCTGGTCACACAGCCATGTAGCTTAACGGGAATGTTGCTTGAGCAGGGCCTGGTTGTTCCCTGCACAGCACATTCCCAATTGTTGCACAGCTGCACATCTTAGATTAAACACTGTTTGAGAGATCTATAAATGGAGATTCTGAGCAGTAAGTGCAAGCAAAACATCAAAGAAAGTGTTATTTCACTTACATTTGGTGCTCACTCATAAATTTACATGCCTAGAGCATGGCCTACGACTTTGGGAATCATTATAAAATGTAATGTTCAGCAAAATGTGTGCCCATCTTCCGTGACAATTTGAGCTGGGTTTTCCAATTGGGGTCAGGAATGAGGGGCGCTATTCTCCGACCCCCCCCACCGGGTCGGAGAATCGCCGGGGGCTGGCGTGAATCCCGCCCCCGCCGTGTCCCGAATTCTCCGCCACCAGAGATTCGGCGGGGGCGGTAATCGCACCGCGCCGGTCAGCGGTAATCGTGCCGGTCGGCGGGCCCACCCCCGGCGATTCTCCGGCCTGCGATGGGCCGAAGACCCGCCGCTGTCAACCCTCGCCCGCTGGCGTGGATTAAACCTCCTTTTGAATGGTGGGACAAGGCGGCGCAGGCAGGCTCCGGGGTCCTGGGAGGGGGGCGCGGGGCGATCTGGCCCCGGGGGATGCCCCCACGGTGGCCTGGCCCACGGTCGGGGCCTACCAATCAGCGGGCAGGCCTGTGCCATGGGGGCACTCTTTTTCTTCCGCCTTTTCCATGGTCTTTACTATGGCGGAGGCTGAAGAGACCCCCTCCCCTGTGCATGCGCGGGGATGCAGTGAGCGGCCGCTGATGCTCCCGCGCATGCGTCGCCCGGCAAAGACCTTTCGGCGCCGGCTGGCGTGGTGCCAAAGGCCTTTGCCGCCAGCCGGTGGAGCGGAAACCACTCCGGCGCGGGCCTAGACCCTCAAGGTGAGGGCTTAGCCCCTAAAGGTGCGGAGAATTCCGCACTTTTGGGGCGGCCCGACGCCGGAGTTGTTCCCGCCACTCCATTGCACCGGAACCCCCCCGCCCTGCCGGGTAGGGGAGAATCCCGCCCCTGATGTCCAGATAATTGCCATGTGTTGCATCAGCAGCAGTGTAACAACACTAAACATCTCTTGTCTCTGGGACAAATCCGATGCCCAATCAGCATCTGTGTAGCAACACTATTATCAAATGTTAAACACCTAGTTGTCTCTGGGGCAAATCCGATGCCCAATCAGCAGCAGTGGGTGTGGTCCGGAGGCAGAACATTGGTCTGGGGATATCGTGGAAATGGCAGTCAGGACCGGACTTGCCATACATTGAGGACTTTTCATAGGAGGGTGCTGATCGAACAGCAGCTGGCAGATGTCCGTAATCGCTGGAAAACTTCTCTCTCTGATAGATAAGTGATGCGCAATCAATTGCACAAAGACACAGATTGGGTACAACTGTGGCTTTATTGCAGTCACTTGCGTGGCCTCCTGCTGCAGCTGGCGAAATGGCAGGGCAATGGAGGTCACGCATATTTATACAGATCTTAGTGGGCGGAGCCAGCCGGCAGGGGCTACTGACGAACCTGTAGTGCAGGTCCTACCTTACATCCCATAATACAGTGGTTCATCACATTCACCCCCTGTTAAAAATGAGTCCGGCAGGGGTGATGTGAAACTATATACACATAGTGCAATTATGTACAGTGTTAAGAATGGGGAAAACAAGGAAGAAAAAAAAGAAAAGTCCATGTTGACGGTCCGGAGTCCGTCAAAAGTTCAGCCGATCCGGTACTTTGGTGCTTCGTTGGAGCGGCGTAACGGCGGCGGCGAAGTCGGTGATGGCAGTGGTGGAGGTGGCACCGATGGTGGTGGTGGCGGTGCTGATGCTGGCCAGTCATCGGGGAACTCTGGGAGTGTGCCGAAATCCTCTTTGTCCTCTTCTGCGGGAAGGGGGAGAGGGGTTGGTCTGGTTGGGGCTGTTGGTGGCGCGGTGGGAGGGGGAGGGGGGCGCATGGGTGGGGGAGTGTGTTGGGGTGGAACCTGACGGTGCCAGGTCCCTGAGTGAGACAGCATCTTGGCGGCCGTCGGGGAACTCAATGTAGGCATAATGAGGGTTGGCGTGGAGCAGGTGAACCCTGTCCACCAAGGGGTCCGCGTTGTGGAGTCGGACATGCCTACGGAGAAGGACCGGTCCTGGAGCTGCGAGCCAAGTCGGGAGCGACACCCTGGATGTGGACTTCCTGGGGAAGGTAAAAACACGTTCATGGGGTGTGTTATTAGTGGCGGTGCACAAGAGTGACCGGATGGAGTCTAGAGCGACAGGGAGGACCTCCTGCCAGCGAGAGGCTGGGAGGTTCCTGGACCGTAGGGCCAGCTGGACGGCCCTCCAAACCATCCCATTCTCCCCTTCTACTTGCCCGTTTCCCCGGGGGTTATAGCTGGTCGTCCTGCTGGAGGCTGTACCCCTGCTGAGCAGGAACTGACACAGCTCATCGCTCATGAATGAGGATCCCCTGTCACTGTGGATGTAGGCGGGGAAACCGAACAGAGCGAAGATGGTGTTGAGGTCCTCGATGACGGTGGCAGACGTCATATCGGGGCATGGGATGGCGAAGGGGAATCTGGAGTACTCATCGACCACACTGAGAATGTACGTGTTACGGTCGGTGGAGGGGAGGGGCCCTTTGAAATCCACGCTGAGGCGTTCAAAAGGGTGGGAAGCCTTCACCAGGCGCGCACGGTCCGGCCGGTAGAAGTGCGGCTTGCACTCCGCACAGACCTGGCAGTCCCTGGTGACTGTCCTTACTTCCTCGACGGAGTAGGGCCGATTGCGAGCTATGACATGGTACAATCGAGTTACCCCCGGGTGACAAAGGCTGTCGTGTAGGGCCCGGAGTTGGTCCACTTGTGCGCTGGCACATGTACCTCGGGAGAGGGCATCTGGGGGCTCGTTGAGTTTACCGGGGCGATACAAAATCTCGTAATTACAGGTGGAGAGCTCGATTCTCCACCGCAAGATTTTATCATTTTGATCTTGCCCCGCTGTGTGTTATTGAACATGAAGGCTACTGACCGTTGGTCCGTAAGGAGAGTGAGTCTCTTACCAGCCAGGTAATGCCTCCAATGCCGCACAACTTCAACGATAGTTTGGGCCTCCTTTTCGATGGATGACTGTCGAATTTCAGAGGCATGAACGGTGCGGGAAAAGAATGCCACGGGTCTGTCTGCCTGGTATAGAGTGGCGGCAAGGGCGACGTCTGAAGCGTCGCTTTCTACTTGAAAAGGCAGTGACTCGTCCACTGCGCGCATCCCGGCCTTGGCGATGTCTGCTTGGATGCGGGCGAAAGCGTGTTGTGCCTCGGCCGCGAGAGGGAATTGGGTGGACTGAATGAGTGGGCGGGCCTTGTCCGCATAGTTTGGGACCCACTGGGCATAGTAGGAAAAGAACCCCAGGCAGCGTTTGAGGGCCTTGGGGCAGTGGGGGAGGGGGAGCTCCATGAGGGGGCGCATGCGGTCAGGGTCGGGCCCGAGAAGTCTGTTTTGGACTATATTGCCGAGAATGGCTAACCGGGTCGTGCTGAACACACACTTCTCTTTGTTATAGGTCAGGTTGAGAAGAGTGGCAGTGCGGAGGAATTTATCGAGGTTGGCATCGTGGTCCTGCTGGTCATGGCCGCAGATGGTGACATTATCTAAGTACGGAAAGGTGGCCCGCAAACCGTACTGGTCGACCATTCGGTCCATTTCCCTTTGGAAGACCGAGACCCCGTTTGTGATGCCGAAAGGGACCCGAAGGAAGTGATGGAGCCAATCGTCCGACTCAAAGGCAGTGTATGGACGGTCCGACTTCCGGATGGGGAGCTGGTGGTAGGCGGATTTCAGGTCAATTGTTGAGAAGACCCGGTACTGCGCAATCTGATTGACCATATCAGATATGCGTGGGACGGGGTATGCGTCGAGCTGCGTGTACCGATTGATGGTCTGTCTGTAGTCCACGACCATCCTGTGTTTCTCCCCAGTTTTAACCACTACCACTTGGGCTCTCCAGGGGCTGTGGCTGGCCTCGATAATATCCTCCTTAAGCAGCCGCTGGATTTCGGACCTGATGAAGTTCTTGTCCTGGGTGCTGTACCGTCTGCTCCCAGTGGCAACGGGCTTGCAATCCGCAGTTAGATTGGCAAAGCGGGAGGGGGGGTCGACCTTGGGGGTCGCGAGGCCGCAAACGGTAAGGGGGGGTAGGGGCACGCCGAATTTGAGGGTGAGCCTCTGGAGGTTGCACTGGAAGTCCAGGCCCAACTGGAGTGCATCGCAGAGATTAGGAAGGACATAGAGGTGGAAGTTACTAAATTCTACACCCTGGACAGTGAGGGTGACTGTACAGAAGCCTCGGATCGGGATGGAGTGGGATCCGGAGGCTAGGGAGATCCTTTGATTGGCAGGATGGACCGCGAGGGAGCAGCGCCTTACCGTATCTGGGTGTACGAAGCTTTCAGTGCTCCCGGAATCCAGCAGGCACAAGGTCACGTGGCCGTTGATTTTCACCGTCATCGGCGCGGTGGCCGGGTTGTGCGGGTGAGATTGGTCCAGCGTCATCGAAGCGAGCTGCGGGTAGTTGTCGGATGCTTCAGATGGCGAGCGTGTGCGGTTCCGATCTCGGGATGTCTGGAGACCCTGTGGGGAACAAATTGGCGGTGCCTATGGTGCGCACATTGCGGGGTCGGGACAAGGTGGCGACACCCATGGGGCGCATGTGGCCGAATGGGGACAAGATAGCGGTGCCCATTGGTCGCACATGGCCCCGGGAGGGGAAGGTGGCGGCTCCCATTGTGCGTTTGGCGTGGGGGAGGGGGCGATAGCAGGCGCAATCGCAGCGACTGCGCGGGCCTAGCACACAGCCGCGAAGTGGCCCTTCTTACTGCGGGATTTACAAACGGCAGTGCGGGCCGGGCAGTGTTGGCAGGGGTGCTTCTGCTGACCGCAAAAGCAGCAGCGGGGACCCCGGGGTGGGCGGATCGGCGTGCGGCGCAGGCGTATTGGGAAGGCAGGGCCCCAGCTGAGGAGGTCGACGGCGGGGTCCAGGAGGGGTAGGAAGGGGTGGGCAGCACGGCGGGAGGGGTAAGACTGTACATTACGGGATGCGACCGTCATGGAGAGCGCCAAGGTTTTCGTCTCCGCTAGTTCGAGCGTGGCCCCTTCCAGTAATCGTTCTCGGATGCGGTCCTACGCAATCCCCGTCACGAAAGCATCACGCATGAGGAGATTGGCGTGTTCAGCGGCCGTAACGGCCTGCCTGTCACAGTCCCGGACGAGTGGAATTAGGGCGCGCCAGAAGTCTTCAATGGACTCACCAGGTAGTTGCGAGCGGGTGGCGAGTACATGCCTGGCGAAGAGCGTGTTCGTCTTCTGAGCATAGTGTTCTTTAAGGAGCTCCATTGCTTTCGCGTAATTCGAGGCGTCTTGGATCAACGGGAACACGCTGGAGCTCAGTCTGGAGTACAGAACGTTTATCTTCTGAGCCTCTGTTGGCGCAGGGTCCGCAGCGTTGATGTAGGCCTCAAAACAGGCTAGCCAGTGAGTAAAGTCTTTTCTGGCATCGGGCGAGTGCGGATCCAGCTGCAGGTGATCTGGTTTGATTCTGATATCCATTTGGAGAAAAATCTGACTGCAATAAATTGATGCGCAATCAATTGCACAAAGACTAAAGTTGGGTACAACTGTGGCTTTATTACAGTCAGATGCGTGGCCTCCTGCTGCAGCTGGCGAAATGGCAGGGCACTGGAGGTCACGCATATTTATACAGTTCTCCCTGGGCGGAGACAGCCGGTAGGGGCTACCGGCAAACCTGTAGTGCAGGTCCTACCATACACCACAAATAGAGTTGCAGAATGATCTGCCATGGGCCTGAGAGGTATTCAAGTGAAACGTTACTGAATTAGCATGGCCCTTGTGGCCAGGCCTGTACACTGATCACCATTAAGACTGGGACGGCCTCAGCGGTCTTGCTCTAATGCATGCGCACCAGACTCCTCTGCAGCGTCTTCTTCATTCTCCTCTTCCTTCTCCTCCCCATGTCGGGCATCTGGGACCTTCATGATGACATGAAAACCTACCGATTGTGAGATGCCTCCCAGGACCGCAGTTGATTCATGGTAACCTGGATACGTAGAAATTCAGAGCAATGGTTACACTGATAACTGTAGGTAGGGCACTGCGCTCATTCTGGACCAGAGCACAGATGTCTGAGACCATCTGCTTGGATAGTTGCAACATCCTAGGGCACTGTCACTCTGTCATTTACAGATAGCGGGCATGTGGGTGGTCGACCCAATATCTTGGGTAGTGTCTTTTTTTGCTTGCAGCTCCTCTCTAAGTTCATCTGGCTTCCTATTGACCAGCAAGATGCTTCACCTGAGTGTCCGCCTCCCTACTCTGTGCAATCTCAAAGTAGCTCGCTCCCATTTCCACTCCTTCAGTTGGTGCTCATTTGTTAATCAGGGCTTCTTCTGACAACCTCTGCTGACCAAATGATGCCAATGGTCTAATATTCCTGTCAGCACTCCTAGCTCTCACTGTTGATGAATACAAGCCTCTCCGTACCAGTGCTGGAAACTCTGTGCCACCATTTATGCAGCTGAGCATTATTTCATTTCATTTAAATGCGTTGACCAGCGCCCCATTAGCCCTGATCACTCACTGTCATGTGCATGTCAGCTTCAACCTGATGTGGCCCAGATACTGCACAATCCCTGTGACTGACAATTGAAAATTCAATACATCTCCTCTGACTCCTTTTAACAAGCTCATCAAACAGCTCCGCAAGCAATTAATTGGAGGCATGTGGATTTCAGAATCCCTGCCTTTGAAAATCACATTGCGTTTGAGACGCAACACAATCTAAGATGGGCCTCCAGGAACTCAGTTTTCAAACCAGGCTCACACTCGTCCTGCCTCCACCGGCATTTGAAAATCCAGCCCAAATGTCCCACATAAATTGTGCGCTGTGTTGAATTGAAAAATTTAACAATGATTGCTATTTCCACAGCCAAAACACAACTAAAAAAATATCCTTTTAATCTGCATGATAGCAAATGACATACATGAGTGTTAAAGGCTGCAGTGTAATCAGGGATTTAAACTCCCCCACTTGTCTGGATGAGTGCAACTCCAACAACACTCAAGAAGCTCAACACCATCCAGGACCAAGCAGCCCACTTGATTGGTTACCCTTCCCCAGTCATGTGTCTGTGTGCACCCTTCCCCAGTCATGTGTCTGTGTGCCCCTTCCCCAGCCATGTGTCTGTGTGCATCCTTCTCCAGTCATGTGTCTGTGTGCACCCTTCCCCAGCCATGTGTCTGTGTGCACCCTTCCCCAGTCATGTGTCTGTGTGCACCCTTCCCCAGCCATGTGTCTGGTGCACCCTTCCCCAGTCATGTGTCTGTGTGCACCCTTCGCCAGCCATGTGTCTGCATGCACCCTTCCCCAGCCATGTGTCTGGTGCACCCTTCCCCAGTCATGTGTCTGTGTGCACCCTTCCCCAGCCATGTGTCTGCATGCACCCTTCCACAGTCATGAGTCTGGTGCACCCTTCCCCAGTCATGTGTCTGTGTGCACCCTTCCCCAGCCATGTATCTGCATGCACCCTTCCCCAGCCATGTGTCTGGTGCACCTTTCCCCAGTCATGTGTCTGTGTGCACCGTTCCCCAGTCATGTGTCTGTGTGCACCCCTCCCCAGTCATCTGTGTGCACCCATCCCCAGTCACGTGTCTGTGTGCACCCTTCCCTAGTCATGTGTCGGTGTGCACCCTTCCTCAGTCATGTGTCTGTGTGCACCCTTCCCCAGTCACTTGTCTGTGTGCACCCATCCCCAGTCACATGTTTGTGTGCACCCTTCCCCAGTCACGTGGCTGTATGCACCCCTCCCCAGTCACGTGGCTGTATGCACCCCTCCCCAGTCATCTGTGTGCACCCATCCCCAGTCACGTGTCTGTGTGCACCCTTCCCTAGTCATGTGTCTGTGTGCACCCTTCCCCAGTCACGTGTCTGTGTGCACCCCTCCCCAGTCACATGTTTGTGTGCACCCTTCCCCAGTCATGTGTCTGTGTGCACCCTTCCCCAGTCATGTGTCTGTGTCCACCCCTCCCCAGTCATGTGTCTGTGTCCACCCCTCCCCAGTCATGTGTCTGTGTGCACCCGTCCCCAGCCATGTGTCTGTGTGCACCCTTCCCCAGCCATGTGTCTGGGTGCACCCTTCCCCAGTCATGTGTCTGTGTGCACCCTTCCCCAGTCATGTGTCTGTGTGCACCCCTCCCCAGTCATGTGTCTATATGCACCCTTCCCCAGTCATGTGTCTGTGTGCACCCTTCCCCAGTCACGTGGCTGTATGCACCCCTCCCCAGTCATGTGTCTGTGTGCACCCCTCCCCAGTCATCTGTGTGCACCCATCCCCAGTCACGTGTCTGTGTGCACCCTTCCCCAGTCACATGGCTGTATGCACCCCTCCCCAGTCACGTGGCTGTATGCACCAGTCATCTGTGTGCACCCATCCCCAGTCACGTGTCTGTGTGCACCCTTCCCTAGTCATGTGTCTGTGTGCACCCTTCCCTAGTCATGTGTCTGTGTGCACCCTTCCCCAGTCACGTGGCTGTATGCACCCCTCCCCAGTCACGTGGCTGTATGCACCCCTCCCCAGTCATCTGTGTCCACCCCTCCCCAGTCATGTGTCTGTGTCCACCCCTCCCCAGTCATGTGTCTGTGTGCACCCGTCCCCAGCCATGTGTCTGTGTGCACCCTTCCCCAGCCATGTGTCTGGGTGCACCCTTCCCCAGTCATGTGTCTGTGTGCACCCTTCCCCAGTCATGTGTCTGTGTGCACCCCTCCCCAGTCATGTGTCTATATGCACCCTTCCCCAGTCATGTGTCTGTGTGCACCCTTCCCCAGTCACGTGGCTGTATGCACCCCTCCCCAGTCATGTGTCTGTGTGCACCCCTCCCCAGTCATCTGTGTGCACCCATCCCCAGTCACGTGTCTGTGTGCACCCTTCCCCAGTCACGTGGCTGTATGCACCCCTCCCCAGTCACGTGGCTGTATGCACCAGTCATCTGTGTGCACCCATCCCCAGTCACGTGTCTGTGTGCACCCTTCCCTAGTCATGTGTCTGTGTGCACCCTTCCCTAGTCATGTGTCTGTGTGCACCCTTCCCCAGTCACGTGTCTGTGTGCACCCCTCCCCAGTCACATGTTTGTGTTCACCCTTCCCCAGTCATGTGTCTGTGTGCACCCCTCCCCAGTCATGTGTCTATATGCACCCTTCCCCAGTCATGTGTCTGTGTGCACCCTTCCCCAGTCACGTGGCTGTATGCACCCCTCCCCAGTCATGTGTCTGTGTGCACCCCTCCCCAGTCATCTGTGTGCACCCATCCCCAGTCACGTGTCTGTGTGCACCCTTCCCCAGTCACGTGGCTGTATGCACCCCTCCCCAGTCACGTGGCTGTATGCACCAGTCATCTGTGTGCACCCATCCCCAGTCACGTGTCTGTGTGCACCCTTCCCTAGTCATGTGTCTGTGTGCACCCTTCCCTAGTCATGTGTCTGTGTGCACCCTTCCCCAGTCACGTGGCTGTATGCACCCCTCCCCAGTCACGTGGCTGTATGCACCCCTCCCCAGTCATCTGTGTCCACCCCTCCCCAGTCATGTGTCTGTGTCCACCCCTCCCCAGTCATGTGTCTGTGTGCACCCGTCCCCAGCCATGTGTCTGTGTGCACCCTTCCCCAGCCATGTGTCTGGGTGCACCCTTCCCCAGTCATGTGTCTGTGTGCACCCTTCCCCAGTCATGTGTCTGTGTGCACCCCTCCCCAGTCATGTGTCTATATGCACCCTTCCCCAGTCATGTGTCTGTGTGCACCCTTCCCCAGTCACGTGGCTGTATGCACCCCTCCCCAGTCATGTGTCTGTGTGCACCCCTCCCCAGTCATCTGTGTGCACCCATCCCCAGTCACGTGTCTGTGTGCACCCTTCCCCAGTCACGTGGCTGTATGCACCCCTCCCCAGTCACGTGGCTGTATGCACCAGTCATCTGTGTGCACCCATCCCCAGTCACGTGTCTGTGTGCACCCTTCCCTAGTCATGTGTCTGTGTGCACCCTTCCCTAGTCATGTGTCTGTGTGCACCCTTCCCCAGTCACGTGTCTGTGTGCACCCCTCCCCAGTCACATGTTTGTGTTCACCCTTCCCCAGTCATGTGTCTGTGTGCACCCCTCCCCAGTCATGTGTCTATATGCACCCTTCCCCAGTCATGTGTCTGTGTGCACCCTTCCCCAGTCACGTGGCTGTATGCACCCCTCCCCAGTCATGTGTCTGTGTGCACCCGTCCCCAGCCATGTGTCTGTGCGCACCCTTCCCCAGCCATGTGTCTGGGTGCACCCTTCCCCAGTCATGTGTCTGTGTGCACCCTTCCCCAGTCATGTGTCTGTGTGCACCCCTCCCCAGTCATGTGTCTATATGCACCCTTCCCCAGTCATGTGTCTGTGTGCACCCTTCCCCAGTCACGTGGCTGTATGCACCCCTCCCCAGTCATGTGTCTGTGTGCACCCCTCCCAGTCATCTGTGTGCATCCATCCCCAGTCACGTGTCTGTGTGCACCCTTCCCCAGTCACGTGGCTGTATGCACCCCTCCCCAGTCACGTGGCTGTATGCACCAGTCATCTGTGTGCACCCATCCCCAGTCACGTGTCTGTGTGCACCCTTCCCTAGTCATGTGTCTGTGTGCACCCTTCCCTAGTCATGTGTCTGTGTGCACCCTTCCCCAGTCACGTGTCTGTGTGCACCCTTCCCCAGTCACGTGTCTGTGTGCACCCTTCCCCAGTCACGTGTCTGTGTGCACCCTTCCCTAGTCATGTGTCTGTGTGCACCCTTCCCTAGTCATGTGTCTGTGTGCACCCTTCCCCAGTCACGTGTCTGTGTGCACCCATTCCCAGTCACGTGTCTGTGTGCACCCTTCCCCAGTCTCGTGGCTGTATGCACCCCTCCCCAGTCACGTGGCTGTATGCACCAGTCATCTGTGTGCACCCATCCCCAGTCACGTGTCTGTGTGCACCCTTCCCTAGTCATGTGTCTGTGTGCACCCTTCCCCAGTCACGTGGCTGTATGTACCCCTCCCCAGTCATCTGTGTGCACCCTTCCCCAGTCACGTGTCTGTATGCACCCCTCCCCAGTCATCTGTGTGCACCCATCCATAGTCACGTGTCTATGTGCACCCTTCCCCAGTCACGTGTCTGTGTGCACCCCTCCCTAGTCATGTGTCGGTGTGAAACCCTCCCTAGTCATGTGGCTGTGTGCACCCTTCACCAGTCATGTGTCTGTGTGCACCCCTCCCCAGTCATCTGTGTGCACCCATCCCCAGTCACGTGTCTGTGTGCACCCTTCCCTAGTCATGTGTCTGTGTGCACCCTTCCCCAGTCACGTGGCTGTATGCACCCCTCCCCAGTCACGTGGCTGTATGCACCAGTCATCTGTGTGCACCCATCCCCAGTCACGTGTCTGTGTGCACCCTTCCCTAGTCATGTGTCTGTGTGCACCCTTCCCTAGTCATGTGTCTGTGTGCACCCTTCCCCAGTCACGTGTCTGTGTGCACCCCTCCCCAGTCACATGTTTGTGTTCACCCTTCCCCAGTCATGTGTCTGTGTGCACCCCTCCCCAGTCATGTGTCTATATGCACCCTTCCCCAGTCATGTGTCTGTGTGCACCCTTCCCCAGTCACGTGGCTGTATGCACCCCTCCCCAGTCATGTGTCTGTGTGCACCCGTCCCCAGCCATGTGTCTGTGCGCACCCTTCCCCAGCCATGTGTCTGGGTGCACCCTTCCCCAGTCATGTGTCTGTGTGCACCCTTCCCCAGTCACGTGGCTGTATGCACCCCTCCCCAGTCATGTGTCTGTGTGCACCCCTCCCCAGTCATCTGTGTGCACCCATCCCCAGTCACGTGTCTGTGTGCACCCTTCCCCAGTCACGTGGCTGTATGCACCCCTCCCCAGTCACGTGGCTGTATGCACCAGTCATCTGTGTGCACCCATCCCCAGTCACGTGTCTGTGTGCACCCTTCCCTAGTCATGTGTCTGTGTGCACCCTTCCCCAGTCATGTGTCTGTGTGCACCCTTCCCCAGTCACGTGGCTGTATGCACCCCTCCCCAGTCACGTGGCTGTATGCACCCCTCCCCAGTCATCTGTGTCCACCCCTCCCCAGTCATGTGTCTGTGTCCACCCCTCCCCAGTCATGTGTCTGTGTGCACCCGTCCCCAGCCATGTGTCTGTGTGCACCCTTCCCCAGCCATGTGTCTGGGTGCACCCTTCCCCAGTCATGTGTCTGTGTGCACCCTTCCCCAGTCATGTGTCTGTGTGCACCCCTCCCCAGTCATGTGTCTATATGCACCCTTCCCCAGTCATGTGTCTGTGTGCACCCTTCCCCAGTCACGTGGCTGTATGCACCCCTCCCCAGTCATGTGTCTGTGTGCACCCCTCCCCAGTCATCTGTGTGCACCCATCCCCAGTCACGTGTCTGTGTGCACCCTTCCCCAGTCACGTGGCTGTATGCACCCCTCCCCAGTCACGTGGCTGTATGCACCAGTCATCTGTGTGCACCCATCCCCAGTCACGTGTCTGTGTGCACCCTTCCCTAGTCATGTGTCTGTGTGCACCCTTCCCTAGTCATGTGTCTGTGTGCACCCTTCCCCAGTCACGTGTCTGTGTGCACCCCTCCCCAGTCACATGTTTGTGTTCACCCTTCCCCAGTCATGTGTCTGTGTGCACCCCTCCCCAGTCATGTGTCTATATGCACCCTTCCCCAGTCATGTGTCTGTGTGCACCCTTCCCCAGTCACGTGGCTGTATGCACCCCTCCCCAGTCATGTGTCTGTGTGCACCCGTCCCCAGCCATGTGTCTGTGCGCACCCTTCCCCAGCCATGTGTCTGGGTGCACCCTTCCCCAGTCATGTGTCTGTGTGCACCCTTCCCCAGTCATGTGTCTGTGTGCACCCCTCCCCAGTCATGTGTCTATATGCACCCTTCCCCAGTCATGTGTCTGTGTGCACCCTTCCCCAGTCACGTGGCTGTATGCACCCCTCCCCAGTCATGTGTCTGTGTGCACCCCTCCCAGTCATCTGTGTGCATCCATCCCCAGTCACGTGTCTGTGTGCACCCTTCCCCAGTCACGTGGCTGTATGCACCCCTCCCCAGTCACGTGGCTGTATGCACCAGTCATCTGTGTGCACCCATCCCCAGTCACGTGTCTGTGTGCACCCTTCCCTAGTCATGTGTCTGTGTGCACCCTTCCCTAGTCATGTGTCTGTGTGCACCCTTCCCCAGTCACGTGTCTGTGTGCACCCTTCCCCAGTCACGTGTCTGTGTGCACCCTTCCCCAGTCACGTGTCTGTGTGCACCCTTCCCTAGTCATGTGTCTGTGTGCACCCTTCCCTAGTCATGTGTCTGTGTGCACCCTTCCCCAGTCACGTGTCTGTGTGCACCCATTCCCAGTCACGTGTCTGTGTGCACCCTTCCCCAGTCACGTGGCTGTATGCACCCCTCCCCAGTCACGTGGCTGTATGCACCAGTCATCTGTGTGCACCCATCCCCAGTCACGTGTCTGTGTGCACCCTTCCCTAGTCATGTGTCTGTGTGCACCCTTCCCCAGTCACGTGGCTGTATGTACCCCTCCCCAGTCATCTGTGTGCACCCTTCCCCAGTCACGTGTCTGTATGCACCCCTCCCCAGTCATCTGTGTGCACCCATCCATAGTCACGTGTCTATGTGCACCCTTCCCCAGTCACGTGTCTGTGTGCACCCCTCCCTAGTCATGTGTCGGTGTGAAACCCTCCCTAGTCATGTGGCTGTGTGCACCCTTCACCAGTCATGTGTCTGTGTGCACCCCTCCCCAGTCATCTGTGTGCACCCATCCCCAGTCACGTGTCTGTGTGCACCCTTCCCTAGTCATGTGTCTGTGTGCACCCTTCCCCAGTCACGTGGCTGTATGCACCCCTCCCCAGTCACGTGGCTGTATGCACCAGTCATCTGTGTGCACCCATCCCCAGTCACGTGTCTGTGTGCACCCTTCCCTAGTCATGTGTCTGTGTGCACCCTTCCCTAGTCATGTGTCTGTGTGCACCCTTCCCCAGTCACGTGTCTGTGTGCACCCCTCCCCAGTCACATGTTTGTGTTCACCCTTCCCCAGTCATGTGTCTGTGTGCACCCCTCCCCAGTCATGTGTCTATATGCACCCTTCCCCAGTCATGTGTCTGTGTGCACCCTTCCCCAGTCACGTGGCTGTATGCACCCCTCCCCAGTCATGTGTCTGTGTGCACCCGTCCCCAGCCATGTGTCTGTGCGCACCCTTCCCCAGCCATGTGTCTGGGTGCACCCTTCCCCAGTCATGTGTCTGTGTGCACCCTTCCCCAGTCATGTGTCTGTGTGCACCCCTCCCCAGTCATGTGTCTATATGCACCCTTCCCCAGTCATGTGTCTGTGTGCACCCTTCCCCAGTCACGTGGCTGTATGCACCCCTCCCCAGTCATGTGTCTGTGTGCACCCCTCCCCAGTCATCTGTGTGCATCCATCCCCAGTCACGTGTCTGTGTGCACCCTTCCCCAGTCACGTGGCTGTATGCACCCCTCCCCAGTCACGTGGCTGTATGCACCAGTCATCTGTGTGCACCCATCCCCAGTCACGTGTCTGTGTGCACCCTTCCCTAGTCATGTGTCTGTGTGCACCCTTCCCTAGTCATGTGTCTGTGTGCACCCTTCCCCAGTCACGTGTCTGTGTGCACCCCTCCCCAGTCACATGTTTGTGTTCACCCTTCCCCAGTCATGTGTCTGTGTGCACCCCTCCCCAGTCATGTGTCTATATGCACCCTTCCCCAGTCATGTGTCTGTGTGCACCCTTCCCCAGTCACGTGGCTGTATGCACCCCTCCCCAGTCATGTGTCTGTGTGCACCCCTCCCCAGTCATCTGTGTGCACCCATTCCCAGTCACGTGTCTGTGTGCACCCTTCCCCAGTCACGTGGCTGTATGCACCCCTCCCCAGTCACGTGGCTGTATGCACCAGTCATCTGTGTGCACCCATCCCCAGTCACGTGTCTGTGTGCACCCTTCCCTAGTCATGTGTCTGTGTGCACCCTTCCCCAGTCACGTGGCTGTATGTACCCCTCCCCAGTCATCTGTGTGCACCCTTCCCCAGTCACATGTCTGTATGCACCCCTCCCCAGTCATCTGTGTGCACCCATCCATAGTCACGTGTCTATGTGCACCCTTCCCCAGTCACGTGTCTGTGTGCACCCCTCCCTAGTCATGTGTCGGTGTGAAACCCTCCCTAGTCATGTGGCTGTGTGCACCCTTCACCAGTCATGTGTCTGTGTGCACCCCTCCCCAGTCATCTGTGTGCACCCATCCCCAGTCACGTGTCTGTGTGCACCCTTCCCTAGTCATGTGTCTGTGTGCACCCTTCCCCAGTCACGTGGCTGTATGTACCCCTCCCCAGTCATCTGTGTGCACCCTTCCCCAGTCACGTGTCTGTATGCACCCCTCCCCAGTCATCTGTGTGCACCCATCCATAGTCACGTGTCTATGTGCACCCTTCCCCAGTCACGTGTCTGTGTGCACCCCTCCCTAGTCATGTGTCGGTGTGAAACCCTCCCTAGTCATGTGGCTGTGTGCACCCTTCACCAGTCATGTGTCTGTGTGCACCCCTCCCCAGTCATCTGTGTGCACCCATCCCCAGTCACGTGTCTGTGTGCACCCATCCCTAGTCATGTGTCGGTGTGCACCCTTCCCCAGTCACGTGTCTGTGTGCACCCTTCCCAATCATGAGTCGGTGTGCACCCTTCGCCAGTCAGGTATCGGTGTGCACCCTTCCCCAGTCATGTGTCTGTGTGTACCCCTCTCCAGTCACGTGTCTGCGTGCACCCCTCCCCAGTCACATGTTTGTGTGCACCCTTCCCCAGTCATGTGTCTGTGTGTACCCCTCTCCAGTCACATGTTTGTGTGCACCCTTCCCCAGTCATGTGTCTGTGTGCACCCCTCTCCAGTCACGTGTCTGTGTACACCTTTCCCCAATCATGCGTCTGTGTGCACCCATCCCCAGTCACGTGTCTGTGTGCACCCCTCCCCAGTCACATGTTTGTGTGCACCCTTCCCCGGTCATGTGTCTGTGTGCACCCCTCCCCAGTCACGTGTCTGTGTGCACCCCTCCCCAGTCACGTGTCTGTGCTCACCTTTTATGGTGGCCATGAAGGACACAGGGGATCATCAACAGATCTACCCATGGGATTGTGGAATCTGAATTCCCCTATTAAGTGGGCGGTGGCTCGCCCAATAGGAGATCTATGGCTGGAGCTTAAAACCCTCTGCTCATCCCGGACCGGTATCTCTGTACTTGGACGCAAGTGGTGTAAGCTGCGGCAGCTGCTTTTTTCATTACTACAATAAATAGTTTGTTAATGGAAGACGGGCCTTGGCGAAGTTATGACATTGGCGACGAGGAGTAAAGCAGGTTTTCTCCGAAAAACCTTCGAAGTTGAAAATGAGTGACTTCTCCGGTAAGAAACAAAATGCCTCTCTTCAGTAAACTCCTACTCCATTAACGGAGAAGACTTGGCCCATACACAGAGCGCATTCATTACTTCTTCCAGGCTAATAACATTGCACGGGATGGGGAGCAGAAAGTAACTACTGACAGCATACAGTAACCCCGACATTTAGCATGATAAAAAGCATGTCTTATCCAGATGCCCTTGATTTGAGAACATTTGGTGAACTGATGCAAAATAACTATGACCCAAAGGCCTCTATAAAACTCCAAAGATACTGAGCGGGATTCTCCAATCCCACGGCAGAGTGTCCACGCCGTCGTAAATGCCATTGCGCTTTACGACGGCATGAACGGGCCACTCCCACGTCTAATTCTGGCCCCTACAGGGGGCCAGCACTGCGCTGGAGCGGTTTGCGCCGCACGAGCTGCAGATGCCAGTGCGAACTGGGCGCCGCAGGATCCGCGCATGCACAGTTGCGCCGGCGCCAACAAGGACGTGCGCAGTGGCGCCGGCACGCGCGCATGCGCAATGGCCTCCTTCAACGCGCCAGCCCCGACCCAACATGATGCATGGCTACAGGGGCCGGCGCATAGGAAAGGAGGCCTCCAGCCACAGAGGCCGGCCCACCGATCGGTGGGTCCCGATCGCGGGCCAGGCCACATCGGAGGCCCACCCCGGGGTTGGACCCTCCCTCCCCCCGACAGGCCGCCACCCGACCCTTACTCGCCGAGATCCCGCCGGCCCAGAGCAGGTTAGGACGGCGCCGGTGGGACTCGGCTCTTTTCCCACAGCCGCTCGGCCCATCTGGGCCGGAGAATTGGCGGGCCGGCCGCATAGAGCGGCCTGCGACCGGTGCCGCACCAACCACGCTGGCGCAATGGCGCCGATTCTCTGCACTGCGGAGAATCGCGAACTGGTGTCGGGGCGGCGTGGTGCGATTCACCGACCCGGCGCGGGGTCGGAGAATCCCAACCACTGCTTTTACACAGCAGCGAGAAGCCCAGGGTACCTGTCACTAAATTATTGAACAAATTGCGGAAACTGGCAGAACATTGTGAATTGGGTCTATCCCTGACTGAAATGTGGCAAGACAGATAGCGGAATAAACAATGTGACAACTCAAAAAAATTACTGGCAGAGCCCAATCTGGATCTAAAAAAGGACATTGGGGATCGTCAATAGATCTCCTCATGTGCTTCATGGAATATGAATTTCTCTATTAACCGGGTGGTAGCTCACCCAATAGGAGATGTACGGTGGGCGCTTCAAACCCCTGCTCCAACTCGGACCGGCATCTCTGTGGGTGCCTGCACTTGGACGCAAGTGCTGTAAGCTGCGTCAGTGGCCTTCTTCGTTACTACAATAAAGGGATTCATTGAGTCAGTGGAAAATGACCTTCGCAAGTTGAAATAACACACGGCAGGTGCCACGGGCTTTATAGCTACAGAATTAATTGGTAGATCTATTAGCTGGCTTTGTATTTCAAGATTTTGAAGTTCCAATGTATTAAAAATTCACAGATCATCTATTTTCTCTTTTTTTCATGGCGCAAGACACTTGAAAGATTTTCTACAGCACTGTCTAAAGATGCACAACATTAAAGTAATTCATAATTCCAGACCCTGCATTATGTATAACCTTGAAATCAAGAGACAAATTTGCAGACTGAATTGCAGCAATTAAAGAGCAAATATTTTCCTGGCCATAGCTGTACTGTGCACCTGTCTGGAAAGATGCTGCTGATAGCTCGGCAAACTTCAAACTTTTCTGAAGCCCTAATAAGAAAAAAAATCATTAATGTGCAAATGTTATCGAAAGAGGCGGAAGAATATGTCTGGTGACACTTGGCACTTTGCAATATCCAGGGTTTGCCAGATTTCTCACACATAATCCACAAACATGGGGAATATTTTACAAAATAAACAAACATCTCTGCTGCTGTGCACAGATGGAAAAATATAATTTGTATCAAAGACAATTATGCATGGACCAATGATGGCTTGGAGGTAAAGAGCCAGACATTCTTTGCAATCTGAGGCTGGATGCAGCATTATAGAATCCAACCCACGCGCATTGACCTCAGATCTGCTGTACATCCTTAGGTTTTGTGACATGTCTTAATGGTAGGACTCAGCAACAGGTTGCAATTGTATCGCTCGTTTAGTATCATAGACGGTGCCAAGGTGTTGCACAGAGGCTTAATCAGACAAGAATTGACACGTGATAAAGAGCGTCTGACCAAACATTTGTGCAGTGGCGTAGGTTTTAAACATGTCTGTTAAATTGAATGTACAGGCTTTAGCAATGGACTTTTAAATCACGTTGTCATGATATTCACTCATGCACATAATGAGATACAGACAGGCAGTGACAGACACCCAGTACAGCCAATCAACACACAGGACAGAACACAACCAATCACCAGACAGAACACCAGAGGGGGGTTTCCCACTATAAAACACACGAGGCATCAACACTCTGCCTCTTTCCACTGGTGACAACTGGAGTGACAGTCAGGGTGTATATATCAGTTAGCACCTTCTACACATGGCTCAGAGTTAGTCTGGTCTAGTTAGTTATAGTACTCACGCTCAGATTAGTAGAGTGTCAAACCCACAGCGAACTGTGTGCACTGCTTAACAAGTTCAATAAAGCGTATTGAACCAACAACAAAGTTTGGAGTCTACTTTCAAGTACAACTGCATCCAGTTGCAGTCCGTGTTACCCCAGGGTGATTAACACGACACACGTTTCGTACAATTTGGTGAGTTCACGGCAGCTGTAAATTCTTGAAGCATTACCAGGAGGACTGGCCTCCAGTGCCGCAAAAAAGGTCAACGACCTACACCGGGCAGCACGGACGTGTAGGCACCAATGCCCCCCCCCCACTCCCCCCAACCCCGAGACCTTTCCACGAGAATCTCCCCCCCCCCCACTCTCCATGTGACCCACAACTTTCCCTTCACCCCCTGTCTCCCTTCAACCCCCCAAATCCTTCCTTCACACACACCCTCCCACCATAGTGAACCACGCATGTGGCTAATGATGCCCTCTCTGTGTCTCCGCAGGAGAAGCTCTCGCACAACCGTCGGCTGAGGGCCCAGACTGCAGCGGGGTGCCGGACTTAAGAATCCTCACCACCTTCGAGGAATGGGGTCTGGAGGTGGCCGACGTCAGAGTGGCCACTAAGGTGGAAGCCGCAGAGGTGAGGAACCACCGAGCCCCAACTGGAGGACCTGTCAAACATAAGTTGTTATTGCCTGACTGACTGACCCATCCCTCTCACTGACCACATGTCCATTCTCCCGCAGGTCCTCCAGCCGACGGGGCCGGCCCATCCAGAGTGGCCCCGTCTCCAGCCTTCCAGGAAAAAACCTTGATCGATGTGTCCACCAGCACAGATACACGCACCTCGGTGGGAAACGTTTGTCAGGTTTCTGGGGCACAATCTGGTGAGCATCACACAGCTGCTGATGCACATCAGTCGGAGGTCTGCTGGATCCCAGCACCCAGCTGGGTACCAGCCTGATGCTGAGCCTCTGGTATAGGGTTACCTGGAGCTGATGGAGTGGTTATGGTGCGATCAGGCCATTCAGAGGGTGATGTCAGTGACACTCCAGCAGATCCATGTCTGATTGGAGGAGTCCCAGAGGTTACGGGTGCAGGAGATGTCGCTGGCAATGTGTGGCACCGAGGCCAACTCTGCTAGGGTGGCGACCACAGTGGAGGCCTGGTGCACTATGTCAGCACCATGAGTGAAGGTGTCCAAGGCATCACGCAGTCGGTTACGGCCACGGCTGAGGGTCTCGGCAGAATGTCTGACTCGCTGGGGATGTCACTCAGTACCAGGTTGACCTTGATGAGGTGCTACGGGAAATCTCACACTCTCAGATGGGAGTGGCAGAGGTGCTGTGGAGCTTGTCCCAGTTGCAGGTGGGCATTGCTGAGGTGCTGCAGAGCATGGCCCAATCACCGAAGAGCATCGCCGAGGGTGTCAACACCGTGGTGCAGACATCAGGGAGCCGCCAGGGCTGGCAGAGTCAGATGATGCAGGGGCTTGAACCAGCTGCCCCTCTGACTCAAGGGGAATCCCAGGCCAATCGGGTGGTGGGGGCCAACCCAGACCGGTCCCATGGAGTGGTGACGGTGGCCAACAGCTCCCCCGAGTTACAGCCCTCTGATGAGGCCGCTTCTTGAGGGCAGCACACAGGACAGGGTGGCACACTGTGCATGTGCCATCGATAGGTCTTCACGCTCTTTTTCTGAGCTCGGCCCAGGGCCCCGCTCCCAGTGCGCTCGCTTTTCCCCCATTGGTTGGGGTTCACTTGCTCTTGCACGATAGGCCCCGAGCCGGTCACATGGACTTCGAGAGCACATCCCTTAATGGGGCCGCGCTACCACAGATAGAAATACAGAAATGCATGTTGTAAAAATAGTTTCTGTACATCCAAAACTGGGACAATTGCTTAACAGATCTGCCGGCAGATGTCAAGAGAAAGATTGTTAACATTTGCAAAATCAACTCTTTTTTTAAATGTTCTGATATATATTTCCAGTATTTTTACTTTTTCTTCATGTTACAAAAAATTAGGTATTAATTTACAAACCAGGCTGAAGGAAGTAGAGGATGAGAGCGATCCAATGGCCACGTGCGCCAGAAAAGCTGCTCACCTTGGCGCAGCGTGGCCGTTGAAAGCCGAGAGACCCTGCTCCCGGGATCTACCCAGCACGCAACGCCTCACAAGATCCAATGCGATATCATGCAACGTTGCGATGTGGGCGGGATCTCTTTTTGGCAAATCTGCATATTAAAGCGAGACAGTTAGTCTGACTCAATTATGCAGATTCCTGAGGTACCTGAGGCCTTTGGGATTCCCCACAAACAGGGGCCAGATGGAACGACACTCATGGGGGTCTCCTAGCTGCATGCCCTTTGGCACTGCTGGTGTCACCTTGGCACTACTGTCTGGGTGCCAACCTGGCACTGCCAAGGTGGCGCTGTCAGCTGGCATGGGCACTGCCAGGGTGCCAGGTTGGCACTGCCAAACTGCCAAGCTGGCATTCCTTTCTTATATGCGATCAGGCTGGGAGTGCCCTGTGTGTATGGGGGGGGTGAGGTCCCATCCCGTGGGGAGGGGGGGATCCCATAGTGAGTTTGGGCCGGCGGGGGAGATCAGGAACCGATTTGGGAGCCTCGGCCTTTATTTGGCTCTGAAAATGGCGGTCAATATGGTCGCCTTCCTTAATTCTAATTACGTTTTGCTCTAGAGTCGCCAGGTATCTTTCGATACCGCCACAAGGTTCAAACCGAATACTGATCAAAGATTCGATACACCAGTTAGTTAGTTCAAAGTCAAATGCTTATTTATTTACACACAGAGTTAAATATAATCATGCACAAATACTACAGACTAAACTATCACTACTGCTAAAGCCTATACTTAGCTTTGGGCGCCCACTCAGTCGGAGGAACAATGGCCATTGTTCAGTTCTGAGGCTGTTGGGGTGGAACTGATATGGAATAACAGCTAGGAGTGTCTGTCTGGTAGCGTGCGTTGACCTTGGACTTACTTGTTCTGATGCAGCTTTGGCAGGTCTCTCCTCGGTGAGAGCCAGAGCCAAGAGAGCGATTCTCTCTTGGGGGAGCCTTCCTATACCCAAAAAGGGCTTTGCACGCTTTTGGGCAGGCCTTGAACTTGGCCCCAATTAATTGGGCCGTTTTTTTTTTTTTTTAACAATACAGCGCAGTACAGGCCCTTCGGCCCACGATGTTGCACCGAAACAAAAGCCATCTAACCTACACTATGCCATTATCATCCATATGTTTATCCAATAAACTTTTAAATGCCCTCAATGTTGGCGAGTTCACTACTGTAGCAGGTAGGGCATTCCACGGCCTCACTACCCTTTGCGTAAAGAACCTACCTCTGACCTCTGTCCTATATCTATTACCCCTCAGTTTAAAGTTATGTCCCCTCGTGCCAGCCATATCCATCCGCAGGAGAAGGCTCTCACTGTCCACCCTATCCAACCCCCTGATCATTTTGTATGCCTCTATTAAGTCTCCTCTTAACCTTCTTCTCTCCAACGAAAACAACCTCAAGTCCATCAGCCTTTCCTCATAAGATTTTCCCTCCATACCAGGCAACATCCTGGTAAATCTCCTCTGCACCCGCTCCAAAGCCTCCACGTCCTTCCTATAATGTGGTGACCAGAACTGTACGCAATACTCCAAATGCGGCCGTACCAGAGTTCTGTACAGCTGCAACATGACCTCCCGACTCCGGAACTCAATCCCTCTACCAATAAAGGCCAACACTCCATAGGCCTTCTTCACAACCCTATCAACCTGGGTGGCAACTTTCAGGGATCTATGTACATGGACACCTAGATCCCTCTGCTCATCCACACTTTCAAGAACTTTACCATTAGCCAAATATTCCGCATTCCTGTTATTCCTTCCAAAGTGAATCACCTCACACTTCTCTACATTAAACTCCATTTGCCACCTCTCAGCCCAGCTCTGCAGCTTATCTATATCCCTCTGTAACCTGCTACATCCTTCCACACTATCGACAACACCACCGACTTTAGTATCGTCTGCAAATTTACTCACCCACCCTTCTGCGCCTTCCTCTAGGTCATTGATAAAAATGACAAACAGCAACGGCCCCAGAACAGATCCTTGTGGTACTCCACTTGTGACTGTACCCCATTCTGAACATTTCCCATCAACCACCACCCTCTGTCTTCTTTCAGCTAGCCAATTTCTGATCCACATCTCTAAATCACCCTAAATCCCCAGCCTCCGTATTTTTTGCAATAGCCTACCGTGGGGAACCTTATCAAACGCTTTGCTGAAATCCATATACACCACATCAACTGCTCTACCCTCGTCTACCTGTTCAGTCACCTTCTCAAAGAACTCAATAAGGTTTGTGAGGCATGACCTACCCTTCACAAAGCCATGCTGACTATCCCTGATCATATTATTCCTATCTAGATGATTATAAATCTTGTCTCTTATAATCCCCTCCAAGACTTTACCCACTACAGACGTGAGGCTCACCGGCCTATAGTTGCCGGGGTTGTCTCTGCTCCCCTTTTTGAACAAAGGGACCACATTTGCTGTCCTCCAGTCCTCTGGCACTATTCCTGTAGCCAATGATGACATAAAAATCAAAGCCAAAGGTCCAGCAAACTCTTCCCTGGCCTCCCAGAGAATCCTAGGATAAATCCCATCAGGTCCCGGGGACTTATCTATTTTCAGCCTGTCCAGAATTGCCAACACCTCTTCCCTACGTACCTCAATGCCATCTATTCTATTAGCCTGGGGCTCAGCATTCTCCTCCACAACATTATCTTTTTCCTGAGTGAATACTGACGAAAAATATTCATTTAGTATCTCGCCTATCTCTTCAGACTCCACACACAATTTCCCATCCCTGTTCTTGACTGGTCCTACTCTTTCCCGAGTCATTCGCTTATTCCTGACATACCTATAGAAAGCTTTTGGGTTTTCCTTGATCCTTCCTGCCAAATACTTCTCATGTCCCCTCCTTGCTCGTCTTAGCTCTCTCTTTAGATCCTTCCTCGCTACCTTGTAACTATCCATCGCCCCAACCGAAACTTCACACTTCATCTTCACATAGGCCTCCTTCTTCCTCTTAACAAGAGATTCCACTTCCTTGGTAAACCACGGTTCCCTCGCTCGACGCCTTCCTCCCTGTCTGACCGGTACATACTTATCAAGAACACGCAGTAGCTGATCCTTGAACAAGCCCCACTTATCCAGTATGCCCAACACTTGCAGCCTACTTCTCCACCTTATCCCCCCCAAGTCACGTCTAATGGCATCATAATTGCCCTTCCCCCAGCTATAACTCTTGCCCTGCGGTGTATACTTATCCCTTTCCATCATTAACGTAAACGTCACCGAATTGTGGTCACTGTCCCCAAAGTGCTCTCCTACCTCCAAATCCAACACCTGGCCTGGTTCATTACCCAAAACCAAATCCAACGTGGCCTCGCCTCTTGTTGGCCTGTCAACATATTGTTTCAGGAAACCCTCCTGCACACACTGTACAAAAAACGACCCATCTATTGTACTCGAACTATATCTTTTCCAGTCAATATTTGGAAAGTTAAAGTCTCCCATAATAACTACCCTGTTACTTTCGCTCATATCCAGAATCATCTTCGCCATCCTTTCCTCTACATCCCTAGAACTATTAGGAGGCCTATAAAAAACTCCCAACAGGGTGACCTCTCCTTTCCTGTTTCTAACTTCAGCCCATACTACCTCGGAAGAAGAGTCCCCATCTAGCATCCTCTCCGCCACCGTAATACTGCTCTTGACTAGCAGCGCCACACCTCCCCCTCTTTTGCCTCCTTCTCTGAGCTTACTAAAACACCTAAACCCCGGAACCTGCAACATCCATTCCTGTCCCTGCTCTATCCATGTCTCCGAAATGGCCACAACATCGAAGTCCCAGGTACCAACCCATGCTGCCAGTTCCCCTACCTTGTTTCGTATACTCCTGGCATTGAAGTAGACACACTTCAAACCACCTACCTGAACACTGGCCCCCTCCTGCGACGTCAAATCTGTGCTCCTGACCTCTATACTCTCATTCTCCCTTACCCTAAAACTACAATCCAGGTTCCCATGCCCCTGCTGCATTAGTTTAAACCCCCCCAAAGAGCACTAACAAATCTCCCCCCCCAGGATATTTGTGCCCCTCAGGTTCAGATGTAGACCATCCTGTCTGTAGAGGTCCCACCTTCCCCAGAAAGAGCCCCAGTTATCCAAAAATCTGAATCCCTCCCGCCTGCACCATCCCTGTAGCCACGTGTTTAAATGCTCTCTCTCCCTATTCCTCATCTCACTATCACGTGGCACGGGCAACAACCCAGAGATAACAACTCTGTTTGTTCTAGTTCTGAGCTTCCATCCTAGCTCCCTGAAAGCCTGCCTGACATCCTTGTCCCCTTTCCTACCTATGTCGTTAGTGCCAATGTAGACCACGACTTGGGGCTGCTCCCCCTCCCCCCTAAGGACCCGGAAAACACGATCCGAGACATCACGTACCCTTGCACCTGGGAGGCAACATACCAAACGTGAGTCTCTCACGCTCCCACAAAATCTCCTATCTGTGCCCCTGACTATAGAGTCCCCAATTACTAATGCTCTGCTCCTCTCCCCCCTTCCCTTCTGAGCAACAGGGACAGACTCCGTGCCAGAGGCCCGTACCCCATGGCTTACCCCTGGTAAGTCGTCCCCCCCACAAGTATCCAAAGCGGTATACTTGTTTCTCAGGGGAACGACCGCAGGGGATCCCTGCACTGACTGCTTTTTCCCAGTCTCTCTTACAGTTACCCACCTATCTCCAATCTTTGGTGTAACTAATTCCCTGAAGCTGCTATCTATGACCCCTTCTGCCTCCCGAATGATCCGAAGTTCTTCCAACTCCAGCTCCAGTTCCCTAACTCGGTCTTGGAGGAGATGGAGATGGCAGCACTTCCTACAGGTAAAATCAGCAGGGACACTAACTGCGTTTCTCAATCGTTCCTATCGATTTCCTCCAATAAAGGGGTGGGTGCCCTGATGACTGGGCATGTCCTCGGTGGCCGTTGGCCTGCTTTGTTCTGGTCTCCTCTGGCGCCGGGGTGTCTGCCTTAGTATCGTTTACTTAAATGTTACTCCTTTGTCCCTGGAGATGGCCCATTAGTATGCTAATGGATTTGCAGTTTTGGTCTTGTCTGGGAGCTGCGGCTCCAATATACAGACAAACCCTGAACCTGCTTGTTTTCTCAGCATTGTCCATTTTCCCTGCAATCTTTGCAAAGTGTTCATTTTGTAATCGGGAAGTGGCCATCCCAGATGGCTACAAAACCCACTCCACCTTAACCTCTGTAATTTTCTCCAAACCTCTTGTCCAGCACATAAGCACTAACTTTGATATATTTGACCCACCACTAAACCACTGGTTTTATATCCTCTTAATGCACGCTTCCTCTTTGGATTTCTTTCCTGAAACCCTTTGCAGTGCCAGCTCACCTTGCCACGCCCCTCAGAAGTCCCCTTTGACTTTGCCCTCAGTTACCTCCACTAACTTCTTTCCTTTCTTGTTACTCCAGTGCAGCAACCCATCTGTAATACAGTTTGGAACATTTTTAAAAATAAATTTAGAGTGCCCAATTCATTTTTTCCAATTATGGGACAATTTAGCGTGGCCAATCCCCTACCCTGCACATCTTTGGTTTGTGGGGGCGAAACCCACGCAAACACGGGGAGAATGTGCAAACTCCACACAAACAGTGACCCAGAGCCGGATCGAACCTGGGACCTCAGTGCTGTGAAACTGAAGTGCTAACCGCCACGCCACCGTGCTGCCCTGTTTGGAACATTTTTTAGCCTTGAAATGCAGTGGCACTGCTATGACTCTGCAGCCATAACTCTGGCAGGACCCTGCTGAAAGCATCAAAGAAATTCCGTCAATAGCCCTTTTCAGCCACTGACCCCCTTTCTCCAGGGGGCTCCTCTGCCAGTCTTCTACCAGTTACAGTGGGGCTTCAAAATTTCCATACCTTTGTTCAACAAACCATTAAGTACATTCATCCCTTTGATAATGAAAGCTATTTTTGCAGTTAATATTTGCAATGAATGATTATAAATATTAAGATGAGTATAATAATGATGATCTCTAAATAAAATACTCAACAGTATGTATTAATACTGCAATATTGTGATTATTGTAATCATAGTAAAAACCCATTTATGGCAGATGCAAAGATTGATGTGTAGGTAGCCCAGCTGGCTATTTCTACCAACTGACAGTATGAGAGATATTTTTAGTGTCAATCTGGTAAATACGTGGTTGGACAAAGGCCGACCTCTGTATACTTTCCTCATTTACTTTTTAATGTTATTTCCTCCAAAATCCCTAATATTGAAACAACCTCATATCTCCCGTCAATATAACCCTTCAATGGAAAAGTGCTTATTGTTGCTCGATGCCCAGATCAATAGGTTGCTGCTCTGACTTGCAAAGTCTTTTGCAACCTGTGTTCCTTTTAGTAGGACTGACAGGAATCAACAGTACCTGTGTTATTTTTATATCTTAAGGCTTTAACACTGACCCTTTGTATATAAATGTATAATCCCATAAGTTTATTGCTTGTTACTTTTAAAATTCTATTTATGTAAGATAGCTTAACTCTCTCAGTGACTGATGAGGCATGATTTAAATGTTAGTAACCTTTATGAAACATATATCCCAGCAGAACAGTATACAATGTGGATATTAATATGGTTCCTAAACTGGGATGGAAATCAATTCTAATTACAGTCAACAAAATACCCCTGTCACTCTGCAGAACATTAAAACGTGAACATTCACACAATCCAACTCAGTCATTATTTATTAGTTAGCCGGCAATGTGTTCTGCAATGGTTTATGTTACTCCTGTACACCCTAAATCTTTAATTATTGAATTGTCTTGTTAGTAACTATCAGAAATGTAAACAATAATGGATCACATTTCCAATGTTACTCATTTTAAACAGAATGAGGTTTTTATGAGTTGTCCTACTTATAATGTAGTTCAAATTAAAATGAACACAAACACATATTAATACACAATTTAAAAAGCCTTCACTGCTACACTCCTCCTGGAACTAACTACACACAGACAATACACATTTGAACACTGATTTCTTTTCAACAATGAGCTTCCCCAGTTCTGCTACCTCCCTCCACACATTCATTTTCAGTTAGGGAAAAACATATTTTGGATCATAGACTTTATCACAGCCACTGTTAGGATAAGGCAGGTGTCAACAGCAGTGCTGATACAGACTGCAGAAATCACATCAATTGACAACAGATTGTGTGCATCATAGCTATGTTTGCAAAAGACTGTCGCGCTTGTGCAATTCAGCTAGTCTGGGGTGATTGGAATATCAGGAAACTAATAGGAAACCTACGCATGGGAAAAAAGACCATGGTTGAGGTATTAAATTAGTACTTTGCATCTGTCTTTACCACAAAAGATGCTGCCAAAGTCATAATCAAAGAAGGTCATTCAGATGCTAGATGGGCTAAAATTGATAAAGAAAAGGTACTAGAAAGGTTTGATTTACTTAATGTTCATAAGTCACCAGGAGTTAATGAGGAGCATGCTGAGGGAAACAAAGGAGGAAATTGTGGAGGTATCTGACCATAATCTTCCTATCATCCTTAGATAAGGGATTGTACCAGCGGACTGCAGAATTGTAAATGTTACACCCTTGTTCAAAAAAAGGGTGTAAGGATAGACCCAGTAATTACACGCCAGCCAGTTTAACCTGGGAGAAACAATAATCTAAAACTAAGTTACTTAGACAACAACAATGGAATAATCAAGGAAAACTAGCATGGATTTATTAAAGCCAAATCATATTCTAATGAAAGGTCATCAAACTGAGATGCTAGTTGTGTTCCTCTCTTCACAGATACAGCCAGACATGCTGAGTATTTCCAACAGTTTTGATTTTATATTAATTAGCTTGAGTTTTTTGTTGAGGTTACAAAGAGGATTGATGAAAGTAATGCAATTTTTGTTATGCAGACTTCCAAAAGTGTTTGATAATGAGCCACATAATACGTTTGCCAGCAAAGCTGAAGCCTGTGGAATAAAGGAGGCAGCAGCAACATGGAAACAGAGTTGGCCCTGTGACAGGACACAGAGAGTAGTTGCTGTTGGACTTTTTATTCATTTATAGGATCTGGCCTTCACTCGCTACGCCAGCAATTATTGCCCATCCCAAATTGCCTTTGAGAGGGTGATGGTGAGCTGCCTTTTTTGAACTGCTGACGTCCATGTGGTGTAGGTACACCCACTGTGCTGCCAGGGAGGAAGTTCCAGGATTTGACCCAGTGACAGTGAAGAAACAATGCTATTTTTCCAAGTCAGGATGGTGAATGACTTGGAGGGAAACTTTCAGATTGTGGTGCTCCCATGTATCTGCTGGTGTTGTCCTTTTAGATGTAGTGGCCGTGGGTTGGGAAGGTGCTGCATAAGGATCCTTGGTGAGTTCCTGCCGTGCAACTTGTAGATGATGCACATTGCTGCTACTGTGCATCAGTGGTGGAGAGAGTGAAGGTTTATGGATGGGATGCCAATCAAACAGGCTGCTTTCTCTGAGATGGTATCAAGTTTCTTGAGTGTTGTTGGAGTTCCATTCATCCAGGCACAGAGGGCACAGTTGAAAAGTATATAGTGATGTTCCCCGGGGGTTGGTACTAGGATCACTGCTTTTCTTGACCTATGGGCGCGATTCTCCGGAAAAATTCCTAAGTTCAATTGTGCCGGGGTTTTCAGGGAGTTTTCCCTCGGCTCTGCGGTCAGTTCCCCACCGCTATTCAATGACATTTAATAATTTGTTGATGCCTTGGGGGTTTCTCACTGGTTTAGGCTAGAATTAGTGTTAGCACTGGAGAGCTGAACTCAGAGGTCGCCCGCCATTTTGAAAGGGTGCCCCAATCTCTAAGTGAGATTGTGGGCCCCCCACAACCCCACCCATGGGCAATGTCACCCCCATACATTTTGCCACTACCCCCCCCCCCCCCAAGTGAGGTCCATGGGGGCACCCCCTCTTCAGGCCCCCCCAAGCATCCTTAAAGTACCTCCTCCCTTCCAGCACGCCCACCCATCAGCCCCCCCAACCTCCCGGAAGTCCCTACTTACGTGCATTCACACCCCAACACTTCAATCCCCTCCTCCACCTTCCTTTCATGGGCATTGCCTATCTCGTCCCCTGACCCCTAGCAGCTTGGCACCCAGGCAGTGCTGCTGCCAGCTTGGCAGTGCCATTCAGGCAACCTGACAGTGCCAGACTGGCAGCGCCAAGGTGCGAGCTGGGCAGTGCCAAGGTGCCCACGTTCCAGGGAGAAGACCAAGGGGCCACCCTGTACTGACACCCAGGGGTCTGCAATGGCCCGGGAGACCCCGTGGGTGCCATTCCGCCTGATCCACGTTTGTGTAGACCAGTACTGAACAGCGCCCGGCTGCAGACTCACTGAGGAGGTCGGTGGATCCTCCGTGGCCGGTGGATGCTGGTGAAGTTCGGCAAAACTGGTTTAAAACCTGCTACGGTGCGCGGGTTTGGTCCCGCCCCTTGTGGATGGGATTCTGACTCCGACATCTCGCGGGACTTGCATGAATCCTGCGAGGCGCGAAGATTGCCGAGGAGCCTGCGAAAGTGCTCTCCCGGCATTCACCAACCGCACCGTGCTCAAGGGAATGTGCAACGTGGCCGGTGGATCGAGCCCAATGACTTAGGCATTAATATACAGTTCACAATTTCAAAATTTGCAGATGACACAATCTGTGAGGAGAGTAGCAATAAACTTCAAAAGGGCACAGAAGCCTGGTGATGGAATGGGAAGACAACTGACAGATTATATTTAACACAGAGAAGTGTAAAGAGATATATTTTGGTCAGAAGACTGAGGAGAGACATTGCGTGCGATTCTCCAGAAAGATTTGCAAGTGCTGTAGCGAGCGGGAATTGGCGCAAGCATCCGGCACTCGACCCAGTGAGGCCAAGAACGCCATGCGGGATGTCCTGTTCCCCCGAGGGTGCCGGAGGGTCAGCCAGAGCGCTGCTGGTGCTGCCTGGGATGAAGTGTCGGCAGCTGTGAGCACCAGGAGTGTGACCAGGAGGACTGGCCTCCAGTGCCGGAAAAAGGTCAACGACCTACACCGAGCAGCACAGGTGAGTAGACGCCAATACCCACCACACCGCCCCCACCGACCCCCAGGACCTTTCCTCCCGCACGCGAGCATCCACCTTCCAACTCTCCATGTCACCCCCAAACCTCCCTCCACCGCCCTCTCCCTTCACCCCCCAATTCCGCACAGGTGAGGAAGCCGCAAAGGTGGGGAACCACCGGGCCCAGCCACAAGACCTGTCTAACGTATTGCCTTTCTGACTGACCCATCCCTCCCACTGACAACATGTCTATTCTCCCAGGCGACGGCGTGGCCCATCCTGGGTGGCCCCCTTTCAAGCCTCCCAGGGGAACACCTCGGAGAGAGCTCCGAGGATGCCACCATACTAGTCACGTCACAGCTGTCATCCCCACCCTCCACCAGCGCAGATACACGCACCTCGGTGGGAAATGTTCATGATCAGGCTTCTGGGGCACAATCTGATGAGCACCACAGAGCTGCTGATGTATATCAGGTGGAGGCAGGAACCCCGAGGTGAGACAGCAGTCGGAGGGCTGCTGGATCCCAGGACCGAGCTGGGTCCCAGCCTGATGCTGAGCCTGTGGAAGAGGTCATTCTGGAGGTGATGGAGAGGTTAGGGTGGGGCCGAGACATTCAGAGGGAGATGTCAGCAGCACACCAACAGGTCCATAGCTTCTTGGAGGAATCTCACAGGCTACGTATGCAGGAGATGTCGCCAGCATTGCGTGGCACCGAGCCCAACACTGCTTGGGTGGCGGGCGCAGTGGAGATCCTGGAGCATGATGTTGGCACCATTCGTGAAGGTGTTCAAGGCGTTGCACAGTCGGTGACGGCTATGGCTGAGGGTCTTGGCAGAATGTCCAACGCACTGGGGGATGTCACCCAGTACCTGGCTGACCTTGAGGGCATGGAGGGCAGGGATAGGGGGAGGGGCAGCACCATAGGGAGAGTGTGGAATCGTTACACACAATAAACATCCTTGTACACAACCGGTATTATGTCTCTGTCACTTTCTTCCACAATGCGGGCCAATCTCCGAACCCTTGGCCCATCTCTCCAGCCTTCTCCTCCTTGCGTGGCACTCAGCCACCCTTCGCCCGTAGACATGTCCCTGGAGCTGTGTCTCATCCTCTGGGTGTTTGGATGTTGGCTGCTGCGGGTGTGCTGCTGCCTCCCACAATGTTCAGGCACAGGATCCAGGCATCAAGGTGTGATTGGGGTGCTAGGCAATGACTCCCACTAGCTACATGGCCTGCTCACCCACGGGAATCCACTTGGGTTGTGTGAAGTGCTCACTTAACCATGATTGCCAATTCCAAATTAGCAATAGCCTTCAGCCGAACGGCCAGAGGCCTTGGCAGTCGATGGGGGCTATGCGTGATCGGTGGGGCAAACAGGCAATGGGTACACAAGACCCAGGGGTTGGCATGATGGTGCCGCGCACGATTGCCCCTCCCCCCAGCGCTTCCCCCCCACCCTCCATGGCAGCCCAACCCGGCGGAGTGTCCCCCACCCCTGCAGAGGGTCTCCCACCCCCCCACCAAGCATGGAGGCGGGGAGCCCAGTACCCCAGTCTCTTTGCCTGTGAGCAAAGATGGCTAGTCACCTACTGTTCCCTAAAGAAGCTCTTCCGCCAGGTTCACCTTTTTCAAAAGGAGTACTAATCGGGGCCAGCGTGACCACTTGCTGGGGAGGCTGCTGAATGACAGGAGGCCGTTGGATATGGGGTGGCTCTCGGTCTTTGTATGGAAAAAGGTTTCGCCGAAAAGAGTGGACCAGTTGCATTACAAACTGTTTGGCACGTGCCGCGGTTCGCATTTTCAGCCTGTCCCACTACTCAACAGCCTCATTTCGCATGAATGAGAGCCCAGCGAGGCCGGAGAATCGCCCCCATTCTAAATGAAAAGATAAAATGCTGACGCAGGTGCAGGAACAGAATGACCTCGGGTTACATGTGCATGAATTGTTCAAGGTGGCTGGCCAGTCGGAGAGAATGGTTAAAGGGACCTACAAAATCCTGGGGTGGGATTCTCCGTCCATTCACATCAGCAGGATTTTCCGATCCCTCTTCAGTGAATGGGAGATTTAGCTGAGCGTCAAATACTCCGTCCTTACCAGCAGCGGTATCGGGGCGGACTCTCAACGGAGAATCCCGGCCCTGGGTCGTATAAATAAAGGCACAGAATTCAGCCTCAACTGGAGTATTCTGTCCATTCTGAGTATTACACCAGAATGGACATGAAGGCTTTAGCAAGAGCGCAGAAAAGGTTTTCAAGAATGGTTCTTTAGGTGAGGGTCTTCAGTTACGTGGAGAGATTGGAGAAGGTGCGTTGTTCTCCTTAGAAAAGAGAGTTTTAAAGGAGATTTGATTGAGGAGTTAAAAATCATGAGGAGTTTGGTCAGAGCAGATAGAGAGAGACTATTCCCATTGGTGGAAAGGGTGTGAACCAGATGGCACAGGTTTAAAGTGATCGGCAAAAGAATCACGAGGGGAAACCTTAACACAGCAAATGGTTATGATGTACAATGAAAGACTGGGGGAGACTGGTTCAATCATGCTTTTCAAAGGGAATTGGATAAGCTCCTGAAGAGAAAACATTAGCAGGGCAGGGAAGTGAGATTAACTAAACTGCTCTTGCACAGAAACAGCCTGGTCTTAATAGGCTAAATGGTCATTTCAGTACTGTAAACATTCTGGGATACTAGTTAACAAACCGAAAAATGTAAAGTAATATTCTGTCATTTCAACTCTTATTCAAAACAACGACCACACAGAGGAGCAGGGGTCATGGAGGCATTTGTAAACCAAATGGTCACATGACGACACAGTTACTTCAGTGGTCACCTGGCAGAAGCGTGGGTGTTCTCCCTGCAGCGTGGACAGAGCACAAGCATGTAATAGCTGGTCAGCAAGTGAATAAACTAATGTTTGTTTTAAGTCCTTGGCCACCAGTCTTTGGGAACCCACCACTTCTACATGGTCGCAGGAGTCAGCACAAAAACAAGGACTTTGCCGCATCGATCCACTCGTATTTGATGAAAATATTGCAGACAACTGGGCCAAGTTTCAATTGGAGTGGCATATATACTGTGGTGCTGGGTTATCGGATAAATCAAAAAAGATACAAGCTTACACCTTACTAAATCCTCGAGACCATCGAGAAGCTTGAGTCATTGGTATTTCAAATGGAGGAGGAGAAAGAGGGCCCTGAACTAATTCTAAAACAATTTTGAGAATGTTTGCCTGCCAGGGAAAAACATAATACTCAACAGACACGTGTTTCACTTCAGGGGCGTCATTCTCCGACCCCCCAGCGGGTCGGAGAATGGCCGTTGGCTGCCATGAATCCCGCCCCCGCCGGTTGCCGAAGTCTCCGGTACCGGAGATTGGGCGGGGGCGGGAATCGGGCCGTGCCGGTTGGCGGGCCCCCCCGCTCAATTCTCCGGCCCAGATGGGCCGAAGTCCCGCCGAGAAAGTGCCTGTCCCGCCGGCGTAAATTAAAGTAGGTATTTACCGGCGGGACAAGGCGGCGTGGGTGGACTCCGGGGTCCTGGGGGGGGGTGCGGGGCGATCTGACCCCGGGGGTGCCCCCACGGTGGCCTGGCCCGTGATCGCGGCCCACCGATCCGCGGGCGGACCTGTGCCGTGGGGGCACTCTTTCCCTTCTGCCTCCGCCACAGCCTCCACCATGGCAGAGGCGGAAGAGACTCCCTCCACTGCGCATGCGCGGGAAACTGTCAGCGGCCGCTGACACTCCCGCGCATGCGCCGCCCGGGGATGTCATTTCCGCGCCAGCTGGCGGGGCAACAAACGCCATTTCCGCCAACTGGCGTCCCTCAATGTCGGGGCTCGGCCCCCAAAGATGCGGAGCATTCCGCACCTTTGGGGCGGCGCGATGCCCGTCTGATTGGCACCGTTTTGGGCGCCAGTCAGCGGACATCGCGCCGTTTGGGGAGAATTTCGCCCCAAAGATCTGACAAATCATTACAATTATACACGGCAACTTTGAAAACCTCAGTTAGAAAATGTGCATTTGGTACCCTTACTGATGAGTTAGTCAGGGATCGAATAGTCTGTAGGGTCCACAGTGACCTAGACCATAAGTAGCTGCTGCAAGAAAAAGATTAAACACTGCCAACTTCCATTAGCATATGTTTGCTAAACAAACAGTCTGAAAAATCAGCAAGGAGTTTAGGTGGGGTTCTGAATTTTTCATGGTACAGGGCACGTCCTGTCCCAAATGTTTTGGCCATCAATCACCCTCAGAGCAGAGCAGCATGCTTGGCATATGGTAAATGCTGAAACAAGTGTGGAAAGTGGAATCACTTCACAAAATATTACAGATTGAAATCCAAGCAGCTTTACTTTGACAAGAGCCACGTTGCAGCTGGTCAATCCTCCAAGTTAAGAGCATCAGTAAAGTCGTTGAATTGGAGCTCAGCCAGAACAACCAAACAACTGAGCCTCCAACAATACTTTACTGTGAGTGTCAACACCATCACAGAAAAGGGTGAGATCTTCACCACGCTTCCACCCTGAACATGATTTGCAACAACCCAAAACTGAAGGTAAAGACAGACGCAGGGGAAAAGTATAATGTATTGTCTAGCAAAATGCAACGAGAACTGGAGCCATATGCAGCACCGGACCCTAATTCCTAGATGGACCTCGTAGCCCATGGCGGACAAACCATCGGCACAGAATGTGTGGCCGCTCTCCATTGCACACAGGGCAGTTTCAAGTTTCGTACAGTCGACCAGAACGTAAGGCCACTGCTGGGTCTTCAGGACAGGATTACACTGGGCGACATGGTAGCACAGTGGTTAGCACTGTTGCTTCACCTGTCCAGGGTCCCAGGTTTGAGTCTCGGCTTGGGTTATTGTCTGTGTGGAGTCTGCATGTTCTCTCTGTGTCTGCGTGGGTTTCCTCAGGGTGCTCCGGTTTCCTCCCACAGTCCAAAGATGTGCAAGTTAGGTGGATTGGCCACGTTAAATTGCCCTTAGTATCCAAAACAAAAGATTAGATGGGGTTACAGGAATAAGGGGGAGATGTGGGTTTGAGTGGGGTGCTCTTTCCAAGGCCTGTGCAGACTCAATGGGCTGAATGGCCTCCTACTGCACTGTAAATTCTATGATTCTATAATTCTATCCAACTTGGTCCAGTGGTACATGCTCTACAACACCAGGCCCCACAAATGAGAGAGTACAAAGACCTCTCCAACTGTGATGTCATTCGTAAGTTACCAGCTGTATGCCACATGGGACTAGATGACTCGATAGCACCAACAGTTTGTGCTCCAACGCAGAAAGTAGTCAATGAATCGTTGGGAATTACAGACCAGTCAGTCTTAAGTCTGTGGTGTACAAAATATTGGAAAGGATTCTGAGAGTTGGATTTATGATTATTTAGAAAAACATAGTTTGATCAAAGATAGTCAGCATGGCTTTGTGAGGGGCAGGTCATGCCTCACAAGCCTCAATGAATTCTTTGCGGATGTGACGAGACACATTGATGAAGGTCGGGCAGTGGATGTGGTGTATATGGATTTCAGTAATGCATTTGATAAGGTTTCCCATGGTCGGCTCATTCAGAAAGTCAGGGGGCATGGGATACAGGGAAATTTGGCTGTCTGGATACAGAATTGGCTGAACGAAAGAAAACAGCGAGTGGTAGTGGACGGAAAGTATTCCATCTGGAAATCGGTGACCAGTGGTGTCCCGCAGGGATCCGTTCTGGGACCTCTACTCTTTGTGGTTTTTATAAATGACTTGGATGAGGAAGTGCAAGGGTGGGTTAATAAGTTTGCCGATGACACAAAGGTTGGTGGAGTTGTAGATAGTGTTGAGGGCTGTTGCAGGTTACAACAGGACATTGACAGGATGCAGAGCTGGGCTGAGAAGTGGCAGATGGAGTTCAACCTAGATAAATATAAAGTGATTCATTTTGGAAGGTTAAATTTGAATGCTGAATACAGGGTTAAAGGCAGGATTCTTGGAAGTGTGGAGGAACAGAGGGATCTTGGGGTCCACGTACATAGATCCCTCAAAGTTGTCACCCAGGTTGGTAGGGTCGTTTAGAAGGCATATTGTGTGTTGGCTTTCATAAACAGGGGAATTGAGTTTAAGAGCCGCAAGGTTTTGACGCAGCTTTATAAAACCCTAGTTAGACCACACTTGGAATATTGTGTCCAGTTCTGGTCGCCTCATTATAGGAAGGATGTGGATGCTTTGGAGAGGGTGCAGAGGAGATTTACCAGGATGCTGCTTGGACTAGAGGATCATGGTGCATGACCGGATGGACTACACCCCAGGGTTCTAAAAGAGATAGCTGAGGAGATTATGGAGGCATTGGTGATGATCTATCAGGAATCACTGGAGGCAGGAAGGGTCCCAGAAGACTGGAAAATGGCTAATGTAACACCCCTGGTTAAGAAGTGGGGGGGGGAACTTCCGGGTGCGGTGATGACCAGCTAAGTCGCACGTTTCGGCACCTCCCATTTTAACGGACTTTTGGGCTCTTATCGGGAGCCCCAACGGCAATTTTGGATGGCTAAACCCACTGTGAGGCGACATAGAAGGGAGTCCCCCCGGATGTGAATGGATAGAAGAGATAATAGTGGCCAGATTGCGGAGGATCCTCTGGAGCAGCGGCAAAGAAGGGAAGTGAGAAGCAAGATGGCGGCGGAGGGAGGCCAGTTGGTATGGGGCCTGGAACAGCAGGAGTTCCTCCGGCGATGTGTGGAGGAGCTCAAGAAGGAGGTGCTGGCGCCGATGCTGCAGGCGATTGAGGGGTTAAAGGAGGCGCAGAAGACCCAAGAGATGGATCTCCGTGGATTGAAGGCAAAAGCTGCCGAAAATGAGGACGAGATACAGGGCTTGGTGGTGAAGACGGAGACGCACGAGGCACTGCATAAGAGGTGTATGGAGAGACTGGAAGCCCTGGAAAATAGCTCGAGGAGGAAGAACTTAAGAATCTTGGGTCTTCCCGAAGGGGCAGAGGGAGTGGACGTTGGGGTGTATGTGAGCACGATGCTCCATACCTTAATGGGAGCTGAGGCCCCGGCGGGCCCCCTGGAAGTGGAGGGAGCGTACCGGGTCCTCGTGAGAAGATCAAAGGCAGGAGAAATACCTCGAGCAATAGTGGTGAGGTTCCACCGCTACAAGGACAGGGAGATGGTCCTGAGATGGGCGAAAAAGACACGGAGCAGCAGGTGGGAGAACGCGGTGATCCGCGTGTACCAGGATTGGAGTGCGGAGGTGGCAAGAAGGAGGGCGAGTTTCAATCGGGCCAAGGCGGTGCTCCACAAGAGGAAAGTGAAATTCGGAATGTTGCAGCTGGCAAGACTGTGGGTTACACACCAGGGTAAACACCAGTACTTCGAGACGGCAGAGGAGGCGTGGACATTTATTGAAGAGGAGAAGTTGGACTAGATTTGAGAAAGAGTGTTTGAAATGAAGTAGCGAGGTGGTGGCAAGGGACTGTGAATCAGATGGGGGAAAATTTTCTTTCCCCTCGAAGGGGGGGACACGAAGAAATGTGGGCGCCGGTGGGGAAGGGGAGGGGGAAGGAGAGAGGGAGCTGCGCCATCAGGGGCGGGGCCGAGAGGGAAGCGCGGGCTTTGTTCCCGCGCTATGGAAATAGTGGCGGGAAAAGGGGGCGCAGGAAGGAGGGGGCCTCACATAATGGGAGGCTAAGGATAAACGGGGGAAGCCAAGGTCAGCCAGAGTTTGCTGACTTCCGGAAGCAATATGGGGGGAGCAATTAACTGGGTTGCTGCTGCTAAGGGGAAGGGGGAGCTGTTACGGGATGGGATGGTCGGGACGGGTGGGCACCGTCCGGGGGATAAGCGGGTGCGTGGGAACCGGGTGAGGAGCTGGTCTAAAAAAGGGGATGGCTAGTCGACGAGGGGGGGGTGGGTAAAGAGCCCCCCAACCCGGTTGATCACGTGGAACGTGAGAGGGTTGAATGGGCCGATTAAGTGGGCAAGGGTATTTGCGCACCTAAAGAAGCTAAAGGCAGACGTGGTCATGCTTCAGGAGACGCACCTGAAACTGGCGGATCAGGTCAGATTAAGGAAAGGATGGGTGGGACAGGTATTCCACTCGGGCTTGGATGCGAAAAATAGAGGGGTGGCAATACTGGTGGGGAAACGGGTATTGTTTGAGGCGAAGACCACAGTGGTGGACAGTGGGGGTAGATACGTGATGGTGAGTGGAAAATTGCAAGGTGAGGCGGTGGTGCTGGTGAACGTATATGCCCCGAACTGGGATGATGCGAACTTTATGAAGTATATGTTGGGGCGCATCCCGGACCTAGAGATGGGAAAGTTGGTAATGGGGGGGGGACTTCAACACGGTGCTGGACCCAGGGCTGGACCGGTCCAGATCTAGGACCGGGAGGAGGCCGGCAGCGGCCAAGGTGCTTAAGGGCTTTCTGGAGCAGATGGGAGGAGTGGATCCCTGGAGATTTACTAGACCAAGGAGTAAAGAGTTTTCCTTCTTCTCCCATGTCCACAAAGTGTACTCCCGGATAGACTTCTTTGTCCTGGGAAGGGCGCTGATCCCGAAGGTGGCAGGAATGGAGTATTCGGCTATAGCCATTTCAGATCATGCCCCACATTGGGTAGATCTGGAAGTAGGAGAGGAAAAGGAGCAGCGCCCACTCTGGAGATTAGGGGCAAAATTCTCCCCCAACGGCGGGATGTCCGCCGACTGGCGCCAAAGCCGGCGCCAATCAGACGGGCATCGCGCCGGCCCAAAGGTGCGGAATGCTCCGCATCTTTGGTGGCCTAGCCCCAACATTGAGGGGCTAGGCCGACGCCGGAGGGATTTCCGCCCCGCCAGCTGGCGGAAATGGCGTTTGTTTCCCCGCCAGCTGGAGCGGAAATGCGGCGCATGCGCGGGAGCGTCAGCAGCCGCTGTCAGTTTCCCGGCGCATTCGCAGGAGCGTCAGCGGCCGCTGTCAGTTTCCCGCGCATGCGCAGTGGGGAGAGTCTCTTCCGCCTCTGCCATGGTGGAGGCCGTGGCGGAGGCGGAAGGGAAAGACTGCCCCCACGGCACAGGCCCGCCCGCGGATCGGTGGGCCCCGATCGCGGGCCAGGCCACCGTGGGGGCACCCCCCAGGGTCAGATCGCCCCGCGCCCCCCCCCCAGGACCCCTGAGCCCGCCCACGCCGCCTGGTCCCGCCGGTAAATACCAGGTTTGATTTACGCCGGCGGGACAGGCAATTTCTGGGCGGGACTTCGGCCCATCCGGGCCGGAGAATCCTGCCAACCGGCGCGGCCGGATTCCCGCCCCCGCCCAATCTCCGGGAGCGGAGACTTCGGCGGGGGCGGGGGCGGGATTCACGGCGGCCAACGGCCATTCTCCGACCCGGCGGGGGGTCGGAGAATGACGCCCTAGATATGGGACTGTTGGCGGACGAGGGGGTATATGTAAGGGTGAGGGGATGTATTGAAAGGTACCTAGAGATCAATGATGACGGAGAGGTCCAAGTGGGAGTGGTCTGGGAGGCACTGAAGACGGTGGTTAGAGGGGAGCTGATCTCCATAAGGGCCCATAAGGGGAAACAAGAGGGTAAAGAAAGGGAGAGATTGTTGGGGGAGATTTTGAGGGTGGATAGGCAATATGCGGAGGCTCCAGATGAAGGGCTATACAGGGAAAGACGGAGATTGCACACGGACTTTGACTTGTTGACCACGGGTAAGGCGGAGGCACAATGGAGGAAGGCACAGGGAGTGCAGTATGAATATGGAGAGAAGGCGAGCCGGCTGCTGGCCCAACAACTTAGGAAGAGGGGGGGCGGCGAGAGAGATCGGAGGGGTTATAGAGACGAGGAGGGAAAGATGGAACGGGGAGCGGAGAGGGTGAACGGGGTGTTTAAGATATTTTACGAGAGGCTATATAAGGCTCAACCCCCGGAAGGGAAAGAGGGAATGATGCGTTTCCTCGACCAGCTGGAGTTCCCGAAGGTTGAGGAACAGGAGATGACAGGACTGGGAGCGCAGATTGAGGTGGAGGAGGTGGTAAAAGGAATTGGGAACATGCAGGCAGGGAAGGCCCCGGGACCGGATGGGTTCCCGGTGGAGTTCTATAGGAAATACGTGGACCTGCTGGCCCCACTTCTGACGAGAACCTTTAATGAGGCCAGGGAAAGGGGGACACTACCCCCGCGATGTCGGAGGCGACGATATCGCTGATCCTGAAAAGAGACAAAGACCCGCTGCAGTGCGGGTCATACAGGCCTATTTCCCTCTTGAACGTAGATGCCAAGCTTTTGGCCAAGGTGATGGCGACAAGGATAGAGGACTGTGTCCCTGGGGTGGTGCATGATGATCAAACGGGGTTTGTTAAAGGGAGGCAATTGAATGCTAATATACGGAGGCTGTTGGGGGTGATGATGATGCCCCCACCGGAGGGGGAGGCGGAGATAGTGGTGGCGATGGATGCGGAGAAAGCATTTGATAGAGTGGAGTGGGACTACCTGTGGGAAGTACTGAGGAGATTTGGATTTGGAGAGGGGTTCATTAGATGGGTTCAGCTCCTGTACAGGGCCCCGGTGGCAAGTGTGATTACAAATAGGCAACGATCTGACCACTTCCGACTATATAGGGGTACAAGACAGGGCTGTCCCCGTTACTGTTTGCGTTGGCAATTGAGCCATTGGCCATAGCGTTGAGGGGCTCTAGAAAGCGGAGGGGGGTACTTAGAGGAGGAGAAGAGCATCGGGTGTCATTATACGTGGATGATTTGTTGTTGTATGTTGCAGACCCAGTGGAGGGGATGCCTGAGATAATGCAGACACTCAGGGAGTTTGGAGAATTTTCAGGATATAAATTGAATATGGGGAAGAGTGAACTGTTTGTGATGCACCCCGGGGAACAGGGCAGGGGAATAGACGATTTACCGTTGAGGAAGGTAAGAAGAGATTTCTGGTATTTAGGGATCCAGGTGGCCAGGAACTGGGGAACCTTGCATAAGCTTAACTTGGCACGACTGGTAGAGCAGATGGAAGAGGACTTTAGGAGGTGGGACATGGCGCCCCTGTCATTGGCGGGCAGGGTGCAGGCGATTAAAATGGTGGTCCTTCCGAGGTTTCTTTTTGTGTTCCAGTGCCTCCCTGTACTGATTACAAAGGTCTTTTTCAAGAAGGTGGACAAGAGTATTATGAGCTTTGTGTGGGCTGGAAAGACCCCAAGAGTAAAGAGGGGGTTCCTGCAGCGCAGTAGGATCAGAGGGGGACTGGCACTGCCGAGTCTAAGTGATTATTATTGGGCCGCCAACATGTCAATGATATGCAAGTGGATGAGGGAAGGAGAAGGAGCAGCGTGGAAAAGACTGGAGATGGCATCCTGTAGGGGAACTAGCTTAAAAGCACTGGCGACGGCGCCGTTACTGTTCTCCCCGAAAAAATACACCACAAACCCAGTGGTGGTGGCAACTCTGAAAATTTGGGGGCAGTGGAGACGACATAAGTGAGTGACGGGTGCCTCAGTGTGGTCCCCGATAAGGAACAACCATAGGTTCGTCCCGGGAAGGATAGATGGGGGATTTAAATCTTGGCAGTGAGCAGTAATTGTGAAATTGCAGGACTTGTTCTTAGACGGGGCGTTCGCGAGTCTGGGAGCACTGACAGAAAAATATGGGTTGCCACCTGGGAATGCATTTCGCTATATGCAAGTGAGGGCATTTGTGAGGCAACAGGTGAGGGAATTTCCGCAGCTCCCGGCGCAAGAGATCCAGGACAGAGTGATTTCGGGGGCATGGGTGGGTGATGGTATGGTGTCAGAAGGGAAATGAGAGACGAGGGGGAGACGATGGTAGAGGAGCTGAAGAGAAAATGGGAGGAGGAGCTGGGGGAAGAGATTGAGGAAGGGCTGTGGGCAGATGCCCTAAGTAGGGTAAACTCTTCATCCTCGTGTGCCAGGCTCAGCCTGATACAATTCAAGGTTCTACACAGGGCGCATATGACGGGAGCAAGGCTGAGTAGATTTTTTGGAGTGGAAGATAGGTGCGGGAGATGCGCGGGAAGCCCGGCGAACCACACCCACATGTTTTGGTCATGTCCGGTATTGCATGGGTTCTGGGTGGGTGTGGCAAAAGTGATTTCAAAGGTGGTGGGGGTCCGGGTCGAACCAGGCTGGGGGTTGGCTACATTTGGGGTTGCAGATGAGCCGGGAGTGCAGGAGGCGAGAGAGGCCGACGTGTTGGCCTTTGCGTCCCTAGTAGCCCGGCGAAGGATTCTACTTATGTGGAAAGAAGCTAAACCCCCGGGTGTGGAGGCCTGGATCAACAACACGGCAGGGTTTATAAAACTGGAGCGGATAAAATATGCATTAAGAGGTTCGGCTCAGGGGTTCACCGGGCGGTGGCAACCGTTCCTCGACTATCTCGCAGAGCGATAAGGGAAAATAGGAAAGGCAGCAGCAGCAGCCCAGGGGGGAGGGGTGGGGGGTGGGGGGGGGGGGGGTGGGGGGGGGGGGGTGGGGGGGGGGGGAGGGCTCATTTGGGTCTTCAGGGGTTTTATGTGTGTGTTTATATATTAGTTATTTATATTTGATTTCACAAAGTTACTATTTTAGTTATTATTTCTGTTGTTTCTTATTTTGTTGTTGGCAGTTGCCGTTAGTTAGCATATTATTTATTTAAAAAACGATCAATGTATATATTATTACAAAGTTGTAAAATGGGAAATTTTTGTTTGATCGAAAAACTTTAATAAAATATATTTTAAAAAAGAAAAAGAAGTGGGGGAGGGAGAAGACAAGAAATTATAGGCCAGTTAGCCTGACTTTTGTCATTGGTAAGATTTTAAAATCCATTATTAAAGATGAGATTGCGGAGTACTTTGAAGTGCATGATAAAATAGGACTGAGTCAGCACGGCTTCGTCAAGGGGAGGTCATGTCTGACAAATCTGTTAGAGTTCTTTGAGGAAGTTAGACAAAGGAGAACCAGTGAACGTGATTTGTTTAGATTTCCAGAAGGCCTTTGACAAAGTGCCACATAGGAGGCTGTTAAATAAGTTAAGAGCCCATGGTGTTAAGGATAAGATCCTGGCATGGATAGAGGATTGGCTGACTGGCAAAAGGCAGAGAGTGGGGATAAAGGGGTCTTTTTCAGGATGGCAGCTGGTGACTAGTGGTGTACCTCAGGGGTTGATGCAGTTATTTAAGAAGTCACGTGGCAGATGCATGGTTGTTCTCCCCGCAGCGCAGGCAGGGTACAAGCATGTAATAGCTGCTCAGCTAGTGAATGAACGATTGTTTGTTATAAGTCCTTTGTCGCCAGTCTTTGGGAACCCAGCACTTCCATTATATTCATACATTCCTTCTCTTCTAAATGTCTGGTGTATCGTTGATTTCTCTCTGTGTTCTTTTTATCTCATGCAATATCATTCCTCCATTTAATATCTCATGTGGTCTGTTCTATTTGTTAATCTTTCAATTGTGGGGAAAGATTCCACATCCAAAACACACTTGTATTTTCTCGACAGATGCTGCCTCACATGCTCAGAGCTTACAGCATTATATTTTAGATCTAGTATCTACTATATTTTGCGTTTTTTGGACAGTGAATTTACATGCATTTCAAATTCTGCGTAAGATGATTTATTCATTCTGTTTTCTAAATTCTCCATTATTCCTGGGATGCAATAAGTAAGCTGCTCAAACGAGGCACTTGTTAACAACAAAATGATAATTACAATCCAATTTTAATGATAGCTCAGCTGTCAGTTATACCGGTATGAAAATAAATGAACAGGAAAAGCCATCAAAACATAAAACCATACTTTAGCTCATTTTTCAAATTGGAAAGAACATAGGTCGATACTGTAGGAAACCAGCAAGGCTGAAACATAAAGCTCAATTTTCCACAACCTTTAATCCATTTTTCGCCCGTTCTCTCTTGCAGGATGTCACTCATACTAATGTATGGTTCCCTGAGTTGTTTGGAATTTTCTTTGTGTCATGTGTGAGCCTAGGGTGCATAATGCTACATAACTATGGAGAGCGTCACTGCAAAGATTTATCTGCAGTTCAGTGTTATTTTTATTCGCTCATGGGATGTGGGCATCGATGCTGGACAGCATTTATTGCCCATTCCTAATTGTCCTTGTGCTGAGTGACTTGCTAGGCCATTTCAGAGGGCATTTAAGAGTTAATCACATCGCTGTGGGTCTGGAGTCAAATGTCAGCCAGTGCAGGTAAGGATGGCAGATTTCCTTCCCGAAAGGGACATTAGGTGAACCAGATGGGGTTTTACGACAATCAACAATGGTTTCAAGGTCATCTTTAGACTATTAATTCCAGATATTTAAAAATTAATTGGTAGGATTACGGTGGGTCTCGGGATTTCTGGCTCAGTGACAATACCACCATGCCATTGCCTTCCCAATATCTACACATGCACACCCCACAGCAGGAGTCACTGTGAAGTAATCGGAAGTTGTTATTTCCCCATCTCCCTGGTCAACGTTTTCTCTGTTCAATTGTATCATTCATACCACCATCTATCAGAGAACAGCAAAATCAGCATGTCTGGCAATTAAACAAAAAAACAAAATCGCTACATTCAAAGTTTAACTAAATTTATAGCACTTATAACACGAGGACATGGGCTAATAATGGAGAGAAATAAGGTTAAATCCCAAAATGGGTATTGGTGAATTCAAATTCAGTTACTTAAATCAATCTGGAATTAAAATCCACTGCTGGATTCTCCATCGGCGGGATCCTCCGCTTCGCTGGCAGCGCACTCACGCCCGCGAATTTCCCAATGGCGTGTGGGTGCCCACAATGGGAAGCTCCATTGGCCGGCTGCTGGGACGGAGAATCCCACCGCCGGTGGGTGCGCGTCGCACCCAAAAACGGGTGCGGCGGGACAGAGTTTCTGACTCCCCAGAAGTTTTGTTTCGCAGAGCACGATTCTCCTGACTGGAGACTAAGTGCTCCCTCCAGCGGGAAAACCGGAGTGATTCCCGCTTGCTGGATTGGATTGGATTTGTTTATTGTCACGTGTACCGAGGTACAGTGAAAAGTATTTTTCTGCGAGCAACTCAACAGATCATTAAGTACATGAGAAGAAAAGGGAATAAAAGAAAATACATAATAGGGCAACACAACATATACAATGTAACTACATAAGCACTGGCATCGGATGAAGCATACAGGGTGTAGTGTTAATGAAATCAGTCCATAAGAGGGTCATTTAGGAGTCTGGTGATAGAGGGGAAGAAGCTGTTTTTGAGTCTGTTCGTGCGTGTTTTCAGACTTCTGTATCTCCTGCCCGATGGAAGAAGTTGGAAGAGTGAGTAAGCCGGGTGGGAGGGATCTTTGATTATACTGCCCGCTTTCCCCAGGCAGCGGGAGGTGTAGATGGAGTCAATGGATGGGAGGCAGGTTTGTGTGATGGACTGGGCGGTGTTCACGACTCTCTGAAGTTTCTTGCGGTCCTGGGCCGAGCAGTTGCCATACCAGGCTGTGTTGCAGCCTGATAGGATGCTTTCTGTGGTGCATCTGTAAAAGTTGGTAAGAGTCAATGTGGACATGCCGAATTTCCTTAGTTTCCTGAGGAAGTATAGGCGCTGTTGTGCTTTCTTGGTGGTAGCGTTGACATGGGTGGACCAGGACAGATTTTTGGAGATGTGCACCCTTAGGAATTTAAAACTGCTAACCATCTCCACCTCGGCCCCGTTGATGCTGACAGGGGTGTGTTCAGTACTTTGCTTCCTGAAGTCAATTACCAGCTCTTTGGTTTTGTTGGCATTGAGGGAGAGATTGTTGTCGCTACACCACTCCATTAGGTTCTCTATCTCCCTCCTGTATTCGGACTCATCGTTATTCGAGATCCGGCCCACTATGGTCGTATCATCAGCAAACTTGTAGATGGAGTTGGAACCAAGTTTTGCCACGCAGTCGTGTGTGTACAGGGAGTAGAGTAGGGGGCTAAGTACGCAGCCTTGCGGGGCGCCAGTGTTGAGGACTATTGTGGAGGAGGTGTTGTTGTTCATTCTTACTGATTGTGGTCTGTTGGTCAGAAAATCGAGGATCCAGTTGCAGAGTGGGGAGCCAAGTCCTAGGTTTTGGAGCTTTGATATGAGCTTTAGGCATGTCAGGTATCTTGCTGGACCTGAGAGGGGCGGGACCTTATCTCTCTGACAGGTCTCATTCCTCAGAGATCAGGGAGCCATTACAATCTCAGAACGTTGCTGCAGCACCCCACCGGATCCCCCCAGTCTCCCCCTTCAGTTCCCCAGTTCCCCCATCAATCCTTCCATTTGCTATGTAAACCCCATTTTGAACTTCTCACGAGATTTAGTGGCCATAACGGAAACTGTGCCCGCGACGGACGGGGCCAGTAGATCTCGGCCACAGTTTCTTAAAACCATTACTCTTTATTAACAGCTACTTTGTACATAGTGGGACTTCTGCATGAGGTTGGAACTTCTGTTCCTACCAGATCTCTATATCTCAGTCATGTGATGTTACATTATCATTACATCAGCATCATGTGCTTTAGATGTTAAGTCTTTATTCTATATCTCCTCCCAAGCCTTCATCTCTATCACATTTGCATCCTCCTACATCTCCCCCAAAAGTCTCAGACCACACAGGATTAGTCTCCGAGGTGTTTGTTCTAATCTTGTTCCAATCTCTCTCTGAGGTTGAGAGGATATTCAATACTCTCCCTTCTGTCATTGTGAGTGTTCTTCTCCTGGGTGGTTGTAGAGTTTGACTTACCTCTTCAATCTCCTCAGGATCTGAGTACGAAACCTAAGTTTCTATTGGTTTTCTTTCCAAGGATATTAAGGCACTGTGGTTTCTCTTCATGCATGATACACTGATCTGTTGAAATCCTATACGATCTCAGTTGTGTTGTTCTTTCGATGATTGTTGTTCTTCTCTCTGTTGGTCTTGAGCCCATTTTCTCTCCCCGGGCTTCAGGACTGGTAACTCACATACTCTGTGCTTGTGGGGACTTCCGGTGGCGGCCATGGAGTAGGAGGTTGCACATTTCGTAGCTCCCGCTTGTGGTGAAACTTTTGGACCATTTCTCCCGGTTTTCTTGGAATTCAATTTGATAAATCAGTGGAGAGTGAGACAGTGAGGAGAAATCCCCCACCAGTGTATGGAGTAGTGGACTAGATGTGGCTATGTAAGGAGGCATAGTCAAGCATGGAAGACGCGTACAGAGCCAGCAGCGCAGGAAAGCATGGCGGAGTCACAGGATCCTGGTGCGGTGGCACGGTGGTCGACGGTACAGCTGGTGAAGTTCTTTGAGGAGAGCTTCGCCAAGCTAAAGAAAGATACGATGGACCCAATTAAAGCATCGATCGATTGGGTGGAACAGGGTCAAGAAACCCACGGACAGGTGATTCAGAAGGTGGAGGAAAAGGCGTCTGAGCAAGAGGAACATTTAACCGCTTTGGAGGTCGAGGTGGGGCTGATGAAGGACCACCAGAAAAGGTTGCAGGAGAAGTTGGAGGACTTGGAGAACAGGTCCAGGTGACAGAACCTGAGGATCGTCAGCCTCCGTGAGGGAAGTGAGGGTTCGAACGCGAGGGCATATGTGGCAAGTATGCTGGAAAAGTTGATGGGAGATGGGGCGTTTACGTGGCCCCTAGAAGTGGACAGAGCTCATAGAGCTCTGGCAAGGAAGCCACGAGCGAATGAACCGCCGAGGGCGATGGTGGTGCGAATGCACCGGTTCCTGGACAAGGAACAGGTATTGCAGTGGGCCAAGCAGATATGGAGCTGCATGTGGGAGAACTGTGAGTTGCACATCTACCAGAAGGTGAGCCGGATTTAACAGGGCAAAATCGGCCCTCTTCAAGAAAGGGGTGAAGTTCGGGATCTTCTATCCAGCGCGTCTTTGGGTCACGTTTGAGGGCCAGAAACTATATTTTGAATCACCGGACAAAACAATGAACTTTATCAAGGACAAAAGACTAGCAGGTTTTAAGGTCACTGAACCCTGGGGGAGGGCATTGCGGTGGTGATTTGGTCAAAATCACTTCGGTGTTGTTTTGAATATGCGGTGCTCTCTGTAACAAGGGGTTATTTTTGTTTGCCCCATCCTTTTTTCTTTAGATTTTGTTGTGATAAGATGTTTGAGCAGCTGCTCAGAAGTGTAAGTTAACTCTGTTCCATTTGAAATTGGGTGGAGGGATTTTTTTCTACTGTTCGTTTACTGGGGACTGTGATGCTTTGAATATGTATGTCCAAGCAGTGGGGGAGGAAGGAGAACAATGGGGAGATAGGATGTCTGGTGCCATGGGCGGGAGCTACCAGGCTGGCTAGGTTAGCTAGCTCACGGAAGCGCAGTGGGGGGGTGAGCAGGTGATATGTTTTATATGGGGGGTTGGGTTTATGGTGCTGTTACTAGGGGGGGGGGGGAGAGGGGTGGGGGGGGGGGGGGGGAGCTGCTCTGCTGACAGGGGAGAAACTGTTGCTAGGGGACTAAAGGGAGGTCGAGGACGGCGGAGGACCGAGGGTGGGCCCGAGGAGGCGAGAGACGCGAGCTGGCAACTGGCCGAAGAAGGGAGATGGCTAATCGGCAGAGGGGGGTGGCGGGAAGCCCCCCCCCCCGACTAGGCTGATTACTTGGAATGTCAGAGGGCTAAATGGGCCGGTTAAGAGGGCTCGCGTGTTCGCGCATCTGAGGGGACTGAAGGCGGATGTGGCAATGTTACAAGAGACACACCTAAAGATTATAGACCAGACCAGATTGAGTAAGGGATGGGTCGGCCAGGTATTCCATTCAGGGCTGAACTCTAAGACCAGGGGGGTCGCGATCCTGATTAACAAACAGGTGGCATTTGAGGCAGGGAGAATCGTGGGAGATGCGGGGGGCAGGTACATTATGGTGAGTGGAAAGCTTGAGGGGATGCGGGTGGTACTCGTGAATGTATATGCACCACACTGGGATGATGTGGAATTTATGAGACAGGTGTTAGGTAGGATCCTGGACCTAGAGTCAAATAATCTGATCATGGGAGGGAGATTTCAGTACAGTCATTGATCCAGGATTGGACTGGTCAAAATCAAGGACAGGGAGGGTGCCAGCCGTAGCGAAGGAATTAAAGTGGTTTATGGAGCAGATGGGGGAGTAGACCCATGGAGGTTCAGACGGCCAAGAGTGAAGGAGTTTTCTTTTTTCGCCCATGTCCACAAAGTACATTCTCGGATCACTTAGTTATCCTGAGCAGGGCTCTGCAGCTGGGGGTGGTGGATACTGAGCACTCGGCAATCGCGGTGTCGGATCATGCTCCACATTGGGTGAATCTACGGGTTAGTATGGAGAAAGCATTCAGCACCCATCATGGAGGCTGAATGCGGATCTATTAGCAGATGAGGGTGTGTGTGGGCGGGTGAGCAAGCCCATCCAGAACTATTTGGAAATAAATGATACGGGGGAAGTCTTGGCAGCAACGGTGTGGGAAGCTCTGAAGGCAGTGGTTAGAGGGGAGTTAATTTCGATATGGGCCCATAGAGAAAAGGTGGAATGAGCAGAGAGGGATTAGTTGGTTGGGGAGATACTCCAGGTGGATGGGAGATATTCGGAAGCCCCAGACGCGGGGCTACTGTAGGAGTGGCGGAGGTTACAGGCGGAGTTTGGGTGTACAAGAAAGGCGGTGGAACAACTGAGGAAGGCAAGCGGAGCGGTGTATGAGTATGGGGAATAGGCCAGTAGAATGCTAGCACACCAGCTGAGGAAAAGGGAGGTGGCCAGGGAGATAGGGAGAGTAAAGGACAGGTGTGGGAATGTGGTCCTGGATCCAGTGGGGGTGAATGAGGTGTTTAAGGACTTTTAAAGCAAGTTATATGAGTCGAAACTCCCGGCTGGGTGTTGGGGTGAGGCAGTTCCTGGGTCAGCTGAAGTTCCCGAGGGTGGAGAAAAAACTGGTGGAAGGGCTGGGAGCCCCAATTGAAATTGAGAAAATAATAGAGGGGCTGGAGGTCATGCAGTCGGGCAAGGCCCCGGGGCGGACGGCTACCCGGTGGAATTCTACAAGATGTTCTCGGAGATATTGGGCCCACTGCTAGTGAGGACATTTAATGAGGCAAGGGGGAGGGAAGTCCTTCCCCCAACAATGTCGCAGGCCTCGATCTCATTGATTCTGAAACGGGAGAAGGACCCTGAGCTATGTGGGTCATACAGGCCGATCTTGTCATAATATGCACCCATGCACATCATGAGGTAAAAGCAGGCAGTGACAGACACCCAAGTGAGCCAATCAACATACAGAACACCAGAGGGGGACTTCCAACTATAAAACACACGAGGCATCAGCACTCTGCCTCTTTCCACTGGTGACAACTGTAGTGACAGTCAGGGTATACAAATCATTCAACACCTTCTACACGTGGATCAGAGCTAGCCTGGTCTAGATAGTTAATGTTAGTTTACTTAGAGTAGTAGAGAGTCAACCCACAGGCAGCGTTACTGAAGTTCAATAGATCTTATTGAACCAACATCTACGTTTGGTGTATGCTTGATCATTTCACTGCATCGTGTTGCAGTCTGTGTTACCCCAGGGTAAATAACACCACAGATCTCACTATTGAATGTGGACGCCAAAGTGCTGGCTAAGATCTTGTCTGTGTCCCGGGGTGATACGGGAAGACCAGACGGGGTTTGTAAAGGGCAGGCAATTCACGGCCAATGTTAGAAGGCTCTTAAATGTTATCAAGATGCCCTCAGAGGGGGGGGAAAGATGGAGGTGGTGATTGCGATGGATACGGAGAAGGCCTTTGATTGGGTGGAGTGGAATTATTTGTGGGAGGTGTTAGGAAGGTTCGGGTTTGGACAGGGCTTCATTGATTGGGTGCGGTTGCTGTATCAGGCACCAGTAGCAAGTGTGCGTACAAATCAGCTGATGTCGGGCTATTTTAAACTGTACCGAGGGACAAGGCAAGGATTATTTGCTCTGGCCATAGAGCCATTGGCTATGGCGTTAAGAACTTCCAGGAACTGGAAAGGGCTGGTCCGGGGGGGTGGGGGTGGGGATGGGGGGCTAGGGGGGGGGTGGGGTTTGGAGCATCGGGTCTCACTTTACGCGGACGACCTGCTCCTATACATTTTGGACCCGTTAGAGGGGATGGGGGAGATTATGTGGATCTTATGGGAAGTTGGCAGGTTTTCAGGGTATAAATTGAATATGGGGAAAAGCGAGATGTTCACGATCAGGCGAGGGGGCAGGAGAGGAGACTGGGAGAGCTGCCGTTTAGAATGGTAGGAAGGAGCTTTCGCTATATGGGAATCCAGGTGGCAAGGGAATGGGAGACATTGCACAAGTTAAACTTGTCCCGGCTTGTAGAACAAATGAAGGAGGACTTTAGGAGATGGAACATGATTCCGCTGTCACTGGCGGGGAGGGTACAGACCATGAAAAAGACAGTCCTCCCCAGATGTCTGTTTGTCTTTCAGTGTCTCCCCATCTTTATCTCAAGGGCCTTTTTTAAACGGGTGATTAAGGTGATTTCGAGCTTTGTGTGGGCGGGTAAAAACCCGCGGGTGAAGAAAGTGTTGTTGGAGCGTAGTCGGGGGAGGGTGGGTTGGCGCTGCCGAACGTTTGTAACTACTACCGGGTGACTAATATAGTCATGATTAGGAAGTGGGGGGGGGGGGGGGGGCGCAGTGTTGGAGCGAGTGGAGGCAGCATTGTGTAAGAACACAAGTTTGGGGGCACTGATAACGGCACCTCTGCCATTCTCGTCGGCCCGGTACTCCACAAGCCCGGTGGTAGTGGCAGCTCTGGGAATCCGGGGCAGTGGAGGAAATATAGGAGAGCGGATTAGCATCGGTCTGGGCCCCGATTTACAACAACCATCGGTTTGTGCTGGGAAAGTTGGATGGAGGGTTTCGGAGATGGCAGAGAGTAGGAATTGAGAGGGTGGGAGATCTATTTATAGACGGGAGCTGCCCTAGCTTGAAGGATTTGGAGGAGAAATTTGAGCTGCCAGCAGGGAATGGGTTTAGATATCTGCAGGTACGGGATTTTCTGTGAAGGCAGGTTCTGACCTTGCCGCTCCTACCACCATGGGGGTTACAGGACAGGCTAGTTTCCAGAACATGGGTGGGAGAGGGGAAGGTATCAGATATCTACAAAGAACTTATGGAGGCGGAGGAAACTCAGATAGAGGAACTAAAGGGCAAGTGGGAAGATGAGCTAGGGGGAGAGATAGAGATTGGTCTGTGGGCAGATGCCTTAAGCAGGGTTAACAGATCCTCATCATGTGCCAGGCTTAGCCTGATACAATTTAAGGTAGTTCACTGGGCACATGACAGTGGCCCGGATGAGCAAGTTCTTTTGGGTAGAGGACAGGTGTGCGAGGTGCGCGGGAGGTCCAGCATACCATGTCCACATGTTTTGAGCATGCCCAAAGCTTGGAGGGTTTTGGCAGGGTTTTGCTAAGGCTATGTCCACGATACTTAAAACACGGGTGGTGCCGAGTCCAGAAGTGGCGATCTTTGGAGTGTCGGAAGAGTCCAGGGGGGGCGAGAGAGGCCTTTGTCTCCCTGGTAGCCCGGAGACGGATACTGTTAATGTGGAGGGACTCAAAGCCTCTGAAATTAGAGACCTGGGTTAGTGACATGGCTGAGTTTCTCAGTCTCAAGAAAATAAAGTTCGCCCTAAGAGGGTCAATGTTAGCGTTCGTCCGGAGGTGGCAGCCGTTAGTCGACTTTCTCTGAGAAAATTAAAATGTCAGCAGAGGCAGAAATCTAGGGGAGGGGGCGGGTTAGGCTATTGTTTCAATGATTGGGAGTCCGAAGAACATGATAGGGATGGAAATGTTTTATATACCATGTTTATGTTGCTGTTATTGGTATAAAAACTACAAATACCCTAATAAACTGTTTTTTTTTTAAAAAGTCATGACCCTGTTTGTTTCTCTTCTTCTTCATGCTGTCTCCCCCCCCCCCCCCCCCCCCCCCCCCCCCCCCCACCGTCCCGTCCCCCGTCCCCCCCTTCGTGGTCATTTGTGATTTTAAGTTTCTGTGTTGGAGGTTGTGTTCTCAATCTCCTTCTCATCAATAACTCAGGTGGTGAGAAGCCATTTTGTAATGGTGAGGTTCAGTAACTAGAGAGCTTGATTAAGGTCTTCATTCTTCTTCACCAAATCTTTAATGGGTTGTACATCTCTCAGCTTCTTCATTCACATGAGGATAGTCAGGTTAACTGGTTACATGAACAAATTCATATTCCTCTATAAAATTTTGGAACAACTTATCAGCAAATTGTGACCAATTGTCTGCCATCACAGTGCCCAGAATGCCATGTATTGAATAAATTCTCTTCAGTGATTGAGTGGCTGCTTCTGTCGTGATGCTGTGCAATCTGTTTACTTCAATCCACTTTGATTAGTAATCAATAGCAAAGTATTTTTTTTTAAATTCATTTGCGGCATGTAGACTTCACTGGATAGGTCAGCATTCATTGCCCATCCCTAATTGCCCTTGAGGAGGTAGTGGTGAGCTGCCTTCTTAAACTGCTGCAGTCCACGTAGTGTCGGTACACCCACAGTGCTGTAAGGGAGGGAGTTCCAGGATTTTGACCCAGCGATTGGGAAGGAACGGCGATATATTTCCAAGTCAGGATGGTCAGTGACTTGGAGAGGAACCTCCAGGTGGTAGTGTTCCCATGTATCTGCTGCCCTTGTCTTTCTTGGTTGTAGTGAATGAAATGAAAATGAAAATCGCTTATTGTCACAAGTAGGCTTCAATGAAGTTACTGTGAAAAGCCCCTAGTCGCCATATTCCGCCGCCTGTTCGGGGAGGCTGGTACGGGAATTAAACCGTGCTGCTGGCCTGCCTTGGTCGTCTTTAAAAGCTAGCGATTTAGCCCAGTGTGCTAAACCAGCCCCAGATCGCATATAATAATAATAATAATAATCGCTTATTGTCACAAGTAGGCTTCAATGAAGTTACTGTGAAAAGTCCCTAGTCGCCACATTCCGGCGCCTGTTCGGAGAGGCTGGTATATGAATTGAACCCGCGCTGCTGGCATTGTTCTGCATTTAGCCCACTGTGCTAAACCAGCCCATATAAGTGCAAATGTGGTTCACGCCACCAGCCAGGGGGAAGACTGACTTGACATTAACCCACCATTGGGAGAATTGCAATGAGATTTTAGATAGAAATGTTATTCTTTGATCTAATTTGCATTCACTAGCTTCCACTATGGCGATATTTTCCCAAATACACTAGAGAGTGAAAAAGATTGTTACGAATGTACCATGATGCCAGCTTCAGTGCTTTCCCAGAATGGAGCACTAATCAATTTATCACAAAGCTGTGAGACCTCACAGTCATACATTTTAAAAGAAGTACTATTTTGAAGTACAGAGATTGTTCTTCGGCACTCTAATTTTTCGTAATTAAAATTAAAAATGTAATGCTATTCTCAAAATTAACAGGCCTAAAATGAATGGTTAAACCTTTTATTAGATCATTAGGTCCAAATTACAGCCAGATAATTTCATAGAATTTACAGTGCAGAAGGAGGCCATTCGGCCCATCAGGTCTGTGCCAGCTCTTGGAAAGAGCACCCTACCCAAGGTCAACACCTCCACCCTATCCCCATAACCCAGTAACCCCACCCAACGCTAAGGGCAATTTTGGACACTAAGGGCAATCTATCATGGCCAATCCACCTAACTTGCACATTTTTGGACTGTGGGAGGAAACCGGAGCACCCGGAGGAAACCCACGCACACACCGGGAGGATGTGCAGACTCCGCACAGACAGCGACCCAAGCCGGAATCGAACCTGGGACCCTGGAGCTGTGAAGCAATTGTGCGATCCATAATGCTACCGTGCTGCCCACGAGGCACCTTTTGCTTGTAGAAATAAGCTTGTAGAAATCTCACAGGTTCTTTCTTTTGGTGCCATGGAAACTTATTGCACATAATCATTGTCTACACATACGTTCAATCCAAAATAAACCTGCGTATTTACAAGCTGCGGTGGTGGTTTGTTTATATCTGACCATGAAGCCTTCCGTTAAAACCAATTTGTTTTTGTATTGTTAATTACTGCTTATTTCCAAGAAATGTGATAAATGTGAGTTCCCCGTCTGACTCAGTGGACTGAATTTTCCCAGTACTGGGACAGCTGGCAATAAAAATGGGGAGTCACGTCAGGATGGCACCCCACCTCCCTACACCACCACCACTGGGAACATTCACAGAGGTGGACAGTGACCTGAATTGGCTGCCTGCTGAAGGGAGATGTACAGCAGATTTAATTATTTAAGATCACAATTAGAGACAATTTAGAGAGATTGCCAGCATTTTATCAATGGTGCAACAGCCTCTGCCGGCTGTAGAGGTTGCGAGCTTAATGGAGGCCGCCCCGTTGTAGCCAGTTGGTACCCATCAGAGCCAGAGACTCCATTCCATAAACTGGAGTCGCAGGTAACAAAAGGTGCCTCCATAATCCCAACAAACTAAGCAGAAGCATTTCCCCTCCAAGCAGAGAGGTCTACCATCTTCCACCCCCAGCTCCCTTAAACAATTATTTATTTTTATGGCTCCAAGAGTCTTTCCATTTTGAGGATTTCTCCTACCTGCCTCAGCGAACCTCTCATGACAGGGCACCCAAAGCCCTAGAGCTGTCAGCCTTCTGGTTGCTATGACAGCATCGTAGGCCCACCTGTGGGAAATTCCCTCAATATGCAGGAAGGTTAAAGGCTCAATTTGTTGTTGGTGCCAAGTTAATTAACCTCACCAAAGTAGTAATTATTGTTATTCTACATTTTTTACTAAAGGCAGATTCAATTTCAATGGGGTTTCAGTCCTAGTCCATCCAGCCAATCGGTTGCCCATTATAGAAACGCCCAATTTTAATTTTCATTGATTCCAGGCAGCAATCTGAAAACCTACCTCTTTATTTTTCTGTCCGGAGCAAAGCAATATTAAGTAGGAGTGCACGTTGGTAATAGAACTTGTGAATCACTTGTGATTCTCCTGACTCTGCAAGGGGAGTAAAGTCTTGCAATGTAACCACAGAGTCATAGAATTTTGCAGCACAGCAAGAAGCCTTTTGGCCTATCATGTCTACACCAGCCATCAAGCACTTATTTATTTTAATCCCATTTTCCAGCACATGATCCCATAGCCTTGTATGCTATGACGTTTCAAGTGCTCATCTAAATACTTCTTAAATGCTGTGAGGCTTCCCGCCCCATTGATAGACGTTTTAGTTGCTGTGATAGGAAGAGTCTAAAGTTCTGTTCCTTTTTCACAAACACACATTTATTTCATTCCAACAGCCTTTGCACAAAACTCTAACTATACATCACCTGACAGAGGCCACCTGAAGCCCCTTAACATATCAGTGTCAATTAATGGATACTTAACATAAATGAGACAACTAATTGCAATGTCTCTTAACCCATTACTTAACACCCTACCACCCTTTCAGCCGGTGAGTTCGAGATTCCCACCACCTTCTGGGTGAAAAAGTTTTTCCTCATGTCCACTCTAAATCTCCTGCCCCTTACCTTAAATCTATGCATCCTGGTTACTGACCCCTCTACTAAGGAAAAATATTTCTTCCTATCTCCCCTATCTATGACACCTCAGCCGGGTCTCTCCTCAGCCTTCTCTGCTCTAAGGAAAACCACAGCCTAACAACCACAGCTTCTCGTCATAGCTGAAATCCTCCAGTCCAGGCACCATCCTCCTGAATCTCCTCTGCGCCCTTTCTAGTGCAATCCCATCCTTCCTATAAGTTTGACGACCAGAATTGCACACAGTACTCCAGCTGTGGCCTAACGAATATTTTATACAGCTCCGGCATAATATCCCTGCACTTATGTTCTATGCCTCGGCTAAGAAAGGCAAGTACCAGGGACTTCCGGTGACGGCAGGCGGGAGGCGGCCGCACAATGGAGAGCTCCCGCTCGGGAACGGCATTTTCGGGGCTTTAAGCCCGGTCCCAGGGTCCATGGAGGCGGCAGAAGCAGGGAGAAGGCACGGAGGAGGCACTGTGAAGACACAGGGCGGAAAAAAACCCAAAGAAAAATGTCGAGGGTGAGCAAAGAAACAGCCGAAAAAAAACCAGCTGGAGGTCCGTTGGGGAGTGGAAAGGTCACCGCGGGGTCACCAGGGAAAATGGAGGCTGGAGCACCAGGGAAGGCCGCACTGCTTACGGCTGAAGAAATAACCAAGGTGCTGGCTGCAGAATTTGAAAAACAGTTGGCGCAGATTGCGAAATGCATGGAGACGGTGAGGAAGCAGATGAGGGAGGTTTTGAGTGTGCTGGTGGAGGAGGCGGTTTCCCAGGTGAGGACGGAGGTGCAGTGGCGGAGGTGCGAGAGCAAGGGGAGGCGCTTAAGGAAGTGAAGGAGACGTTATTGCAGCACGGTGATCAACTTGCCTCGATGGGGAAAGAGATGCGGAAGGTGATGGATACTAACAAGGATCTGCGAGGAAAAATGGAAGACCTGGAAAATAGATCCAGGCGACAGAACTTGAGGATTGTGGGGCTGCCCGAAGGAGTTGAAGGACCGAAGCCGACTGAGTATTTTTCCGCGATGCTGGCAAAACTATTGGGGGAGGGGGAGGATCCCTCCCGATATGAACTGGATCGGGCTCATCGGTCGTGGAGGCCTGTACCAAAGGCGAGTGAGCCGCCAAGGGCAGTGACTCTGTGCTTCCGTAGGTACAGGGTGAAGGAGAAGGTCCTGAGCTGGGCCAAGCAGAAGCGGGTGGTGCAGTGGGCTGGAGCTGGTATACGTGTATACCAGGACTTTACGGTGGAGCTGGCAAGGAGACGGGCTGTCTTCAACCGGGTGAAGAGGGCACTGTACATTCGCAAGGTGCGGTGCGGCATTGTATATCAAGCGAAGCTGAGGGTGACTTACAAGCTCAGGGACTTTTATTTTGGAACGGCGGAAGCAGCGGAGGAGTTTGCAAAAGCAGAAGGACTGTGGCAGAACTGACAAATTGAGGAATGGCCATGTGCCGATGTAACCTCATGACTGTATTTTCTTCTTTTTTGTATCACCGCGGGTGTAGAGATTAAAGGAGCCAATGTGGTATATATTTGGACAAGGGAAGGGACGGGACTTTCACTCGAAATGAGGGCTCTTTGGGGTGTAGGTGGATATGCGGGGTTTGTGTGCTATAAGGGGATCTTTGGGCTTTCCTGGGGCCAGGCAAGTGGGAAAGGGACCCGGGCGGGGTCCTCCACGCTGGCCGGTTTGTGCCGGCCAGTGAACGGGAGTGAGGTGGGGGGGAGGGGCTGCGGCCATCGGAGCCTGGCAGAACAGGATCCGAGTGGTCTAGCCGGGGTGAAAAGTTGGAGGGGAAGGAACCGAGGTTGGGGGGAGGAGTTTTACAAGAGGCAGTGGACGGGAGGAGCTGGAGACCTGGGGTGGGGGTGGGGTGGTGGGAACTGTGTAAGAGTAAGGGTGACTACGGGTAATCCCTGATTCCTTTTTGTCATTTGTTTATGTAAACATGCGGGTTGCGGTTTGGGGGTTGGTGGGTAGATGGGATCATTGTTATTATGGGGCCTGACATATCTTGCTGATTATTGTTTATCGTTGATGGATGTAAATGTGGGAGAAAATGTGAAAATGGAGAATTTTAAAAAAAAATTTTTTTTAAAGAAATGCAAGTACCCCATTTGCCTTCTTAACCACCTATCTACCTGATCTGCTACCTTCAGGGATATTTGGACATGCAAGGTCCCTCTATACTTCCTAGCATCCTACCATTCATTGTGTGTTTCCTTGCCTTGTTAGTCCTCCCTAAATGCATTACCTCACACTTTTCAGTGTTAAATTCCACTTGCCACTGTTCTGCCCATCTGATCAGCCCATCTATATCGTCCTGTAATCTAAGGCTTTCCTCCTCGCTATTTTCCACACCACCAATTTTCATGTCTTCTGCAAACTTACTGATTATAAGTCCCCCATTCACATGTAGATCATTAATGTACATTACAAACAGCAAGGGACCCAGCGCTGATTCCTGTGGTATACCACTGCACACAGGCTTCCAGTCACAGATACAATATTCAACCATCATCATCTTCCTCCTGCAATTAAGCCAATTTTGGATCCAATTAGCCAAGCTGTCCTGGATCCCATGGGCTCTTACCTTCTTCATCAGTCTCCCATGCAGGCGCTTGTCAAAAGCCTTACAGAAATCCATGTAGACTCATCTACACACCTAGTCACCTCCTCAAAAAATTCAAACAAATTTGTTTGACATGATCTCCCCCCGACAAAGCCATGCTGACTATCATTGATTAATCCTTGCCTCTCCAAGTGGAGATTAATTCCCCGTTCAGAATTATTTCCAATTATTTCCCTACCACTGATGTTAGACTTACTGGCCTGAAATTACCTGGTTTTTCAATATTGCTCTTCTTAAATAATGGTACCACATTAGCAATCCTCCAGTCCTCTGGTAGCTCTCCTGTGGCCAGAGAGTATTGGAAAATTAGCACCTGAGCCCCTGACCACTCCTCCTTTGCCTCACAAAGCAGCCTAGGATGCATCTCATCTGCGTCTGGGGATTTATCCACTTCTAAGCCTGCTAACACCACCACCACCTGAATGCTAATCTGTTCAGTTGTCTCATATTAACCCTCTTGCTATGTAACCACAAGATGAATCAACAAGATTCTGCAAATGTTATCCAATTTTAAGAAAACATTTTTCCAACACTCTATTGTGCCCCCATATAGAATAACGACGTAATAAACTAATTTCCATATTCATCAAACTGTTGGCATGCTTTGAAAGGTGTCTGCATGGAAGAGGGAAAATCTTTGAACAATTTTTTAACTCACTTCCATATATTTCATTCCACGTTGCATAAATATCACCAAGTGCATGGGAAATAACCAATCTCCATAATGAATAGAATTCTTCAAAAGAACATGAAGGAATTTTCATGTTCCCATCCAATTCTACTCGGAGATCTGAGTAAAATAAGGAATTCATTGTTCAGCGGAAGTGGATAAGTTATTGGCGCAGTGAAATCTTATTTTGGAAGTAATATACAAACTACAACTTTAGCTTTCAGAACTAAGGGGAGGGATTTACCAGTGCCACGTCAGCGCACAGGTTTCCAGCAACGAGGGGTGCTGTCAATGGGAAATCCCGTTGACAACGGCGGTACCGGTCAATCCTGTTGGCAGGCCGCCTCCGCTGCCAAAAAACACGCGGTGGGCTGGTGGGAAAAACCCGCCCAAGCTGACGGTTGAAAAATTACCCTTCATGTCTTTCAGCAGCAGGCTCAATTTGCAAATTGCTTAAAAACATTTCTTCAAATCAAAAATGCTAAATTTGAAATTGCCTAACTACTCATGTGGAAGTGTTGCTGAACGATACAGATAAACGATCACAGGTTCAATCCCAGGCAACTGCTGAATAGGTTGATCTCAACCTGTGCAGCAAAGTTGCTACAGCTGATCTCAGCTCCATTGGAGTGACCAGTTGGAGTTCTTGTCCCTGACTACTGACCAGTGAGATCCGTGTACGTGTGTAAATGTTATGAAATCCTCTCCCCACCTCAACA